>NW_027414178.1:0-330054 GCF_964106895.1 Numenius arquata
GTTGCTAAGGGTCTTGTAGAGTGCTGTCGGGTCCTGGAGTATTCTGTAGGGTTCCAGAGGGGCTCGTAGGGTTCCATCGAAATCTATAGGGTTCCCTAGGGGCCCATAGAGTCCCGTAGATTTCCGTAGGGACCTGTAGGGTTGTGTAAGTGCCCGCAGAAGTCTGTAGGAGTCTGTGGGATTCTGTAAGGGTTCCGGAGGGTTCTGCAGGGTTCCGTAGGGGCCCGTAGAGTTCCGTAGTGGCTGGTAAAGTTCCGTAGGGCCCTGTGGGGTTCTGTATGGACCTGTAGGGTTCCGTAGGGGTCTGTAGGGTTCCGTAGGCACCTGCAGTGTTCTGTAGGAGCCCATAGGGTTTTTAGTGAGGTTTCCGTTGTGTTGCTAAGGGGTCTTGTAGAGTGCTGTCGGGTCCTGGAGTATTCTGTAGGGTTCCAGAGGGCCCTCATAGGGTTCCATCGAAATCTATAGGGTTTCCCTAGGGGCCCATAGAGTCCCGTAGATTGCCGTAGGGACCTGTAGGGTTGTGTAAGTGCTCGCAGGGGTTGGTAGGAGCTTGTAGGGGTTCCATAAGTTTCCAGAGGGTTGTGTAGGGTTCCGTAGGGGCCTGTGGTGTTCCCTAGGGGGCCTGTAGAGTCTCGTACGGTTTCCGTAGGGGCCTGTGGTGTTCCCTAGGGGCCTGTAGAGTCTCGTACAGTTCCGTAGGGTCCTGTAGGTTTCCATAAGCGCCCGCAGAGGTCTGAAGGGGCCCGTACTGTGCCGTAAGGATCCATAGGGTTCCGTAGAGCTTCGTAGGTTCCCTAGAGGGCCTCTGGAGTACCGCAGGAGCCAGTAGTGTTCTGTAGGGGCCCGTAGGGTTCCTTCCATAGGAGCTGGCAGTGTTCCGTAGGGTCCTCTAGGGTTGTTTAAGTGCCCGCAGGAGCCTGTAGGAATCCGTGGGATTCTGTAAGGTTCTGGAGGGTTCTGCAGGGTTCCGTAGGGGCCCGTAGAGTTCCGTAGTGGCTGGTAAAGTTCCCTAGGGCCCTGTACCGTTCCGTAACTGCCTGCAAGGGTCCTTTAGGCTTCCGTAGGGGCTGGTAGGGGTTCCATAAAGTTCCGTGGGTTCCTGCAGAGTTCTGCAAGTGCCCGCAAGGGCCTGTAGGGGCCCACAGTGTTTCTGCCAGGTTCCGTAGAGTTCCGTAGGGGCCATATTTTTCTGTAGTGGCTGGTAGTATTCTGTAGGGGTCTGTAGGTTTCCGTAGGCGCCTACAGTGTTCTGTAGGAGCCCATAGGGTTTTAGTGAGGTTCCGTTGTGTTGCTAAGGGTCTTGTAGAGTGCTGTCGGGTCCTGGAGTATTCTGTAGGGTTCCAGAGGGGCTCGTAGGGTTCCATCGAAATCTATAGGGTTTCCCTAGGGGCCCATAGAGTCCCGTAGATTTCCGTAGGGACCTGTAGGGTTGTGTAAGTGCCCGCAGAAGTCTGTAGGAGTCTGTGGGATTCTGTAAGGTTCCGGAGGGTTTCTGCAGGGTTCCGTAGGGGCCCGTAGAGTTCCGTAGTGGCTGGTAAAGTTCCGTAGGGGCCCTGTGGGGTTCTGTATGGACCTGTAGGGTTCCGTAGGGGTCTGTAGGGTTTCCGTAGGCACCTGCAGTGTTCTGTAGGAGCCCCATAGGGTTTTAGTGAGGTTCCGTTGTGTTGCTAAGGGTCCTTGTAGAGTGCTGTCGGGTCCTGGAGTATTCTGTAGGGTTCCAGAGGGCCTCATAGGGTTCCATCGAAATCTATAGGGTTCCCTAGGGGCCCATAGAGTCCCGTAGATTGCCGTAGGGACCTGTAGGGTTGTGTAAGTGCTCGCAGGGGGTTGGTAGGAGCTTGTAGGGTTCCATAAGTTTCCAGAGGGTTGTGTAGGGTTCCGTAGGGGCCTGTGGTGTTTCCCTAGGGGCCTGTAGAGTCCTCGTACGGTTCCGTAGGGGCCTGTGGTGTTCCCTAGGGGCCTGTAGAGTCTCGTACAGTTCCGTAGGGTCCTGTAGGTTTCCATAAGCGCCCGCAGAGGTCTGAAGGGGCCCCGTACTGTGCCGTAAGGATCCATAGGGTTCCGTAGAGCTTCGTAGGTTTCCCTAGAGGCCTCTGGGAGTACCGCAGGAGCCAGTAGTGTTCTGTAGGGGCCCGTAGGGTTCCTTCCATAGGAGCTGGCAGTGTTCCGTAGGGTCCTCTAGGGTTGAGTAAGTGCCCGCAGGAGTCTGTAGGAATCCGTGGGATTCTGTAAGGTTCTGGAGGGTTCTGCAGGGTTCCGTAGGGGCCCGTAGAGTTCCATAGTGGCTGGTAAAGTTCCCTAGGGCCCTGTACCGTTCCGTAACTGCCTGCAAGGGTCTTTAGGCTTCCGTAGGGGCTGGTAGGGTTCCATAAAGTTCCGTGGGTTCCTGCAGAGTTCTGCAAGTGCCCGCAAGGGCCTGTAGGGGCCCCACAGTGTTTCTGCCAGGTTCCGTAGAGTTCCGTAGGGGCCATATTTTTCTGTAGTGGCTGGTAGTATTCTGTAGGGGTCTGTAGGTTTCCGTAGGCGCCTACAGTGTTCTGTAGGAGCCCATAGGGTTTTAGTGAGGTTCCGTTGTGTTTGCTAAGGGTCTTGTAGAGTGCTGTCGGGTCCTGGAGTATTCTGTAGGGTTTCCAGAGGGGCTCGTAGGGTTTCCATCGAAATCTATAGGGTTCCCTAGGGGCCCATAGAGTCCCGTAGATTTCCGTAGGGACCTGTAGGGTTGTGTAAGTGCCCGCAGAAGTCTGTAGGAGTCTGTGGGATTCTGTAAGGTTCCGGAGGGTTCTGCAGGGTTCCGTAGGGGCCCGTAGAGTTCCGTAGTGGCTGGTAAAGTTCCGTAGGGCCCCTGTGGGGGTTCTGTATGGACCTGTAGGGTTCCGTAGGGGCCTGCAGGGTTCTGTAAGTGCCCGCAGGTGTCTGTAGGGTTCCGTAGGGGTCTGTAGGGTTCCGTAGGCACCTGCAGTGTTCTGTAGGAGCCCATAGGGTTTTAGTGAGGTTCCGTTGTGTTGCTAAGGGTCTTGTAGAGTGCTGTCGGGTCCTGGAGTATTCTGTAGGGTTCCAGAGGGCCTCATAGGGTTCCATCGAAATCTATAGGGTTCCCTAGGGGCCCATAGAGTCCCGTAGATTGCCGTAGGGACCTGTAGGGTTGTGTAAGTGCTCGCAGGGGTTGGTAGGAGCTTGTAGGGTTCCATAAGTTTCCAGAGGGTTGTGTAGGGTTCCGTAGGGGCCTGTGGTGTTCCCTAGGGGCCTGTAGAGTCTCGTACGGTTCCGTAGGGGCCTGTGGTGTTCCCTAGGGGCCTGTAGAGTCTCGTACAGTTCCGTAGGGTCCTGTAGGTTTCCATAAGCGCCCGCAGAGGTCTGAAGGGGCCCGTACTGTGCCGTAAGGATCCATAGGGTTCCGTAGAGCTTCGTAGGTTCCCTAGAGGCCTCTGGAGTACCGCAGGAGCCAGTAGTGTTCTGTAAGGGCCCGTAGGGTTCCTTCCATAGGAGCTGGCAGTGTTCCGTAGGGTCCTCTAGGGTTGAGTAAGTGCCCGCAGGAGTCTGTAGGAATCCGTGGGATTCTGTAAGGTTCTGGAGGGTTCTGCAGGGTTCCGTAGGGGCCCGTAGAGTTCCGTAGTGGCTGGTAAAGTTCCCTAGGGCCCTGTACCGTTCCGTAACTGCCTGCAAGGGTCTTTAGGCTTCCGTAGGGGCTGGTAGGGTTCCATAAAGTTCCGTGGGTTCCAGCAGAGTTCTGCAAGTGCCCGCAAGGGCCTGTAGGGGCCCACAGTGTTTCTGCCAGGTTCCGTAGAGTTCCGTAGGGGCCATATTTTTCTGTAGTGGCTGGTAGTATTCTGTAGGGGTCTGTAGGTTTCCGTAGGCGCCTACAGTGTTCTGTAGGAGCCCATAGGGTTTTAGTGAGGTTCCGTTGTGTTGCTAAGGGTCTTGTAGAGTGCTGTCGGGTCCTGGAGTATTCTGTAGGGTTCCAGAGGGGCTCGTAGGGTTCCATCGAAATCTATAGGGTTCCCTAGGGGCCCATAGAGTCCCGTAGATTTCCGTAGGGACCTGTAGGGTTGTGTAAGTGCCCGCAGAAGTCTGTAGGAGTCTGTGGGATTCTGTAAGGTTCCGGAGGGTTCCGCAGGGTTCCGTAGGGGCCCGTAGAGTTCCGTAGTGGCTGGTAAAGTTCCGTAGGGCCCTGTGGGGTTCTGTATGGACCTGTAGGGTTCCGTAGGGGCCTGCAGGATTCTGTAAGTGCCCGCAGGTGTCTGTAGGGTTCCGTAGGGGTCTGTAGGGTTCCGTAGGCACCTGCAGTGTTCTGTAGGAGCCCATAGGGTTTTAGTGAGGTTCCGTTGTGTTGCTAAGGGTCTTGTAGAGTGCTGTCGGGTCCTGGAGTATTCTGTAGGGTTCCAGAGGGCCTCATAGGGTTCCATCGAAATCTATAGGGTTCCCTAGGGGCCCATAGAGTCCCGTAGATTGCCGTAGGGACCTGTAGGGTTGTGTAAGTGCTCGCAGGGGTTGGTAGGAGCTTGTAGGGTTCCATAAGTTTCCAGAGGGTTGTGTAGGGTTCCGTAGGGGCCTGTGGTGTTCCCTAGGGGCCTGTAGAGTCTCGTACGGTTCCGTAGGGGCCTGTGGTGTTCCCTAGGGGCCTGTAGAGTCTCGTACAGTTCCGTAGGGTCCTGTAGGTTTCCATAAGCGCCCGCAGAGGTCTGAAGGGGCCCGTACTGTGCCGTAAGGATCCATAGGGTTCCGTAGAGCTTCGTAGGTTCCCTAGAGGCCTCTGGAGTACCGC
This sequence comes from Numenius arquata, assembly GCF_964106895.1. Taxonomy (NCBI): domain Eukaryota; kingdom Metazoa; phylum Chordata; class Aves; order Charadriiformes; family Scolopacidae; genus Numenius; species Numenius arquata. The sequence goes on from NW_027414178.1 coordinate 4,763, forward strand.
AGGAGCCAGTAGTGTTCTGTAGGGGCCCGTAGGGTTCCTTCCATAGGAGCTGGCAGTGTTCCGTAGGGTCCTCTAGGGTTGTTTAAGTGCCCGCAGGAGCCTGTAGGAATCCGTGGGATTCTGTAAGGTTCTGGAGGGTTCTGCAGGGTTCCGTAGGGGCCCGTAGAGTTCCGTAGTGGCTGGTAAAGTTCCCTAGGGCCCTGTACCGTTCCGTAACTGCCTGCAAGGGTCTTTAGGCTTCCGTAGGGGCTGGTAGGGTTCCATAAAGTTCCGTGGGTTCCTGCAGAGTTCTGCAAGTGCCCGCAAGGGCCTGTAGGGGCCCACAGTGTTTCTGCCAGGTTCCGTAGAGTTCCGTAGGGGCCATATTTTTCTGTAGTGGCTGGTAGTATTCTGTAGGGGTCTGTAGGTTTCCGTAGGCGCCTACAGTGTTCTGTAGGAGCCCATAGGGTTTTAGTGAGGTTCCGTTGTGTTGCTAAGGGTCTTGTAGAGTGCTGTCGGGTCCTGGAGTATTCTGTAGGGTTCCAGAGGGGCTCGTAGGGTTCCATCGAAATCTATAGGGTTCCCTAGGGGCCCATAGAGTCCCGTAGATTTCCGTAGGGACCTGTAGGGTTGTGTAAGTGCCCGCAGAAGTCTGTAGGAGTCTGTGGGATTCTGTAAGGTTCCGGAGGGTTCCGCAGGGTTCCGTAGGGGCCCGTAGAGTTCCGTAGTGGCTGGTAAAGTTCCGTAGGGCCCTGTGGGGTTCTGTATGGACCTGTAGGGTTCCGTAGGGGCCTGCAGGGTTCTGTAAGTGCCCGCAGGTGTCTGTAGGGTTCCGTAGGGGTCTGTAGGGTTCCGTAGGCACCTGCAGTGTTCTGTAGGAGCCCATAGGGTTTTAGTGAGGTTCCGTTGTGTTGCTAAGGGTCTTGTAGAGTGCTGTCGGGTCCTGGAGTATTCTGTAGGGTTCCAGAGGGCCTCATAGGGTTCCATCGAAATCTATAGGGTTCCCTAGGGGCCCATAGAGTCCCGTAGATTGCCGTAGGGACCTGTAGGATTGTGTAAGTGCTCGCAGGGGTTGGTAGGAGCTTGTAGGGTTCCATAAGTTTCCAGAGGGTTGTGTAGGGTTCCGTAGGGGCCTGTGGTGTTCCCTAGGGGCCTGTAGAGTCTCGTACGGTTCCGTAGGGGCCTGTGGTGTTCCCTAGGGGCCTGTAGAGTCTCGTACAGTTCCGTAGGGTCCTGTAGGTTTCCATAAGCGCCCGCAGAGGTCTGAAGGGGCCCGTACTGTGCCGTAAGGATCCATAGGGTTCCGTAGAGCTTCGTAGGTTCCCTAGAGGCCTCTGGAGTACCGCAGGAGCCAGTAGTGTTCTGTAAGGGCCCGTAGGGTTCCTTCCATAGGAGCTGGCAGTGTTCCGTAGGGTCCTCTAGGGTTGAGTAAGTGCCCGCAGGAGTCTGTAGGAATCCGTGGGATTCTGTAAGGTTCTGGAGGGTTCTGCAGGGTTCCGTAGGGGCCCGTAGAGTTCCGTAGTGGCTGGTAAAGTTCCCTAGGGCCCTGTACCGTTCCGTAACTGCCTGCAAGGGTCTTTAGGCTTCCGTAGGGGCTGGTAGGGTTCCATAAAGTTCCGTGGGTTCCTGCAGAGTTCTGCAAGTGCCCGCAAGGGCCTGTAGGGGCCCACAGTGTTTCTGCCAGGTTCCGTAGAGTTCCGTAGGGGCCATATTTTTCTGTAGTGGCTGGTAGTATTCTGTAGGGGTCTGTAGGTTTCCGTAGGCGCCTACAGTGTTCTGTAGGAGCCCATAGGGTTTTAGTGAAGTTCCGTTGTGTTGCTAAGGGTCTTGTAGAGTGCTGTCGGGTCCTGGAGTATTCTGTAGGGTTCCAGAGGGGCTCGTAGGGTTCCATCGAAATCTATAGGGTTCCCTAGGGGCCCATAGAGTCCCTTAGATTTCCGTAGGGACCTGTAGGGTTGTGTAAGTGCCCGCAGAAGTCTGTAGGAGTCTGTGGGATTCTGTAAGGTTCCGGAGGGTTCCGCAGGGTTCCGTAGGGGCCCGTAGAGTTCCGTAGTGGCTGGTAAAGTTCCGTAGGGCCCTGTGGGGTTCTGTATGGACCTGTAGGGTTCCGTAGGGGCCTGCAGGGTTCTGTAAGTGCCCGCAGGTGTCTGTAGGGTTCCGTAGGGGTCTGTAGGGTTCCGTAGGCACCTGCAGTGTTCTGTAGGAGCCCATAGGGTTTTAGTGAGGTTCCGTTGTGTTGCTAAGGGTCTTGTAGAGTGCTGTCGGGTCCTGGAGTATTCTGTAGGGTTCCAGAGGGCCTCATAGGGTTCCATCGAAATCTATAGGGTTCCCTAGGGGCCCATAGAGTCCCGTAGATTGCCGTAGGGACCTGTAGGATTGTGTAAGTGCTCGCAGGGGTTGGTAGGAGCTTGTAGGGTTCCATAAGTTTCCAGAGGGTTGTGTAGGGTTCCGTAGGGGCCTGTGGTGTTCCCTAGGGGCCTGTAGAGTCTCGTACGGTTCCGTAGGGGCCTGTGGTGTTCCCTAGGGGCCTGTAGAGTCTCGTACAGTTCCGTAGGGTCCTGTAGGTTTCCATAAGCGCCCGCAGAGGTCTGAAGGGGCCCGTACTGTGCCGTAAGGATCCATAGGGTTCCGTAGAGCTTCGTAGGTTCCCTAGAGGCCTCTGGAGTACCGCAGGAGCCAGTAGTGTTCTGTAAGGGCCCGTAGGGTTCCTTCCATAGGAGCTGGCAGTGTTCCGTAGGGTCCTCTAGGGTTGAGTAAGTGCCCGCAGGAGTCTGTAGGAATCCGTGGGATTCTGTAAGGTTCTGGAGGGTTCTGCAGGGTTCCGTAGGGGCCCCTAGAGTTCCGTAGTGGCTGGTAAAGTTCCCTAGGGCCCTGTACCGTTCCGTAACTGCCTGCAAGGGTCTTTAGGCTTCCGTAGGGGCTGGTAGGGTTCCATAAAGTTCCGTGGGTTCCAGCAGAGTTCTGCAAGTGCCCGCAAGGGCCTGTAGGGGCCCACAGTGTTTCTGCCAGGTTCCGTAGAGTTCCGTAGGGGCCATATTTTTCTGTAGTGGCTGGTAGTATTCTGTAGGGGTCTGTAGGTTTCCGTAGGCGCCTACAGTGTTCTGTAGGAGCCCATAGGGTTTTAGTGAAGTTCCGTTGTGTTGCTAAGGGTCTTGTAGAGTGCTGTCGGGTCCTGGAGTATTCTGTAGGGTTCCAGAGGGGCTCGTAGGGTTCCATCGAAATCTATAGGGTTCCCTAGGGGCCCATAGAGTCCCGTAGATTTCCGTAGGGACCTGTAGGGTTGTGTAAGTGCCCGCAGAAGTCTGTAGGAGTCTGTGGGATTCTGTAAGGTTCCGGAGGGTTCTGCAGGGTTCCGTAGGGGCCTGCAGGGTTCCGTAAGTGCCCGCAGGTGTCTGTAGGGTTCCGTAGGGGTCTGTAGGGTTCCGTAGGCACCTGCAGTGTTCTGTAGGAGCCCATAGGGTTTTAGTGAGGTTCCGTTGTGTTGCTAAGGGTCTTGTAGAGTGCTGTCGGGTCCTGGAGTATTCTGTAGGGTTCCAGAGGGCCTCATAGAGTTCCATCGAAATCTATAGGGTTCCCTAAGGGCCCATAGAGTCCCGTAGATTGCCGTAGGGACCTGTAGGGTTGTGTAAGTGCTCGCAGGGGATGGTAGGAGCTTGTAGGGTTCCATAAGTTTCCAGAGGGTTGTGTAGGGTTCCGTAGGGGCCTGTGGTGTTCCCTAGGGGCCTGTAGAGTCTCGTACAGTTCCGTAGGGTCCTGTAGGTTTCCATAAGCGCCCGCAGAGGTCTGAAGGGGCCCGTACTGTTCCGTAAGGATCCATAGGGTTCCGTAGAGCTTCGTAGGTTCCCTAGAGGCCTCTGGAGTACCACAGGAGCCAGTAGTGTTCTGTAGGGGCCCGTAGGGTTCCTTCCATAGGGGCTGGCAGTGTTCCGTAGGGGCCTGTAGGGTTGTTTAAGTGCCCGCAGAAGTCTGTAGGAGTCTGTGGGATTCTGTAAGGTTCCGGAGGGTTCTGCAGGGTTCCGTAGGGGCCCGTAGAGTTCCGTAGTGGCTGGTAAAGTTCCCTAGGGCCCTGTACCGTTCCGTAACTGCCTGCAAGGGTCTTTAGGCTTCCGTAGGGGCTGGTAGGGTTCCATAAAGTTCCGTGGGTTCCTGCAGAGTTCTGCAAGTGCCCGCAAGGGCCTGTAGGGGCGCACAGTGTTTCTGCCAGGTTCCGTAGAGTTCCGTAGGGGCCATATTTTTCTGTAGTGGCTGGTAGTATTCTGTAGGGGTCTGTAGGTTTCCGTAGGCGCCTACAGTGTTCTGTAGGAGCCCATAGGGTTTTAGTGAGGTTCCGTTGTGTTGCTAAGGGTCTTGTAGAGTGCTGTCGGGTCCTGGAGTATTCTGTAGGGTTCCAGAGGGGCTCGTAGGGTTCCATCGAAATCTATAGGGTTCCCTAGGGGCCCATAGAGTCCCGTAGATTTCCGTAGGGACCTGTAGGGTTGTGTAAGTGCCCGCAGGAGTCTGTAGGAGTCTGTGGGATTCTGTAAGGTTCCGGAGGGTTCTGCAGGGTTCCGTAGGGGCCCGTAGAGTTCCGTAGTGGCTGGTAAAGTTCCGTAGGGCCCTGTGGGGTTCTGTATGGACCTGTAGGGTTCCGTAGGGGCCTGCAGGGTTCCGTAAGTGCCCGCAGGTGTCTGTAGGGTTCCGTAGGGGTCTGTAGGGTTCCGTAGGCACCTGCAGTGTTCTGTAGGAGCCCATAGGGTTTTAGTGAGGTTCCGTTGTGTTGCTAAGGGTCTTGTAGAGTGCTGTCGGGTCCTGGAGTATTCTGTAGGGTTCCAGAGGGGCTGGTAGGGTTCCGTCGAAATCTGAAGGGTTCCCTAGGGGCCCGTAGAGTCCCATAGATTGCCGTAGGGACCTGTAGGATTGTGTAAGTGCTCGCAGGGGTTGGTAGGAGCTTGTAGGGTTCCATAAGTTTCCAGAGGGTTGTGTAGAGTTCCATAGGGGCCTGTGGTGTTCCCTAAGGGCCTGTAGAGTCTCGTACGGTTCCGTAGGGGCCTGTGGTGTTCCCTAGGGGCCTGTGGAGTCTCGTACAGTTCCGTAGGGTCCTGTAGATTTCCATAAGCGCCCGCAGAGGTCTGAAGGGGCCCGTACTGTTCCGTAAGGATCCATAGGGCTCCGTAGAGCTTCGTAGGTTCCCTAGAGGCCTCTGGAGTACCGCAGGAGCCAGTAGTGTTCTGTAGGGGCCGGTAGGGTTCCTTCCATAGGAGCTGGCAGTGTTCCGTAGGGTCCTCTAGGGTTGAGTAAGTGCCCGCAGGAGTCTGTAGGAATCCGTGGGATTCTGTAAGGTTCCGGAGGGTTCTGCAGGGTTCCGTAGGGGCCCGTAGAGTTCCATAGTGGCTGGTAAAGTTCCCTAGGGCCCTGTACCGTTCCGTAACTGCCTGCAAGGGTCTTTAGGCTTCCGTAGGGGCTGGTAGGGTTCCATAAAGTTCCGTGGGTTCCTGCAGAGTTCTGCAAGTGCCCGCAAGGGCCTGTAGGGGCCCACAGTGTTTCTGCCAGGTTCCGTAGAGTTCCGTAGGGGCCATATTTTTCTGTAGTGGCTGGTAGTATTCTGTAGGGGTCTGTAGGTTTCCGTAGGCGCCTACAGTGTTCTGTAGGAGCCCATAGGGTTTTAGTGAGGTTCCGTTGTGTTGCTAAGGGTCTTGTAGAGTGCTGTCGGGTCCTGGAGTATTCTGTAGGGTTCCAGAGGGGCTCGTAGGGTTCCATCGAAATCTGAAGGGTTCCCTAGGGGCCCGTAGAGTCCCGTAGATTTCCGTAGGGGCCTGTAGGGTTATGTAAGTGCCCGCAGGGGTTGGTAGGAGCTTGTAGGGTGCCATATGTTTCCGGAGGGTTGTGTAGGGTTCCGTAGGGGCCTGTGGTGTTCCCTAGGGGCCTGTAGAGTCTCGTACAGTTCCGTAGGGTCCTGTAGGTTTCCATAAGCGCCGGCAGAGGTCTGAAGGGGCCCGTACTGTTCCGTAAGGATCCATAGGGTTCTGTAGAGCTTCGTAGGTTCCCTAGAGGCCTCTGGAGTACCGCAGGAGCCAGTAGTGTTCTGTAGGGGCCCGTAGGGTTCCTTCCATAGGGGCTGGCAGTTTTCCGTAGGGGCCTGTAGGGTTGTTTAAGTGCCCGCAGGAGTCTGTAGGAGTCTGTGGGATTCTGTAAGGTTCCGGAGGGTTCTGCAGGGTTCCGTAGGGGCCCGTAGAGTTCCGTAGTGGCTGGTAAAGTTCCCTAGGGCCCTGTACCGTTCCGTAACTGCCTGCAAGGGTCTTTAGGCTTCCGTAGGGGCTGGTAGGGTTCCATAAAGTTCCGTGGGTTCCTGCAGAGTTCTGCAAGTGCCCGCAAGGGCCTGTAGGGGCGCACAGTGTTTCTGCCAGGTTCCGTAGAGTTCCGTAGGGGCCATATTTTTCTGTAGTGGCTGGTAGTATTCTGTAGGGGTCTGTAGGTTTCCGTAGGCGCCTACAGTGTTCTGTAGGAGCCCATAGGGTTTTAGTGAGGTTCCGTTGTGTTGCTAAGGGTCTTGTAGAGTGCTGTCGGGTCCTGGAGTATTCTGTAGGGTTCCAGAGGGGCTCGTAGGGTTCCATCGAAATCTATAGGGTTCCCTAGGGGCCCATAGAGTCCCGTAGATTTCCGTAGGGACCTGTAGGGTTGTGTAAGTGCCCGCAGAGGTCTGTAGGAGTCTGTGGGATTCTGTAAGGTTCCGGAGGGTTCTGCAGGGTTCCGTAGGGGCCCGTAGAGTTCCGTAGTGGCTGGTAAAGTTCCGTAGGGCCCTGTGGGGTTCTGTATGGACCTGTAGGGTTCCGTAGGGGCCTGCAGGGTTCCGTAAGTGCCCGCAGGTGTCTGTAGGGTTCCGTAGGGGTCTGTAGGGTTCCGTAGGCACCTGCAGTGTTCTGTAGGAGCCCACAGGGTTTTAGTGAGGTTCCGTTGTGTTGCTAAGGGTCTTGTAGAGTGCTGTCGGGTCCTGGAGTATTCTGTAGGGTTCCAGAGGGCCTCATAGGGTTCCATCGAAATCTATAGGGTTCCCTAGGGGCCCATAGAGTCCCGTAGATTTCCGTAGGGACCTGTAGGGTTGTGTAAGTGCCCGCAGAAGTCTGTAGGAGTCTGTGGGATTCTGTAAGGTTCTGGAGGGTTGTGCAGGGTTCCGTAGGGGCCCGTAGAGTTCCGTAGGGGCTGGTAAAGTTCCCTAGGGCCCTGTACCGTTCCGTAACTCCCTGCAAGGGTCTTTAGGCTTCCGTAGGGGCTGGTAGGGTTCCATAAAGTTCCGTGGGGCCCTGTGGGGTTCTGTATGGACCTGTAGGGTTCCGTAGGGGCCTGCAGGGTTCTGTAAGTGCCCGCAGGTGTCTGTAGGGTTCCGTAGGGGTCTGTAGGTTTCCGTAGGCACCTGCAGTGTTCTGTAGGAGCCCATAGGGTTTTAGTGAGGTTCCGTTGTGTTGCTAAGGGTCTTGTAGAGTGCTGTCGGGTCCTGGAGTATTCTGTAGGGTTCCAGAGGGGCTGGTAGGGTTCCGTCGAAATCTGAAGGGTTCCCTAGGGGCCCGTAGAGTCCCGTAGATTTCCGTAGGGGCCTGTAGGATTGTGTAAGTGCCCGCAGGGGTTGGTAGGAGCTTGTAGGGTGCCATATGTTTCCGGAGGGTTGTGTAGGGTTCCGTAGGGGCCTGTGGTGTTCCCTAGGGGCCTGTAGAGTCTCGTACAGTTCCGTAGGGTCCTGTAGGTTTCCATAAGCGCCCGCAGAGGTCTGAAGGGGCCCGTACTGTGCCGTAAGGATCCATAGGGTTCCGTAGAGCTTCGTAGGTTCCCTAGAGGCCTCTGGAGTACCGCAGGAGCCAGTAGTGTTCTGTAGGGGCCCGTAGGGTTCCTTCCATAGGGGCTGGCAGTGTTCCGTAGGGGCCTGTAGGGTTGTTTAAGTGCCCGCAGAAGTCTGTAGGAGTCTGTGGGATTCTGTAAGGTTCCGGAGGGTTCTGCAGGGTTCCGTAGGGGCCCGTGGAGTTCCGTAGTGGCTGGTAAAGTTCCCTAGGGCCCTGTACCGTTCCGTAACTGCCTGCAAGGGTCTTTAGGCTTCCGTAGGGGCTGGTAGGGTTCCATAAAGTTCCGTGGGTTCCTGCAGAGTTCTGCAAGTGCCCGCAAGGGCCTGTAGGGGCCCACAGTGTTTCTGCCAGGTTCCGTAGAGTTCCGTAGGGGCCATATTTTTCTGTAGTGGCTGGTAGTATTCTGTAGGGGTCTGTAGGTTTCCGTAGGCGCCTACAGTGTTCTGTAGGAGCCCATAGGGTTTTAGTGAGGTTCCGTTGTGTTGCTAAGGGTCTTGTAGAGTGCTGTCGGGTCCTGGAGTATTCTGTAGGGTTCCAGAGGGGCTCGTAGGGTTCCATCGAAATCTATAGGGTTCCCTAGGGGCCCATAGAGTCCCGTAGATTTCCGTAGGGACCTGTAGGGTTGTGTAAGTGCCCGCAAAGTCTGTAGGAGTCTGTGGGATTCTGTAAGGTTCCGGAGGGTTCTGCAGGGTTCCATAGGGGCCCGTAGAGTTCCGTAGTGGCTGGTAAAGTTCCGTAGGGCCCTGTGGGGTTCTGTATGGACCTGTAGGGTTCCGTAGGGGCCTGCAGGATTCTGTAAGTGCCCGCAGGTGTCTGTAGGGTTCCGTAGGGGTCTGTAGGGTTCCGTAGGCACCTGCAGTGTTCTGTAGGAGCCCACAGGGTTTTAGTGAGGTTCCGTTGTGTTGCTAAGGGTCTTGTAGAGTGCTGTCGGGTCCTGGAGTATTCTGTAGGGTTCCAGAGGGCCTCATAGGGTTCCATCGAAATCTATAGGGTTCCCTAGGGGCCCATAGAGTCCCGTAGATTGCCGTAGGGACCTGTAGGGTTGTGTAAGTGCCCGCAGAAGTCTGTAGGAGTCTGTGGGATTCTGTAAGGTTCTGGAGGGTTGTGCAGGGTTCCGTAGGGGCCCGTAGAGTTCCGTAGGGGCTGGTAAAGTTCCCTAGGGCCCTGTACCGTTCCGTAACTCCCTGCAAGGGTCTTTAGGCTTCCGTAGGGGCTGGTAGGGTTCCATAAAGTTCCGTGGGGCCCTGTGGGGTTCTGTATGGACCTGTAGGGTTCCGTAGGGGCCTGCAGTGTTCTGTAAGTGCCCGCAGGTGTCTGTAGGGTTCCGTAGGGGTCTGTAGGTTTCCGTAGGCACCTGCAGTGTTCTGTAGGAGCCCATAGGGTTTTAGTGAGGTTCCGTTGTGTTGCTAAGGGTCTTGTAGAGTGCTGTCGGGTCCTGGAGTATTCTGTAGGGTTCCAGAGGGGCTGGTAGGGTTCCGTCGAAATCTGAAGGGTTCCCTAGGGGCCCGTAGAGTCCCATAGATTTCCGTAGGGGCCTGTAGGGTTGTGTAAGTGCCCGCAGGGGTTGGTAGGAGCTTGTAGGGTGCCATATGTTTCCGGAGGGTTGTGTAGGGTTCCGTAGGGGCCTGTGGTGTTCCCTAGGGGCCTGTAGAGTCTCGTACAGTTCCGTAGGGTCCTGTAGGTTTCCATAAGCGCCCGCAGAGGTCTGAAGGGGCCCGTACTGTTCCGTAAGGATCCATAGGGTTCCGTAGAGCTTCGTAGGTTCCCTAGAGGCCTGTGGAGTACCGCAGGAGCCAGTAGTGTTCTGTAGGGGCCCGTAAGGTTCCTTCCATAGGGGCTGGCAGTGTTCCGTAGGGGCCTGTAGGGTTGTTTAAGTGCCCGCAGAAGTCTGTAGGAGTCTGTGGGATTCTGTAAGGTTCCGGAGGGTTCTGCAGGGTTCCGTAGGGGCCCGTGGAGTTCCGTAGTGGCTGGTAAAGTTCCCTAGGGCCCTGTACCGTTCCGTAACTGCCTGCAAGGGTCTTTAGGCTTCCGTAGGGGCTGGTAGGGTTCCATAAAGTTCCGTGGGTTCCTGCAGAGTTCTGCAAGTGCCCGCAAGGGCCTGTAGGGGCCCACAGTGTTTCTGCCAGGTTCCGTGCAGTTCCGTAGGGGCCATATTTTTCTGTAGTGGCTGGTAGTATTCTGTAGGGGTCTGTAGGTTTCCGTAGGCGCCTACAGTGTTCTGTAGGAGCCCATAGGGTTTTAGTGAGGTTCCGTTGTGTTGCTAAGGGTCTTGTAGAGTGCTGTCGGGTCCTGGAGTATTCTGTAGGGTTCCAGAGGGGCTCGTAGGGTTCCATCGAAATCTATAGGGTTCCCTAGGGGCCCATAGAGTCCCGTAGATTTCCATAGGGACCTGTAGGGTTGTGTAAGTGCCCGCAAAGTCTGTAGGAGTCTGTGGGATTCTGTAAGGTTCCGGAGGGTTCTGCAGGGTTCCGTAGGGGCCCGTAGAGTTCCGTAGTGGCTGGTAAAGTTCCGTAGGGCCCTGTGGGGTTCTGTATGGACCTGTAGGGTTCCGTAGGGGCCTGCAGGATTCTGTAAGTGCCCGCAGGTGTCTGTAGGGTTCCGTAGGGGTCTGTAGGGTTCCGTAGGCACCTGCAGTGTTCTGTAGGAGCCCACAGGGTTTTAGTGAGGTTCCGTTGTGTTGCTAAGGGTCTTGTAGAGTGCTGTCGGGTCCTGGAGTATTCTGTAGGGTTCCAGAGGGCCTCATAGGGTTCCATCGAAATCTATAGGGTTCCCTAGGGGCCCATAGAGTCCCGTAGATTTCCGTAGGGACCTGTAGGGTTGTGTAAGTGCCCGCAGAAGTCTGTAGGAGTCTGTGGGATTCTGTAAGGTTCCGGAGGGTTCTGCAGGGTTCCGTAGGGGCCCGTAGAGTTCCGTAGGGGCTGGTAAAGTTCCCTAGGGCCCTGTACCGTTCCGTAACTCCCTGCAAGGGTCTTTAGGCTTCCGTAGGGGCTGGTAGGGTTCCATAAAGTTCCGTGGGGCCCTGTGGGGTTCTGTATGGACCTGTAGGGTTCCGTAGGGGCCTGCAGTGTTCTGTAAGTGCCCGCAGGTGTCTGTAGGGTTCCGTAGGGGTCTGTAGGGTTCCGTAGGCACCTGCAGTGTTCTGTAGGAGCCCATAGGGTTTTCGTGAGGTTCCGTTGTGTTGCTAAGGGTCTTGTAGAGTGCTGTCGGGTCCTGGAGTATTCTGTAGGGTTCCAGAGGGGCTGGTAGGGTTCCGTCGAAATCTGAAGGGTTCCCTAGGGGCCCGTAGAGTCCCGTAGATTTCCATAGGGGCCTGTAGGGTTATGTAAGTGCACGCAGGGGTTGGTAGGAGCTTGTAGGGTGCCATATGTTTCCGGAGGGTTGTGTAGGGTTCCGTAGGGGCCTGTGGTGTTCCCTAGGGGCCTGTAGAGTCTCGTACAGTTCCATAGGGTCCTGTAGGTTTCCATAAGCGCCCGCAGAGGTCTGAAGGGGCCCGTACTGTTCCGTAAGGATCCATAGGGTTCCGTAGAGCTTCGTAGGTTCCCTAGAGGCCTGTGGAGTACCGCAGGAGCCAGTAGTGTTCTGTAGGGGCCCGTAGGGTTCCTTCTATAGGGGCTGGCAGTGTTCCATAGGGGCCTGTAGGGTTGTTTAAGTGCCCGCAGAAGTCTGTAGGAGTCTGTGGGATTCTGTAAGGTTCCGGAGGGTTCTGCAGGGTTCCGTATGGGCCCGTAGAGTTCCGTAGTGGCTGGTAAAGTTCCCTAGGGCCCTGTACCGTTCCGTAACTGCCTGCAAGGGTCTTTAGGCTTCCGTAGGGGCTGGTAGGGTTCCATAAAGTTCCGTGGGTTCCTGCAGAGTTCTGCAAGTGCCCGCAAGGGCCTGTAGGGGCCCACAGTGTTTCTGCCAGGTTCCGTACAGTTCCGTAGGGGCCATATTTTTCTGTAGTGGCTGGTAGTATTCTGTAGGGGTCTGTAGGTTTCCGTAGGCGCCTACAGTGTTCTGTAGGAGCCCATAGGGTTTTAGTGAGGTTCCGTTGTGTTGCTAAGGGTCTTGTAGAGTGCTGTCGGGTCCTGGAGTATTCTGTAGGGTTCCAGAGGGGCTCGTAGGGTTCCATCGAAATCTATAGGGTTCCCTAGGGGCCCATAGAGTCCCGTAGATTTCCGTAGGGACCTGTAGGGTTGTGTAAGTGCCCGCAAAGTCTGTAGGAGTCTGTGGGATTCTGTAAGGTTCCGGAGGGTTCTGCAGGGTTCCGTAGGGGCCCGTAGAGTTCCGTAGTGGCTGGTAAAGTTCCGTAGGGCCCTGTGGGGTTCTGTATGGACCTGTAGGGTTCCGTAGGGGCCTGCAGGATTCTGTAAGTGCCCGCAGGTGTCTGTAGGGTTCCGTAGGGGTCTGTAGGGTTCCGTAGGCACCTGCAGTGTTCTGTAGGAGCCCACAGGGTTTTAGTGAGGTTCCGTTGTGTTGCTAAGGGTCTTGTAGAGTGCTGTCGGGTCCTGGAGTATTCTGTAGGGTTCCAGAGGGCCTCATAGGGTTCCATCGAAATCTATAGGGTTCCCTAGGGGCCCATAGAGTCCCGTAGATTTCCGTAGGGACCTGTAGGGTTGTGTAAGTGCCCGCAGAAGTCTGTAGGAGTCTGTGGGATTCTGTAAGGTTCTGGAGGGTTCTGCAGGGTTCCGTAGGGGCCCGTAGAGTTCCGTAGGGGCTGGTAAAGTTCCCTAGGGCCCTGTACCGTTCCGTAACTCCCTGCAAGGGTCTTTAGGCTTCCGTAGGGGCTGGTAGGGTTCCATAAAGTTCCGTGGGGCCCTGTGGGGTTCTGTATGGACCTGTAGGGTTCCGTAGGGGCCTGCAGTGTTCTGTAAGTGCCCGCAGGTGTCTGTAGGGTTCCGTAGGGGTCTGTAGGGTTCCGTAGGCACCTGCAGTGTTCTGTAGGAGCCCATAGGGTTTTAGTGAGGTTCCGTTGTGTTGCTAAGGGTCTTGTAGAGTGCTGTCGGGTCCTGGAGTATTCTGTAGGGTTCCAGAGGGGCTGGTAGGGTTCCGTCGAAATCTGAAGGGTTCCCTAGGGGCCCGTAGAGTCCCGTAGATTTCCGTAGGGGCCTGTAGGGTTATGTAAGTGCCCGCAGGGGTTGGTAGGAGCTTGTAGGGTGCCATATGTTTCCGGAGGGTTGTGTAGGGTTCCGTAGGGGCCTGTGGTGTTCCCTAGGGGCCTGTAGAGTCTCGTACAGTTCCATAGGGTCCTGTAGGTTTCCATAAGCGCCCGCAGAGGTCTGAAGGGGCCCGTACTGTTCCGTAAGGATCCATAGGGTTCCGTAGAGCTTCGTAGGTTCCCTAGAGGCCTGTGGAGTACCGCAGGAGCCAGTAGTGTTCTGTAGGGGCCCGTAGGGTTCCTTCCATAGGGGCTGGCAGTGTTCCATAGGGGCCTGTAGGGTTGTTTAAGTGCCCGCAGAAGTCTGTAGGAGTCTGTGGGATTCTGTAAGGTTCCGGAGGGTTCTGCAGGGTTCCGTAGGGGCCCGTAGAGTTCCGTAGTGGCTGGTAAAGTTCCCTAGGGCCCTGTACCGTTCCGTAACTGCCTGCAAGGGTCTTTAGGCTTCCGTAGGGGCTGGTAGGGTTCCATAAAGTTCCGTGGGTTCCTGCAGAGTTCTGCAAGTGCCCGCAAGGGCCTGTAGGGGCCCACAGTGTTTCTGCCAGGTTCCGTAGAGTTCCGTAGGGGCCATATTTTTCTGTAGTGGCTGGTAGTATTCTGTAGGGGTCTGTAGGTTTCCGTAGGCGCCTACAGTGTTCTGTAGGAGCCCATAGGGTTTTAGTGAGGTTCCGTTGTGTTGCTAAGGGTCTTGTAGAGTGCTGTCGGGTCCTGGAGTATTCTGTAGGGTTCCAGAGGGGCTCGTAGGGTTCCATCGAAATCTATAGGGTTCCCTAGGGGCCCATAGAGTCCCGTAGATTTCCGTAGGGACCTGTAGGGTTGTGTAAGTGCCCGCAGAAGTCTGTAGGAGTCTGTGGGATTCTGTAAGGTTCCGGAGGGTTCTGCAGGGTTCCGTAGGGGCCCGTAGAGTTCCGTAGTGGCTGGTAAAGTTCCGTAGGGCCCTGTGGGGTTCTGTATGGACCTGTAGGGTTCCGTAGGGGCCTGCAGGATTCTGTAAGTGCCCGCAGGTGTCTGTAGGGTTCCGTAGGGGTCTGTAGGGTTCCGTAGGCACCTGCAGTGTTCTGTAGGAGCCCATAGGGTTTTAGTGAGGTTCCGTTGTGTTGCTAAGGGTCTTGTAGAGTGCTGTCGGGTCCTGGAGTATTCTGTAGGGTTCCAGAGGGCCTCATAGGGTTCCATCGAAATCTATAGGGTTCCCTAGGGGCCCATAGAGTCCCGTAGATTTCCGTAGGGACCTGTAGGGTTGTGTAAGTGCCCGCAGAAGTCTGTAGGAGTCTGTGGGATTCTGTAAGGTTCTGGAGGGTTCTGCAGGGTTCCGTAGGGGCCCGTAGAGTTCCGTAGTGGCTGGTAAAGTTCCCTAGGGCCCTGTACCGTTCCGTAACTCCCTGCAAGGGTCTTTAGGCTTCCATAGGGGCTGGTAGGGTTCCATAAAGTTCCGTGGGGCCCTGTGGGGTTCTGTATGGACCTGTAGGGTTCAGTAGGGGCCTGCAGTGTTCTGTAAGTGCCCGTAGGTGTCTGTACGGGTCTGTAGGGTTCCGTAGGCACCTGCAGTATTCTGTAGGAGCCCATAGGGTTTTAGTGAGGTTCCGTTGTGTTGCTAAGGGTCTTGTAGAGTGCTGTCGGGTCCTGGAGTATTCTGTAGGGTTCCAGAGGGGCTGGTAGGGTTCCGTCAAAATCTGAAGGGTTCCCTAGGGGCCCGTAGAGTCCCATAGATTTCCGTAGGGGCCTGTAGGGTTGTGTAAGTGCCCGCAGGGGTTGGTAGGAGCTTGTAGGGTGCCATATGTTTCCGGAGGGTTGTGTAGGGTTCCGTAGGGGCCTGTGGTGTTCCCTAGGGGCCTGTAGAGTCTCGTAGAGTTCCGTAGGGTCCTGTAGGTTTCCATAAGCGCCGGCAGAGGTCTGAAGGGGCCCGTACTGTTCCGTAAGGATCCATAGGGTTCCGTAGAGCTTCGTAGGTTCCCTAGAGGCCTCTGGAGTACCGCAGGAGCCAGTAGTGTTCTGTAGGGGCCCGTAGGGTTCCTTCCATAGGGGCTGGCAGTGTTCCGTAGGGGCCTGTAGGGTTGTTTAAGTGCCCGCAGAAGTCTGTAGGAGTCTGTGGGATTCTGTAAGGTTCCGGAGGGTTCTGCAGGGTTCCGTAGGGGCCCGTAGAGTTCCGTAGTGGCTGGTAAAGTTCCCTAGGGCCCTGTACCGTTCCGTAACTGCCTGCAAGGGTCTTTAGGCTTCCGTAGGGGCTGGTAGGGTTCCATAAAGTTCCGTGGGTTCCTGCAGAGTTCTGCAAGTGCCCGCAAGGGCCTGTAGGGGCGCACAGTGTTTCTGCCAGGTTCCGTAGAGTTCCGTAGGGGCCATATTTTTCTGTAGTGGCTGGTAGTATTCTGTAGGGGTCTGTAGGTTTCCGTAGGCACCTACAGTGTTCTGTAGGAGCCCATAGGGTTTTAGTGAGGTTCCGTTGTGTTGCTAAGGGTCTTGTAGAGTGCTGTCGGGTCCTGGAGTATTCTGTAGGGTTCCAGAGGGGCTCGTAGGGTTCCATCGAAATCTATAGGGTTCCCTAGGGGCCCATAGAGTCCCGTAGATTTCCGTAGGGACCTGTAGGGTTGTGTAAGTGCCCGCAGAAGTCTGTAGGAGTCTGTGGGATTCTGTAAGGTTCCGGAGGGTTCTGCAGGGTTCCGTAGGGGCCCGTAGAGTTCCGTAGGGGCTGGTAAAGTTCCGTAGGGCCCTGTGGGGTTCTGTATGGACCTGTAGGGTTCCGTAGGGGCCTGCAGGGTTCCGTAAGTGCCCGCAGGTGTCTGTAGGGTTCCGTAGGGGTCTGTAGTGTTCCGTAGGCACCTGCAGTGTTCTGTAGGAGCCCACAGGGTTTTAGTGAGGTTCCGTTGTGTTGCTAAGGGTCTTGTAGAGTGCT
The DNA here is from genome assembly GCF_964106895.1 of Numenius arquata. NCBI lineage: Eukaryota > Metazoa > Chordata > Aves > Charadriiformes > Scolopacidae > Numenius > Numenius arquata. Next base: position 20,568 of record NW_027414178.1, read on the forward strand.
GTCGGGTCCTGGAGTATTCTGTAGGGTTCCAGAGGGCCTCATAGGGTTCCATCGAAATCTATAGGGTTCCCTTGGGGCCCATAGAGTCCCGTAGATTTCCGTAGGGACCTGTAGGGTTGTGTAAGTGCCCGCAGAAGTCTGTAGGAGTCTGTGGGATTCTGTAAGGTTCTGGAGGGTTCTGCAGGGTTCCGTAGGGGCCCGTAGAGTTCTGTAGGGGCTGGTAAAGTTCCCTAGGGCCCTGTACCGTTCCGTAACTCCCTGCAAGGGTCTTTAGGCTTCCGTAGGGGCTGGTAGGGTTCCATTAAGTTCCGTGGGGCCCTGTGGGGTTCTGTATGGACCTGTAGGGTTCCGTAGGGGCCTGCAGTGTTCTGTAAGTGCCCGCAGGTGTCTGTAGGGTTCCGTAGGGGTCTGTAGGGTTCCGTAGGCACCTGCAGTGTTCTGTAGGAGCCCATAGGGTTTTAGTGAGGTTCCGTTGTGTTGCTAAGGGTCTTGTAGAGTGCTGTCGGGTCCTGGAGTATTCTGTAGGGTTCCAGAGGGGCTGGTAGGGTTCCGTCGAAATCTGAAGGGTTCCCTAGGGGCCCGTAGAGTCCCATAGATTTCCGTAGGGGCCTGTAGGGTTATGTAAGTGCCCGCAGGGGTTGGTAGGAGCTTGTAGGGTGCCATATGTTTCCGGAGGGTTGTGTAGGGTTCCGTAGGGGCCTGTGGTGTTCCCTAGGGGCCTGTAGAGTCTCGTACAGTTCCGTAGGGTCCTGTAGGTTTCCATAAGCGCCCGCAGAGGTCTGAAGGGGCCCGTACTGTTCCGTAAGGATCCATAGGGTTCCGTAGAGCTTCGTAGGTTCCCTAGAGGCCTCTGGAGTACCGCAGGAGCCAGTAGTGTTCTGTAGGGGCCCGTAGGGTTCCTTCCATAGGGGCTGGCAGTTTTCCGTAGGGGCCTGTAGGGTTGTTTAAGTGCCCGCAGGAGTCTGTAGGAGTCTGTGGGATTCTGTAAGGTTCCGGAGGGTTCTGCAGGGTTCCGTAGGGGCCCGTAGAGTTCCGTAGTGGCTGGTAAAGTTCCCTAGGGCCCTGTACCGTTCCGTAACTGCCTGCAAGGGTCTTTAGGCTTCCGTAGGGGCTGGTAGGGTTCCATAAAGTTCCGTGGGTTCCTGCAGAGTTCTGCAAGTGCCCGCAAGGGCCTGTAGGGGCGCACAGTGTTTCTGCCAGGTTCCGTAGAGTTCCGTAGGGGCCATATTTTTCTGTAGTGGCTGGTAGTATTCTGTAGGGGTCTGTAGGTTTCCGTAGGCGCCTACAGTGTTCTGTAGGAGCCCATAGGGTTTTAGTGAGGTTCCGTTGTGTTGCTAAGGGTCTTGTAGAGTGCTGTCGGGTCCTGGAGTATTCTGTAGGGTTCCAGAGGGGCTCGTAGGGTTCCATCGAAATCTATAGGGTTCCCTAGGGGCCCATAGAGTCCCGTAGATTTCCGTAGGGACCTGTAGGGTTGTGTAAGTGCCCGCAGAAGTCTGTAGGAGTCTGTGGGATTCTGTAAGGTTCCGGAGGGTTCTGCAGGGTTCCGTAGGGGCCCGTAGAGTTCCGTAGTGGCTGGTAAAGTTCCGTAGGGCCCTGTGGGGTTCTGTATGGACCTGTAGGGTTCCGTAGGGGCCTGCAGGGTTCCGTAAGTGCCCGCAGGTGTCTGTAGGGTTCCGTAGGGGTCTGTAGGGTTCCGTAGGCACCTGCAGTGTTCTGTAGGAGCCCACAGGGTTTTAGTGAGGTTCCGTTGTGTTGCTAAGGGTCTTGTAGAGTGCTGTCGGGTCCTGGAGTATTCTGTAGGGTTCCAGAGGGCCTCATAGGGTTCCATCGAAATCTATAGGGTTCCCTAGGGGCCCATAGAGTCCCGTAGATTTCCGTAGGGACCTGTAGGGTTGTGTAAGTGCCCGCAGAAGTCTGTAGGAGTCTGTGGGATTCTGTAAGGTTCTGGAGGGTTCTGCAGGGTTCCGTAGGGGCCCGTAGAGTTCCGTAGGGGCTGGTAAAGTTCCCTAGGGCCCTGTACCGTTCCGTAACTCCCTGCAAGGGTCTTTAGGCTTCCGTAGGGGCTGGTAGGGTTCCATAAAGTTCCGTGGGGCCCTGTGGGGTTCTGTATGGACCTGTAGGGTTCCGTAGGGGCCTGCAGGGTTCTGTAAGTGCCCGCAGGTGTCTGTAGGGTTCCGTAGGGGTCTGTAGGGTTCCGTAGGCACCTGCAGTGTTCTGTAGGAGCCCATAGGGTTTTCGTGAGGTTCCGTTGTGTTGCTAAGGGTCTTGTAGAGTGCTGTCGGGTCCTGGAGTATTCTGTAGGGTTCCAGAGGGGCTGGTAGGGTTCCGTCGAAATCTGAAGGGTTCTCTAGGGGCCCGTAGAGTCCCGTAGATTTCCGTAGGGGCCTGTAGGGTTATGTAAGTGCCCGCAGGGGTTGGTAGGAGCTTGTAGGGTGCCATATGTTTCCGGAGGGTTGTGTAGGGTTCCGTAGGGGCCTGTGGTGTTCCCTAGGGGCCTGGAGAGTCTCGTACAGTTCCGTAGGGTCCTGTAGGTTTCCATAAGCGCCCGCAGAGGTCTGAAGGGGCCCGTACTGTTCCGTAAGGATCCATAGGGCTCCGTAGAGCTTCGTAGGTTCCCTAGAGGCCTCTGGAGTACCGCAGGAGCCAGTAGTGTTCTGTAGGGGCCGGTAGGGTTCCTTCCATAGGAGCTGGCAGTGTTCCGTAGGGTCCTCTAGGGTTGAGTAAGTGCCTGCAGGAGTCTGTAGGAATCCGTGGGATTCTGTAAGGTTCCGGAGGGTTCTGCAGGGTTCCGTAGGGGCCCGTAGAGTTCCATAGTGGCTGGTAAAGTTCCCTAGGGCCCTGTACCGTTCCGTAACTGCCTGCAAGGGTCTTTAGGCTTCCGTAGGGGCTGGTAGGGTTCCATAAAGTTCCGTGGGTTCCTGCAGAGTTCTGCAAGTGCCCGCAAGGGCCTGTAGGGGCCCACAGTGTTTCTGCCAGGTTCCGTAGAGTTCCATAGGGGCCATATTTTTCTGTAGTGGCTGGTAGTATTCTGTAGGGGTCTGTAGGTTTCCGTAGGCGCCTACAGTGTTCTGTAGGAGCCCATAGGGTTTTAGTGAGGTTCCGTTGTGTTGCTAAGGGTCTTGTAGAGTGCTGTCGGGTCCTGGAGTATTCTGTAGGGTTCCAGAGGGGCTGGTAGGGTTCCGTCAAAATCTGAAGGGTTCCCTAGGGGCCCGTAGAGTCCCATAGATTTCCGTAGGGGCCTGTAGGGTTGTGTAAGTGCCCGCAGGGGTTGGTAGGAGCTTGTAGGGTGCCATATGTTTCCGGAGGGTTGTGTAGGGTTCCGTAGGGGCCTGTGGTGTTCCCTAGGGGCCTGTAGAGTCTCGTAGAGTTCCGTAGGGTCCTGTAGGTTTCCATAAGCGCCGGCAGAGGTCTGAAGGGGCCCGTACTGTTCCGTAAGGATCCATAGGGTTCCGTAGAGCTTCGTAGGTTCCCTAGAGGCCTCTGGAGTACCGCAGGAGCCAGTAGTGTTCTGTAGGGGCCCGTAGGGTTCCTTCCATAGGGGCTGGCAGTGTTCCGTAGGGGCCTGTAGGGTTGTTTAAGTGCCCGCAGAAGTCTGTAGGAGTCTGTGGGATTCTGTAAGGTTCCGGAGGGTTCTGCAGGGTTCCGTAGGGGCCCGTAGAGTTCCGTAGTGGCTGGTAAAGTTCCCTAGGGCCCTGTACCGTTCCGTAACTGCCTGCAAGGGTCTTTAGGCTTCCGTAGGGGCTGGTAGGGTTCCATAAAGTTCCGTGGGTTCCTGCAGAGTTCTGCAAGTGCCCGCAAGGGCCTGTAGGGGCGCACAGTGTTTCTGCCAGGTTCCGTAGAGTTCCGTAGGGGCCATATTTTTCTGTAGTGGCTGGTAGTATTCTGTAGGGGTCTGTAGGTTTCCGTAGGCACCTACAGTGTTCTGTAGGAGCCCATAGGGTTTTAGTGAGGTTCCGTTGTGTTGCTAAGGGTCTTGTAGAGTGCTGTCGGGTCCTGGAGTATTCTGTAGGGTTCCAGAGGGGCTCGTAGGGTTCCATCGAAATCTATAGGGTTCCCTAGGGGCCCATAGAGTCCCGTAGATTTCCGTAGGGACCTGTAGGGTTGTGTAAGTGCCCGCAGAAGTCTGTAGGAGTCTGTGGGATTCTGTAAGGTTCCGGAGGGTTCTGCAGGGTTCCGTAGGGGCCCGTAGAGTTCCGTAGGGGCTGGTAAAGTTCCGTAGGGCCCTGTGGGGTTCTGTATGGACCTGTAGGGTTCCGTAGGGGCCTGCAGGGTTCCGTAAGTGCCCGCAGGTGTCTGTAGGGTTCCGTAGGGGTCTGTAGTGTTCCGTAGGCACCTGCAGTGTTCTGTAGGAGCCCACAGGGTTTTAGTGAGGTTCCGTTGTGTTGCTAAGGGTCTTGTAGAGTGCTGTCGGGTCCTGGAGTATTCTGTAGGGTTCCAGAGGGCCTCATAGGGTTCCATCGAAATCTATAGGGTTCCCTTGGGGCCCATAGAGTCCCGTAGATTTCCGTAGGGACCTGTAGGGTTGTGTAAGTGCCCGCAGAAGTCTGTAGGAGTCTGTGGGATTCTGTAAGGTTCTGGAGGGTTGTGCAGGGTTCCGTAGGGGCCCGTAGAGTTCCGTAGGGGCTGGTAAAGTTCCCTAGGGCCCTGTACCGTTCCGTAACTCCCTGCAAGGGTCTTTAGGCTTCCGTAGGGGCTGGTAGGGTTCCATAAAGTTCCGTGGGGCCCTGTGGGGTTCTGTATGGACCTGTAGGGTTCCGTAGGGGCCTGCAGTGTTCTGTAAGTGCCCGCAGGTGTCTGTAGGGTTCCGTAGGGGTCTGTAGGGTTCCGTAGGCACCTGCAGTGTTCTGTAGGAGCCCATAGGGTTTTAGTGAGGTTCCGTTGTGTTGCTAAGGGTCTTGTAGAGTGCTGTCGGGTCCTGGAGTATTCTGTAGGGTTCCAGAGGGGCTGGTAGGGTTCCGTCGAAATCTGAAGGGTTCCCTAGGGGCCCGTAGAGTCCCATAGATTTCCGTAGGGGCCTGTAGGGTTATGTAAGTGCCCGCAGGGGTTGGTAGGAGCTTGTAGGGTGCCATATGTTTCCGGAGGGTTGTGTAGGGTTCCGTAGGGGCCTGTGGTGTTCCCTAGGGGCCTGTAGAGTCTCGTACAGTTCCGTAGGGTCCTGTAGGTTTCCATAAGCGCCCGCAGAGGTCTGAAGGGGCCCGTACTGTTCCGTAAGGATCCATAGGGTTCCGTAGAGCTTCGTAGGTTCCCTAGAGGCCTCTGGAGTACCGCAGGAGCCAGTAGTGTTCTGTAGGGGCCCGTAGGGTTCCTTCCATAGGGGCTGGCAGTTTTCCGTAGGGGCCTGTAGGGTTGTTTAAGTGCCCGCAGGAGTCTGTAGGAGTCTGTGGGATTCTGTAAGGTTCCGGAGGGTTCTGCAGGGTTCCGTAGGGGCCCGTAGAGTTCCGTAGTGGCTGGTAAAGTTCCCTAGGGCCCTGTACCGTTCCGTAACTGCCTGCAAGGGTCTTTAGGCTTCCGTAGGGGCTGGTAGGGTTCCATAAAGTTCCGTGGGTTCCTGCAGAGTTCTGCAAGTGCCCGCAAGGGCCTGTAGGGGCGCACAGTGTTTCTGCCAGGTTCCGTAGAGTTCCGTAGGGGCCATATTTTTCTGTAGTGGCTGGTAGTATTCTGTAGGGGTCTGTAGGTTTCCGTAGGCGCCTACAGTGTTCTGTAGGAGCCCATAGGGTTTTAGTGAGGTTCCGTTGTGTTGCTAAGGGTCTTGTAGAGTGCTGTCGGGTCCTGGAGTATTCTGTAGGGTTCCAGAGGGGCTCGTAGGGTTCCATCGAAATCTATAGGGTTCCCTAGGGGCCCATAGAGTCCCGTAGATTTCCGTAGGGACCTGTAGGGTTGTGTAAGTGCCCGCAGAAGTCTGTAGGAGTCTGTGGGATTCTGTAAGGTTCCGGAGGGTTCTGCAGGGTTCCGTAGGGGCCCGTAGAGTTCCGTAGTGGCTGGTAAAGTTCCGTAGGGCCCTGTGGGGTTCTGTATGGACCTGTAGGGTTCCGTAGGGGCCTGCAGGGTTCCGTAAGTGCCCGCAGGTGTCTGTAGGGTTCCGTAGGGGTCTGTAGGGTTCCGTAGGCACCTGCAGTGTTCTGTAGGAGCCCACAGGGTTTTAGTGAGGTTCCGTTGTGTTGCTAAGGGTCTTGTAGAGTGCTGTCGGGTCCTGGAGTATTCTGTAGGGTTCCAGAGGGCCTCATAGGGTTCCATCGAAATCTATAGGGTTCCCTAGGGGCCCATAGAGTCCCGTAGATTTCCGTAGGGACCTGTAGGGTTGTGTAAGTGCCCGCAGAAGTCTGTAGGAGTCTGTGGGATTCTGTAAGGTTCTGGAGGGTTCTGCAGGGTTCCGTAGGGGCCCGTAGAGTTCCGTAGGGGCTGGTGAAGTTCCCTAGGGCCCTGTACCGTTCCGTAACTCCCTGCAAGGGTCTTTAGGCTTCCGTAGGGGCTGGTAGGGTTCCATAAAGTTCCGTGGGGCCCTGTGGGGTTCTGTATGGACCTGTAGGGTTCCGTAGGGGCCTGCAGGGTTCTGTAAGTGCCCGCAGGTGTCTGTAGGGTTCCGTAGGGGTCTGTAGGGTTCCGTAGGCACCTGCAGTGTTCTGTAGGAGCCCATAGGGTTTTCGTGAGGTTCCGTTGTGTTGCTAAGGGTCTTGTAGAGTGCTGTCGGGTCCTGGAGTATTCTGTAGGGTTCCAGAGGGGCTGGTAGGGTTCCGTCGAAATCTGAAGGGTTCTCTAGGGGCCCGTAGAGTCCCGTAGATTTCCGTAGGGGCCTGTAGGGTTATGTAAGTGCCCGCAGGGGTTGGTAGGAGCTTGTAGGGTGCCATATGTTTCCGGAGGGTTGTGTAGGGTTCCGTAGGGGCCTGTGGTGTTCCCTAGGGGCCTGGAGAGTCTCGTACAGTTCCGTAGGGTCCTGTAGGTTTCCATAAGCGCCCGCAGAGGTCTGAAGGGGCCCGTACTGTTCCGTAAGGATCCATAGGGCTCCGTAGAGCTTCGTAGGTTCCCTAGAGGCCTCTGGAGTACCGCAGGAGCCAGTAGTGTTCTGTAGGGGCCGGTAGGGTTCCTTCCATAGGAGCTGGCAGTGTTCCGTAGGGTCCTCTAGGGTTGAGTAAGTGCCTGCAGGAGTCTGTAGGAATCCGTGGGATTCTGTAAGGTTCCGGAGGGTTCTGCAGGGTTCCGTAGGGGCCCGTAGAGTTCCATAGTGGCTGGTAAAGTTCCCTAGGGCCCTGTACCGTTCCGTAACTGCCTGCAAGGGTCTTTAGGCTTCCGTAGGGGCTGGTAGGGTTCCATAAAGTTCCGTGGGTTCCTGCAGAGTTCTGCAAGTGCCCGCAAGGGCCTGTAGGGGCCCACAGTGTTTCTGCCAGGTTCCGTAGAGTTCCATAGGGGCCATATTTTTCTGTAGTGGCTGGTAGTATTCTGTAGGGGTCTGTAGGTTTCCGTAGGCGCCTACAGTGTTCTGTAGGAGCCCATAGGGTTTTAGTGAGGTTCCGTTGTGTTGCTAAGGGTCTTGTAGAGTGCTGTCGGGTCCTGGAGTATTCTGTAGGGTTCCAGAGGGGCTCGTAGGGTTCCATCGAAATCTATAGGGTTCCCTAGGGGCCCATAGAGTCCCGTAGATTTCCGTAGGGACCTGTAGGGTTGTTTAAGTGCCTGCAGAAGTCTGTAGGAGTCTGTGGGATTCTGTAAGGTTCCGGAGGGTTCTGCAGGGTTCCGTAGGGGCCCGTAGAGTTCCGTAGTGGCTGGTAAAGTTCCCTAGGGCCCTGTACCGTTCCGTAACTGCCTGCAAGGGTCTTTAGGCTTCCGTAGGGGCTGGTAGGGTTCCATAAAGTTCCGTGGGTTCCTGCAGAGTTCTGCAAGTGCCCGCAAGGGCCTGTAGGGGCCCACAGTGTTTCTGTCAGGTTCCGTAGAGTTCCGTAGGGGCCATATTTTTCTGTAGTGGCTGGTAGTATTCTGTAGGGGTCTGTAGGTTTCCGTAGGCGCCTACAGTGTTCTGTAGGAGCCCATAGGGTTTTAGTGAGGTTCCGTTGTGTTGCTAAGGGTCTTGTAGAGTGCTGTCGGGTCCTGGAGTATTCTGTAGGGTTCCAGAGGGGCTCGTAGGGTTCCATCGAAATCTATAGGGTTCCCTAGGGGCCCATAGAGTCCCGTAGATTTCCGTAGGGACCTGTAGGGTTGTGTAAGTGCCCGCAGAAGTCTGTAGGAGTCTGTGGGATTCTGTAAGGTTCCGGAGGGTTCTGCAGGGTTCCGTAGGGGCCCGTAGAGTTCCGTAGTGGCTGGTAAAGTTCCGTAGGGTTCTGTGGGGTTCTGTATGGACCTGTAGGGTTCCGTAGGGGCCTGCAGGGTTCCGTAAGTGCCCGCAGGTGTCTGTAGGGTTCCGTAGGGGTCTGTAGGGTTCCGTAGGCACCTGCAGTGTTCTGTAGGAGCCCACAGGGTTTTAGTGAGGTTCCGTTGTGTTGCTAAGGGTCTTGTAGAGTGCTGTCGGGTCCTGGAGTATTCTGTAGGGTTCCAGAGGGCCTCATAGGGTTCCATCGAAATCTATAGGGTTCCCTAGGGGCCCATAGAGTCCCGTAGATTTCCGTAGGGACCTGTAGGGTTGTTTAAGTGCCCGCAGAAGTCTGTAGGAGTCTGTGGGATTCTGTAAGGTTCTGGAGGGTTCTGCAGGGTTCCGTAGGGGCCCGTAGAGTTCCGTAGGGGCTGGTAAAGTTCCCTAGGGCCCTGTACCGTTCCGTAACTCCCTGCAAGGGTCTTTAGGCTTCCGTAGGGGCTGGTAGGGTTCCATAAAGTTCCGTGGGGCCCTGTGGGGTTCTGTATGGACCTGTAGGGTTCCGTAGGGGCCTGCAGGATTCTGTAAGTGCCCGCAGGTGTCTGTAGGGTTCCGTAGGGGTCTGTAGGGTTCCGTAGGCACCTGCAGTGTTCTGTAGGAGCCCATAGGGTTTTCGTGAGGTTCCGTTGTGTTGCTAAGGGTCTTGTAGAGTGCTGTCGGGTCCTGGAGTATTCTGTAGGGTTCCAGAGGGGCTGGTAGGGTTCCGTCGAAATCTGAAGGGTTCCCTAGGGGCCCGTAGAGTCCCGTAGATTTCCGTAGGGGCCTGTAGGGTTATGTAAGTGCCCGCAGGGGTTGGTAGGAGCTTGTAGGGTGCCATATGTTTCCGGAGGGTTGTGTAGGGTTCCGTAGGGGCCTGTGGTGTTCCCTAGGGGCCTGTAGAGTCTCGTAGAGTTCCGTAGGGTCCTGTAGGTTTCCATAAGCGCCCGCAGAGGTCTGAAGGGGCCCGTACTGTTCCGTAAGGATCCATAGGGCTCCGTAGAGCTTCGTAGGTTCCCTAGAGGCCTCTGGAGTACCGCAGGAGCCAGTAGTGTTCTGTAGGGGCCGGTAGGGTTCCTTCCATAGGAGCTGGCAGTGTTCCGTAGGGTCCTCTAGGGTTGAGTAAGTGCCTGCAGGAGTCTGTAGGAATCCGTGGGATTCTGTAAGGTTCCGGAGGGTTCTGCAGGGTTCCGTAGGGGCCCGTAGAGTTCCATAGTGGCTGGTAAAGTTCCCTAGGGCCCTGTACCGTTCCGTAACTGCCTGCAAGGGTCTTTAGGCTTCCGTAGGGGCTGGTAGGGTTCCATAAAGTTCCGTGGGTTCCTGCAGAGTTCTGCAAGTGCCCGCAAGGGCCTGTAGGGGCCCACAGTGTTTCTGCCAGGTTCCGTAGAGTTCCATAGGGGCCATATTTTTCTGTAGTGGCTGGTAGTATTCTGTAGGGGTCTGTAGGTTTCCGTAGGCGCCTACAGTGTTCTGTAGGAGCCCATAGGGTTTTAGTGAGGTTCCGTTGTGTTCCTAAGGGTCTTGTAGAGTGCTGTCGGGTCCTGGAGTATTCTGTAGGGTTCCAGAGGGGCTCGTAGGGTTCCATCGAAATCTATAGGGTTCCCTAGGGGCCCATAGAGTCCCGTAGATTTCCGTAGGGACCTGTAGGGTTGTTTAAGTGCCTGCAGAAGTCTGTAGGAGTCTGTGGGATTCTGTAAGGTTCCGGAGGGTTCTGCAGGGTTCCGTAGGGGCCCGTAGAGTTCCGTAGTGGCTGGTAAAGTTCCCTAGGGCCCTGTACCGTTCCGTAACTGCCTGCAAGGGTCTTTAGGCTTCCGTAGGGGCTGGTAGGGTTCCATAAAGTTCCGTGGGTTCCTGCAGAGTTCTGCAAGTGCCCGCAAGGGCCTGTAGGGGCCCACAGTGTTTCTGTCAGGTTCCGTAGAGTTCCGTAGGGGCCATATTTTTCTGTAGTGGCTGGTAGTATTCTGTAGGGGTCTGTAGGTTTCCGTAGGCGCCTACAGTGTTCTGTAGGAGCCCATAGGGTTTTAGTGAGGTTCCGTTGTGTTGCTAAGGGTCTTGTAGAGTGCTGTCGGGTCCTGGAGTATTCTGTAGGGTTCCAGAGGGGCTCGTAGGGTTCCATCGAAATCTATAGGGTTCCCTAGGGGCCCATAGAGTCCCGTAGATTTCCGTAGGGACCTGTAGGGTTGTGTAAGTGCCCGCAGAAGTCTGTAGGAGTCTGTGGGATTCTGTAAGGTTCCGGAGGGTTCTGCAGGGTTCCGTAGGGGCCCGTAGAGTTCCGTAGTGGCTGGTAAAGTTCCGTAGGGTTCTGTGGGGTTCTGTATGGACCTGTAGGGTTCCGTAGGGGCCTGCAGGGTTCTGTAAGTGCCCGCAGGTGTCTGTAGGGTTCCGTAGGGGTCTGTAGGGTTCCGTAGGCACCTGCAGTGTTCTGTAGGAGCCCACAGGGTTTTAGTGAGGTTCCGTTGTGTTGCTAAGGGTCTTGTAGAGTGCTGTCGGGTCCTGGAGTATTCTGTAGGGTTCCAGAGGGCCTCATAGGGTTCCATCGAAATCTATAGGGTTCCCTAGGGGCCCATAGAGTCCCGTAGATTTCCGTAGGGACCTGTAGGGTTGTGTAAGTGCCCGCAGAAGTCTGTAGGAGTCTGTGGGATTCTGTAAGGTTCTGGAGGGTTCTGCAGGGTTCCGTAGGGGCCCGTAGAGTTCCGTAGGGGCTGGTAAAGTTCCCTAGGGCCCTGTACCGTTCCGTAACTCCCTGCAAGGGTCTTTAGGCTTCCGTAGGGGCTGGTAGGGTTCCATTAAATTCCGTGGGGCCCTGTGGGGTTCTGTATGGACCTGTAGGGTTCCGTAGGGGCCTGCAGGGTTCTGTAAGTGCCCGCAGGTGTCTGTAGGGTTCCGTAGGGGTCTGTAGGGTTCCGTAGGCACCTGCAGTGTTCTGTAGGAGCCCATAGGGTTTTAGTGAGGTTCCGTTGTGTTGCTAAGGGTCTTGTAGAGTGCTGTCGGGTCCTGGAGTATTCTGTAGGGTTCCAGAGGGGCTGGTAGGGTTCCGTCGAAATCTGAAGGGTTCCCTAGGGGCCCGTAGAGTCCCGTAGATTTCCGTAGGGGCCTGTAGGGTTATGTAAGTGCCCGCAGGGGTTGGTAGGAGCTTGTAGGGTGCCATATGTTTCCGGAGGGTTGTGTAGGGTTCCGTAGGGGCCTGTGGTGTTCCCTAGGGGCCTGTAGAGTCTCGTACAGTTCCGTAGGGTCCTGTAGGTTTCCATAAGCGCCGGCAGAGGTCTGAAGGGGCCCGTACTGTTCCGTAAGGATCCATAGGGTTCCGTAGAGCTTCGTAGGTTCCCTAGAGGCCTCTGGAGTACCGCAGGAGCCAGTAGTGTTCTGTAGGGGCCCGTAGGGTTCCTTCCATAGGGGCTGGCAGTGTTCCGTAGGGGCCTGTAGGGTTGTTTAAGTGCCCGCAGAAGTCTGTAGGAGTCTGTGGGATTCTGTAAGGTTCCGGAGGGTTCTGCAGGGTTCCGTAGGGGCCCGTAGAGTTCCGTAGTGGCTGGTAAAGTTCCCTAGGGCCCTGTACCGTTCCGTAACTGCCTGCAAGGGTCTTTAGGCTTCCATAGGGGCTGGTAGGGTTCCATAAAGTTCCGTGGGGCCCTGTGGGGTTCTGTATGGACCTGTAGGGTTCCGTAGGGGCCTGCAGTGTTCTGTAAGTGCCCGCAGGTGTCTGTAGGGTTCCGTAGGGGTCTGTAGGGTTCCGTAGGCACCTGCAGTGTTCTGTAGGAGCCCATAGGGTTTTAGTGAGGTTCCGTTGTGTTGCTAAGGGTCTTGTAGAGTGCTGTCGGGTCCTGGAGTATTCTGTAGGGTTCCAGAGGGCCTCATAGGGTTCCATCGAAATCTATAGGGTTCCCTAGGGGCCCATAGAGTCCCGTAGATTTCCGTAGGGACCTGTAGGGTTGTGTAAGTGCCCGCAGAAGTCTGTAGGAGTCTGTGGGATTCTGTAAGGTTCTGGAGGGTTGTGCAGGGTTCCGTAGGGGCCCGTAGAGTTCCGTAGGGGCTGGTAAAGTTCCCTAGGGCCCTGTACCGTTCCGTAACTCCCTGCAAGGGTCTTTAGGCTTCCGTAGGGGCTGGTAGGGTTCCATAAAGTTCCGTGGGGCCCTGTGGGGTTCTGTATGGACCTGTAGGGTTCCGTAGGGGCCTGCAGTGTTCTGTAAGTGCCCGCAGGTGTCTGTAGGGTTCCGTAGGGGTCTGTAGGGTTCCGTAGGCACCTGCAGTGTTCTGTAGGAGCCCATAGGGTTTTAGTGAGGTTCCGTTGTGTTGCTAAGGGTCTTGTAGAGTGCTGTCGGGTCCTGGAGTATTCTGTAGGGTTCCAGAGGGGCTGGTAGGGTTCCGTCGAAATCTGAAGGGTTCCCTAGGGGCCCGTAGAGTCCCGTAGATTTCCGTAGGGGCCTGTAGGGTTATGTAAGTGCCCGCAGGGGTTGGTAGGAGCTTGTAGGGTGCCATATGTTTCCGGAGGGTTGTGTAGGGTTCCGTAGGGGCCTGTGGTGTTCCCTAGGGGCCTGTAGAGTCTCGTAAAGTTCCATAGGGTCCTGTAGGTTTCCATAAGCGCCCGCAGAGGTCTGAAGGGGCCCGTACTGTTCCGTAAGGATCCATAGGGTTCCGTAGAGCTTCGTAGGTTCCCTAGAGGCCTCTGGAGTACCGCAGGAGCCAGTAGTGTTCTGTAGGGGCCCGTAGGGTTCCTTCCATAGGGGCTGGCAGTGTTCCGTAGGGGCCTGTAGGGTTGTTTAAGTGCCCGCAGAAGTCTGTAGGAGTCTGTGGGATTCTGTAAGGTTCCGGAGGGTTCTGCAGGGTTCCGTAGGGGCCCGTAGAGTTCCGTAGTGGCTGGTAAAGTTCCCTAGGGCCCTGTACCGTTCCGTAACTGCCTGCAAGGGTCTTTAGGCTTCCGTAGGGGCTGGTAGGGTTCCATAAAGTTCCGTGGGTTCCTGCAGAGTTCTGCAAGTGCCCGCAAGGGCCTGTAGGGGCGCACAGTGTTTCTGCCAGGTTCCGTAGAGTTCCGTAGGGGCCATATTTTTCTGTAGTGGCTGGTAGTATTCTGTAGGGGTCTGTAGGTTTCCGTAGGCGCCTACAGTGTTCTGTAGGAGCCCATAGGGTTTTAGTGAGGTTCCGTTGTGTTGCTAAGGGTCTTGTAGAGTGCTGTCGGGTCCTGGAGTATTCTGTAGGGTTCCAGAGGGGCTCGTAGGGTTCCATAGAAATCTATAGGGTTCCCTAGGGGCCCATAGAGTCCCGTAGATTTCCGTAGGGACCTGTAGGGTTGTTTAAGTGCCCGCAGAAGTCTGTAGGAGTCTGTGGGATTCTGTAAGGTTCCGGAGGGTTCTGCAGGGTTCCGTAGGGGCCCGTAGAGTTCCGTAGTGGCTGGTAAAGTTCCCTAGGGCCCTGTACCGTTCCGTAACTGCCTGCAAGGGTCTTTAGGCTTCCGTAGGGGCTGGTAGGGTTCCATAAAGTTCCGTGGGTTCCTGCAGAGTTCTGCAAGTGCCCGCAAGGGCCTGTAGGGGCGCACAGTGTTTCTGCCAGGTTCCGTAGAGTTCCGTAGGGGCCATATTTTTCTGTAGTGGCTGGTAGTATTCTGTAGGGGTCTGTAGGTTTCCGTAGGCGCCTACAGTGTTCTGTAGGAGCCCATAGGGTTTTAGTGAGGTTCCGTTGTGTTGCTAAGGGTCTTGTAGAGTGCTGTCGGGTCCTGGAGTATTCTGTAGGGTTCCAGAGGGGCTCGTAGGGTTCCATCGAAATCTATAGGGTTCCCTAGGGGCCCATAGAGTCCCGTAGATTTCCGTAGGGACCTGTAGGGTTGTGTAAGTGCCCGCAGAAGTCTGTAGGAGTCTGTGGGATTCTGTAAGGTTCCGGAGGGTTCTGCAGGGTTCCGTAGGGGCCCGTAGAGTTCCGTAGTGGCTGGTAAAGTTCCGTAGGGCCCTGTGGGGTTCTGTATGGACCTGTAGGGTTCCGTAGGGGCCTGCAGGGTTCTGTAAGTGCCCGCAGGTGTCTGTAGGGTTCCGTAGGGGTCTGTAGGGTTCCGTAGGCACCTGCAGTGTTCTGTAGGAGCCCATAGGGTTTTAGTGAGGTTCCGTTGTGTTGCTAAGGGTCTTGTAGAGTGCTGTCGGGTCCTGGAGTATTCTGTAGGGTTCCAGAGGGCCTCATAGGGTTCCATCGAAATCTATAGGGTTCCCTAGGGGCCCATAGAGTCCCGTAGATTTCCGTAGGGACCTGTAGGGTTGTGTAAGTGCCCGCAGAAGTCTGTAGGAGTCTGTGGGATTCTGTAAGGTTCTGGAGGGTTCTGCAGGGTTCCGTAGGGGCCCGTAGAGTTCCGTAGTGGCTGGTAAAGTTCCCTAGGGCCCTGTACCGTTCCGTAACTGCCTGCAAGGGTCTTTAGGCTTCCATAGGGGCTGGTAGGGTTCCATAAAGTTCCGTGGGGCCCTGTGGGGTTCTGTATGGACCTGTAGGGTTCCGTAGGGGCCTGCAGTGTTCTGTAAGTGCCCGCAGGTGTCTGTAGGGTTCCGTAGGGGTCTGTAGGGTTCCGTAGGCACCTGCAGTGTTCTGTAGGAGCCCATAGGGTTTTAGTGAGGTTCCGTTGTGTTGCTAAGGGTCTTGTAGAGTGCTGTCGGGTCCTGGAGTATTCTGTAGGGTTCCAGAGGGGCTGGTAGGGTTCCGTCGAAATCTGAAGGGTTCCCTAGGGGCCCGTAGAGTCCCGTAGATTTCCGTAGGGGCCTGTAGGGTTATGTAAGTGCCCGCAGGGGTTGGTAGGAGCTTGTAGGGTGCCATATGTTTCCGGAGGGTTGTGTAGGGTTCCGTAGGGGCCTGTGGTGTTCCCTAGGGGCCTGTAGAGTCTCGTAGAGTTCCGTAGGGTCCTGTAGGTTTCCATAAGCGCCCGCAGAGGTCTGAAGGGGCCCGTACTGTTCCGTAAGGATCCATAGGGTTCCGTAGAGCTTCGTAGGTTCCCTAGAGGCCTCTGGAGTACCGCAGGAGCCAGTAGTGTTCTGTAGGGGCCCGTAGGGTTCCTTCCATAGGGGCTGGCAGTGTTCCGTAGGGGCCTGTAGGGTTGTTTAAGTGCCCGCAGAAGTCTGTAGGAGTCTGTGGGATTCTGTAAGGTTCCGGAGGGTTCTGCAGGGTTCCGTAGGGGCCCGTAGAGTTCCGTAGTGGCTGGTAAAGTTCCCTAGGGCCCTGTACCGTTCCGTAACTGCCTGCAAGGGTCTTTAGGCTTCCGTAGGGGCTGGTAGGGTTCCATAAAGTTCCGTGGGTTCCTGCAGAGTTCTGCAAGTGCCCGCAAGGGCCTGTAGGGGCCCACAGTGTTTCTGCCAGGTTCCGTAGAGTTCCGTAGGGGCCATATTTTTCTGTAGTGGCTGGTAGTATTCTGTAGGGGTCTGTAGGTTTCCGTAGGCGCCTACAGTGTTCTGTAGGAGCCCATAGGGTTGTAGTGAGGTTCCGTTGTGTTGCTAAGGGTCTTGTAGAGTGCTGTCGGGTCCTGGAGTATTCTGTAGGGTTCCAGAGGGGCTCGTAGGGTTCCATCGAAATCTATAGGGTTCCCTAGGGGCCCATAGAGTCCCGTAGATTTCCGTAGGGACCTGTAGGGTTGTGTAAGTGCCCGCAGAAGTCTGTAGGAGTCTGTGGGATTCTGTAAGGTTCCGGAGGGTTCTGCAGGGTTCCGTAGGGACCCGTAGAGTTCCGTAGTGGCTGGTAAAGTTCCGTAGGGCCCTGTGGGGTTCTGTATGGACCTGTAGGGTTCCGTAGGGGCCTGCAGGATTCTGTAAGTGCCTGCAGGTGTCTGTAGGGTTCCGTAGGGGTCTGTAGGGTTCCGTAGGCACCTGCAGTGTTCTGTAGGAGCCCATAGGGTTTTAGTGAGGTTCCGTTGTGTTGCTAAGGGTCTTGTAGAGTGCTGTCGGGTCCTGGAGTATTCTGTAGGGTTCCAGAGGGGCTCGTAGGGTTCCGTCGAAATCTCTAGGGTTCCCTAGGGGCCCGTAGAGTCCCATAGATTGCCGTAGGGACCTGTAGGATTGTGTAAGTGCTCGCAGGGGTTGGTAGGAGCTTGTAGGGTTCCATAAGTTTCCAGAGGGTTGTGTAGAGTTCCGTAGGGGCCTGTGGTGTTCCCTAAGGGCCTGTAGAGTCTCGTACGGTTCCGTAGGGGCCTGTGGTGTTCCCTAGGGGCCTGTGGAGTCTCATACAGTTCCGTAGGGTCCTGTAGGTTTCCATAAGCGCCCGCAGAGGTCTGAAGGGGCCCGTACTGTTCCGTAAGGATCCATAGGGCTCCGTAGAGCTTCGTAGGTTCCCTAGAGGCCTCTGGAGTACCGCAGGAGCCAGTAGTGTTCTGTAGGGGCCGGTAGGGTTCCTTCCATAGGAGCTGGCAGTGTTCCATAGGGTCCGCTAGGGTTGAGTAAGTGCCCGCAGGAGTCTGTAGGAATCCGTGGGATTCTGTAAGGTTCCGGAGGGTTCTGCAGGGTTCCGTAGGGGCCCGTAGAGTTCCATAGTGGCTGGTAAAGTTCCCTAGGGCCCTGTACCGTTCCGTAACTGCCTGCAAGGGTCTTTAGGCTTCCGTAGGGGCTGGTAGGGTTCCATAAAGTTCCGTGGGTTCCAGCAGAGTTCTGCAAGTGCCCGCAAGGGCCTGTAGGGGCCCACAGTGTTTCTGCCAGGTTCCGTAGAGTTCCGTAGGGGCCATATTTTTCTGTAGTGGCTGGTAGTATTCTGTAGGGGTCTGTAGGTTTCCGTAGGCGCCTACAGTGTTCTGTAGGAGCCCATAGGGTTTTAGTGAGGTTCCGTTGTGTTGCTAAGGGTCTTGTAGAGTGCTGTCGGGTCCTGGAGTATTCTGTAGGGTTCCAGAGGGGCTCGTAGGGTTCCATCGAAATCTATAGGGTTCCCTAGGGGCCCATAGAGTCCCGTAGATTTCCGTAGGGACCTGTAGGGTTGTTTAAGTGCCCGCAGAAGTCTGTAGGAGTCTGTGGGATTCTGTAAGGTTCCGGAGGGTTCTGCAGGGTTCCGTAGGGGCCCGTAGAGTTCCATAGTGGCTGGTAAAGTTCCCTAGGGCCCTGTACCGTTCCGTAACTGCCTGCAAGGGTCTTTAGGCTTCCGTAGGGGCTGGTAGGGTTCCATAAAGTTCCGTGGGTTCCTGCAGAGTTCTGCAAGTGCCCGCAAGGGCCTGTAGGGGCCCACAGTGTTTCTGCCAGGTTCCGTAGAGTTCCGTAGGGGCCATATTTTTCTGTAGTGGCTGGTAGTATTCTGTAGGGGTCTGTAGGTTTCCGTAGGCACCTACAGTGTTCTGTAGGAGCCCATAGGGTTTTAGTGAGGTTCCGTTGTGTTGCTAAGGGTCTTGTAGAGTGCTGTCGGGTCCTGGAGTATTCTGTAGGGTTCCAGAGGGGCTCGTAGGGTTCCATCGAAATCTATAGGGTTCCCTAGGGGCCCATAGAGTCCCGTAGATTTCCGTAGGGACCTGTAGGGTTGTGTAAGTGCCCGCAGAAGTCTGTAGGAGTCTGTGGGATTCTGTAAGGTTCCGGAGGGTTCTGCAGGGTTCCGTAGGGGCCCGTAGAGTTCCGTAGTGGCTGGTAAAGTTCCGTAGGGCCCTGTGGGGTTCTGTATGGACCTGTAGGGTTCCGTAGGGGCCTGCAGGGTTCCGTAAGTGCCCGCAGGTGTCTGTAGGGTTCCGTAGGGGTCTGTAGGGTTCCGTAGGCACCTGCAGTGTTCTGTAGGAGCCCACAGGGTTTTAGTGAGGTTCCGTTGTGTTGCTAAGGGTCTTGTAGAGTGCTGTCGGGTCCTGGAGTATTCTGTAGGGTTCCAGAGGGCCTCATAGGGTTCCATCGAAATCTATAGGGTTCCCTTGGGGCCCATAGAGTCCCGTAGATTTCCGTAGGGACCTGTAGGGTTGTGTAAGTGCCCGCAGAAGTCTGTAGGAGTCTGTGGGATTCTGTAAGGTTCTGGAGGGTTCTGCAGGGTTCCGTAGGGGCCCGTAGAGTTCCGTAGGGGCTGGTAAAGTTCCCTAGGGCCCTGTACCGTTCCGTAACTGCCTGCAAGGGTCTTTAGGCTTCCGTAGGGGCTGGTAGGGTTCCATAAAGTTCCGTGGGGCCCTGTGGGGTTCTGTATGGACCTGTAGGGTTCCGTAGGGGCCTGCAGTGTTCTCTAAGTGCCCGCAGGTGTCTGTAGGGTTCCGTAGGGGTCTGTAGGGTTCCGTAGGCACCTGCAGTGTTCTGTAGGAGCCCATAGGGTTTTAGTGAGGTTCCGTTGTGTTGCTAAGGGTCTTGTAGAGTGCTGTCGGGTCCTGGAGTATTCTGTAGGGTTCCAGAGGGGCTGGTAGGGTTCCGTCGAAATCTGAAGGGTTCCCTAGGGGCCCATAGAGTCCCGTAGATTTCCGTAGGGACCTGTAGGGTTGTGTAAGTGCCCGCAGGGGTTGGTAGGAGCTTGTAGGGTGCCATATGTTTCCGGAGGGTTGTGTAGGGTTCCGTAGGGGCCTGTGGTGTTCCCTAGGGGCCTGTAGAGTCTCGTACAGTTCCGTAGGGTCCTGTAGGTTTCCATAAGCGCCCGCAGAGGTCTGAAGGGGCCCGTACTGTTCCGTAAGGATCCATAGGGTCCCGTAGAGCTTCGTAGGTTCCCTAGAGGCCTCTGGAGTACCGCAGGAGCCAGTAGTGTTCTGTAGGGGCCGGTAGGGTTCCTTCCATAGGAGCTGGCAGTGTTCCGTAGGGTCCTCTAGGGTTGAGTAAGTGCCCGCAGGAGTCTGTAGGAATCCGTGGGATTCTGTAAGGTTCCGGAGGGTTCTGCAGGGTTCCGTAGGGGCCCGTAGAGTTCCGTAGTGGCTGGTAAAGTTCCCTAGGGCCCTGTACCGTTCCGTAACTGCCTGCAAGGGTCTTTAGGCTTCCGTAGGGGCTGGTAGGGTTCCATAAAGTTCTGTGGGTTCCTGCAGAGTTCTGCAAGTGCCCGCAAGGGCCTGTAGGGGCGCACAGTGTTTCTGCCAGGTTCCGTAGAGTTCCGTAGGGGCCATATTTTTCTGTAGTGGCTGGTAGTATTCTGTAGGGGTCTGTAGGTTTCCGTAGGCGCCTACAGTGTTCTGTAGGAGCCCATAGGGTTTTAGTGAGGTTCCGTTGTGTTGCTAAGGGTCTTGTAGAGTGCTGTCGGGTCCTGGAGTATTCTGTAGGGTTCCAGAGGGCCTCATAGGGTTCCATCGAAATCTATAGGGTTCCCTAGGGGCCCATAGAGTCCCGTAGATTTCCGTAGGGACCTGTAGGGTTGTGTAAGTGCCCGCAGAAGTCTGTAGGAGTCTGTGGGATTCTGTAAGGTTCTGGAGGGTTGTGCAGGGTTCCGTAGGGGCCCGTAGAGTTCCGTAGTGGCTGGTAAAGTTCCCTAGGGCCCTGTACCGTTCCGTAACTCCCTGCAAGGGTCTTTAGGCTTCCATAGGGGCTGGTAGGGTTCCATAAAGTTCCGTGGGGCCCTGTGGGGTTCTGTATGGACCTGTAGGGTTCCGTAGGGGCCTGCAGTGTTCTGTAAGTGCCCGCAGGTGTCTGTAGGGTTCCGTAGGGGTCTGTAGGGTTCCGTAGGCACCTGCAGTGTTCTGTAGGAGCCCATAGGGTTTTAGTGAGGTTCCGTTGTGTTGCTAAGGGTCTTGTAGAGTGCTGTCGGGTCCTGGAGTATTCTGTAGGGTTCCAGAGGGGCTGGTAGGGTTCCGTCGAAATCTGAAGGGTTCCCTAGGGGCCCGTAGAGTCCCATAGATTGCCGTAGGGACCTGTAGGATTGTGTAAGTGCTCGCAGGGGTTGGTAGGAGCTTGTAGGGTTCCATAAGTTTCCAGAGGGTTGTGTAGAGTTCCGTAGGGGCCTGTGGTGTTCCCTAAGGGCCTGTAGAGTCTCGTACGGTTCCGTAGGGGCCTGTGGTGTTCCCTAGGGGCCTGTGGAGTCTCATACAGTTCCGTAGGGTCCTGTAGGTTTCCATAAGCGCCCGCAGAGGTCTGAAGGGGCCCGTACTGTTCCGTAAGGATCCATAGGGCTCCGTAGAGCTTCGTAGGTTCCCTAGAGGCCTCTGGAGTACCGCAGGAGCCAGTAGTGTTCTGTAGGGGCCGGTAGGGTTCCTTCCATAGGAGCTGGCAGTGTTCCGTAGGGTCCTCTAGGGTTGAGTAAGTGCCCGCAGAAGTCTGTAGGAATCCGTGGGATTCTGTAAGGTTCCGGAGGGTTCTGCAGGGTTCCGTAGGGGCCCGTAGAGTTCCATAGTGGCTGGTAAAGTTCCCTAGGGCCCTGTACCGTTCCGTAACTGCCTGCAAGGGTCTTTAGGCTTCCGTAGGGGCTGGTAGGGTTCCATAAAGTTCCGTGGGTTCCTGCAGAGTTCTGCAAGTGCCCGCAAGGGCCTGTAGGGGCCCACAGTGTTTCTGCCAGGTTCCGTAGAGTTCCGTAGGGGCCATATTTTTCTGTAGTGGCTGGTAGTATTCTGTAGGGGTCTGTAGGTTTCCGTAGGCGCCTACAGTGTTCTGTAGGAGCCCATAGGGTTTTAGTGAGGTTCCGTTGTGTTGCTAAGGGTCTTGTAGAGTGCTGTCGGGTCCTGGAGTATTCTGTAGGGTTCCAGAGGGGCTCGTAGGGTTCCATCGAAATCTATAGGGTTCCCTAGGGGCCCATAGAGTCCCGTAGATTTCCGTAGGGACCTGTAGGGTTGTGTAAGTGCCCGCAGAAGTCTGTAGGAGTCTGTGGGATTCTGTAAGGTTCCGGAGGGTTCTGCAGGGTTCCGTAGGGGCCCGTAGAGTTCCGTAGTGGCTGGTAAAGTTCCGTAGGGCCCTGTGGGGTTCTGTATGGACCTGTAGGGTTCCGTAGGGGCCTGCAGGATTCTGTAAGTGCCCGCAGGTGTCTGTAGGGTTCCGTAGGGGTCTGTAGGGTTCCGTAGGCGCCTACAGTGTTCTGTAGGAGCCCATAGGGTTTTAGTGAGGTTCCATTGTGTTGCTAAGGGTCTTGTAGAGTGCTGTCGGGTCCTGGAGTATTCTGTAGGGTTCCAGAGGGCCTCATAGGGTTCCATCGAAATCTATAGGGTTCCCTAGGGGCCCATAGAGTCCCGTAGATTTCCGTAGGGACCTGTAGGGTTGTGTAAGTGCCGGCAGAAGTCTGTAGGAGTCTGTGGGATTCTGTAAGGTTCCGGAGGGTTCTGCAGGGTTCCGTAGGGGCCCGTAGAGTTCCGTAGTGGCTGGTAAAGTTCCGTAGGGCCCTGTGGGGTTCTGTATGGACCTGTAGGGTTCCGTAGGGGCCTGCAGGATTCTGTAAGTGCCCGCAGGTGTCTGTAGGGTTCCGTAGGGGTCTGTAGGGTTCCGTAGGCACCTGCAGTGTTCTGTAGGAGCCCATAGGGTTTTAGTGAGGTTCCGTTGTGTTGCTAAGGGTCTTGTAGAGTGCTGTCGGGTCCTGGAGTATTCTGTAGGGTTCCAGAGGGCCTCATAGGGTTCCATCGAAATCTATAGGGTTCCCTAGGGGCCCATAGAGTCCCGTAGATTTCCGTAGGGACCTGTAGGGTTGTGTAAGTGCCCGCAGAAGTCTGTAGGAGTCTGTGGGATTCTGTAAGGTTCTGGAGGGTTCTGCAGGGTTCCGTAGGGGCCCGTAGAGTTCCGTAGTGGCTGGTAAAGTTCCCTAGGGCCCTGTACCGTTCCGTAACTCCCTGCAAGGGTCTTTAGGCTTCCATAGGGGCTGGTAGGGTTCCATAAAGTTCCGTGGGGCCCTGTGGGGTTCTGTATGGACCTGTAGGGTTCCGTAGGGGCCTGCAGGATTCTGTAAGTGCCCGCAGGTGTCTGTAGGGTTCCGTAGGGGTCTGTAGGGTTCCGTAGGCACCTGCAGTGTTCTGTAGGAGCCCATAGGTTTTTCGTGAGGTTCCGTTGTGTTGCTAAGGGTCTTGTAGAGTGCTGTCGGGTCCTGGAGTATTCTGTAGGGTTCCAGAGGGGCTGGTAGGGTTCCGTCGAAATCTGAAGGGTTCCCTAGGGGCCCGTAGAGTCCCATAGATTGCCGTAGGGACCTGTAGGATTGTGTAAGTGCTCGCAGGGGTTGGTAGGAGCTTGTAGGGTTCCATAAGTTTCCAGAGGGTTGTGTAGAGTTCCGTAGGGGCCTGTGGTGTTCCCTAAGGGCCTGTAGAGTCTCGTACGGTTCCGTAGGGGCCTGTGGTGTTCCCTAGGGGCCTGTGGAGTCTCATACAGTTCCGTAGGGTCCTGTAGGTTTCCATAAGCGCCCGCAGAGGTCTGAAGGGGCCCGTACTGTTCCGTAAGGATCCATAGGGCTCCGTAGAGCTTCGTAGGTTCCCTAGAGGCCTCTGGAGTACCGCAGGAGCCAGTAGTGTTCTGTAGGGGCCGGTAGGGTTCCTTCCATAGGAGCTGGCAGTGTTCCATAGGGTCCGCTAGGGTTGAGTAAGTGCCCGCAGGAGTCTGTAGGAATCCGTGGGATTCTGTAAGGTTCCGGAGGGTTCTGCAGGGTTCCGTAGGGGCCCGTAGAGTTCCATAGTGGCTGGTAAAGTTCCCTAGGGCCCTGTACCGTTCCGTAACTGCCTGCAAGGGTCTTTAGGCTTCCGTAGGGGCTGGTAGGGTTCCATAAAGTTCGGTGGGTTCCTGCAGAGTTCTGCAAGTGCCCGCAAGGGCCTGTAGGGGCCCACAGTGTTTCTGCCAGGTTCCGTAGAGTTCCGTAGGGGCCATATTTTTCTGTAGTGGCTGGTAGTATTCTGTAGGGGTCTGTAGGTTTCCGTAGGCGCCTACAGTGTTCTGTAGGAGCCCATAGGGTTTTAGTGAGGTTCCGTTGTGTTGCTAAGGGTCTTGTAGAGTGCTGTCGGGTCCTGGAGTATTCTGTAGGGTTCCAGAGGGGCTCGTAGGGTTCCATCGAAATCTATAGGGTTCCCTAGGGGCCCATAGAGTCCCGTAGATTTCCGTAGGGACCTGTAGGGTTGTGTAAGTGCCCGCAGAAGTCTGTAGGAGTCTGTGGGATTCTGTAAGGTTCCGGAGGGTTCTGCAGGGTTCCGTAGGGGCCCGTAGAGTTCCGTAGTGGCTGGTAAAGTTCCCTAGGGCCCTGTACCGTTCCGTAACTCCCTGCAAGGGACTTTAGGCTTCCATAGGGGCTGGTAGGGTTCCATAAAGTTCCGTGGGGCCCTGTGGGGTTCTGTATGGACCTGTAGGGTTCCGTAGGGGCCTGCAGTGTTCTGTAAGTGCCCGTAGGTGTCTGTACGGGTCTGTAGGGTTCCGTAGGCACCTGCAGTATTCTGTAGGAGCCCATAGGGTTTTAGTGAGGTTCCGTTGTGTTGCTAAGGGTCTTGTAGAGTGCTGTCGGGTCCTGGAGTATTCTGTAGGGTTCCAGAGGGGCTGGTAGGGTTCCGTCGAAATCTGAAGGGTTCCCTAGGGGCCCGTAGAGTCCCATAGATTTCCATAGGGGCCTGTAGGGTTGTGTAAGTGCCCGCAGGGGTTGGTAGGAGCTTGTAGGGTGCCATATGTTTCCGGAGGGTTGTGTAGGGTTCCGTAGGGGCCTGTGGTGTTCCCTAGGGGCCTGTAGAGTCTCGTACAGTTCCGTAGGGTCCTGTAGGTTTCCATAAGCGCCCGCAGAGGTCTGAAGGGGCCCGTACTGTTCCGTAAGGATCCATAGGGTTCCGTAGAGCTTCGTAGGTTCCCTAGAGGCCTGTGGAGTACCGCAGGAGCCAGTAGTGTTCTGTAGGGGCCCGTAGGGTTCCTTCCATAGGGGCTGGCAGTGTTCCGTAGGGGCCTGTAGGGTTGTTTAAGTGCCCGCAGAAGTCTGTAGGAGTCTGTGGGATTCTGTAAGGTTCTGGAGGGTTCTGCAGGGTTCCGTAGGGGCCCGTAGAGTTCCGTAGTGGCTGGTAAAGTTCCCTAGGGCCCTGTACCATTCCGTAACTGCCTGCAAGGGTCTTTAGGCTTCCGTAGGGGCTGGTAGGGTTCCATAAAGTTCGGTGGGTTCCTGCAGAGTTCTGCAAGTGCCCGCAAGGGCCTGTAGGGGCCCACAGTGTTTCTGCCAGGTTCCGTAGAGTTCCGTAGGGGCCATATTTTTCTGTAGTGGCTGGTAGTATTCTGTAGGGGTCTGTAGGTTTCCGTAGGCGCCTACAGTGTTCTGTAGGAGCCCATAGGGTTTTAGTGAGGTTCCGTTGTGTTGCTAAGGGTCTTGTAGAGTGCTGTCGGGTCCTGGAGTATTCTGTAGGGTTCCAGAGGGGCTCGTAGGGTTCCATCGAAATCTATAGGGTTCCCTAGGGGCCCATAGAGTCCCGTAGATTTCCGTAGGGACCTGTAGGGTTGTGTAAGTGCCCGCAGAAGTCTGTAGGAGTCTGTGGGATTCTGTAAGGTTCTGGAGGGTTCTGCAGGGTTCCGTAGGGGCCCGTAGAGTTCCGTAGTGGCTGGTAAAGTTCCCTAGGGCCCTGTACCGTTCCGTAACTCCCTGCAAGGGTCTTTAGGCTTCCATAGGGGCTGGTAGGGTTCCATAAAGTTCCGTGGGGCCCTGTGGGGTTCTGTATGGACCTGTAGGGTTCCGTAGGGGCCTGCAGTGTTCTGTAAGTGCCCGCAGGTGTCTGTAGGGTTCCGTAGGGGTCTGTAGGGTTCCGTAGGCACCTGCAGTGTTCTGTAGGAGCCCATAGGGTTTTAGTGAGGTTCCGTTGTGTTGCTAAGGGTCTTGTAGAGTGCTGTCGGGTCCTGGAGTATTCTGTAGGGTTCCAGAGGGGCTGGTAGGGTTCCGTCGAAATCTGAAGGGTTCCCTAGGGGCCCGTAGAGTCCCATAGATTGCCGTAGGGACCTGTAGGATTGTGTAAGTGCTCGCAGGGGTTGGTAGGAGCTTGTAGGGTTCCATAAGTTTCCAGAGGGTTGTGTAGAGTTCCGTAGGGGCCTGTGGTGTTCCCTAAGGGCCTGTAGAGTCTCGTACGGTTCCGTAGGGGCCTGTGGTGTTCCCTAGGGGCCTGTGGAGTCTCATACAGTTCCGTAGGGTCCTGTAGGTTTCCATAAGCGCCCGCAGAGGTCTGAAGGGGCCCGTACTGTTCCGTAAGGATCCATAGGGCTCCGTAGAGCTTCGTAGGTTCCCTAGAGGCCTCTGGAGTACCGCAGGAGCCAGTAGTGTTCTGTAGGGGCCGGTAGGGTTCCTTCCATAGGAGCTGGCAGTGTTCCATAGGGTCCGCTAGGGTTGAGTAAGTGCCCGCAGGAGTCTGTAGGAATCCGTGGGATTCTGTAAGGTTCCGGAGGGTTCTGCAGGGTTCCGTAGGGGCCCGTAGAGTTCCATAGTGGCTGGTAAAGTTCCCTAGGGCCCTGTACCGTTCCGTAACTGCCTGCAAGGGTCTTTAGGCTTCCGTAGGGGCTGGTAGGGTTCCATAAAGTTCCGTGGGTTCCTGCAGAGTTCTGCAAGTGCCCGCAAGGGCCTGTAGGGGCCCACAGTGTTTCTGCCAGGTTCCGTAGAGTTCCGTAGGGGCCATATTTTTCTGTAGTGGCTGGTAGTATTCTGTAGGGGTCTGTAGGTTTCCGTAGGCGCCTACAGTGTTCTGTAGGAGCCCATAGGGTTTTAGTGAGGTTCCGTTGTGTTGCTAAGGGTCTTGTAGAGTGCTGTCGGGTCCTGGAGTATTCTGTAGGGTTCCAGAGGGCCTCATAGGGTTCCATCGAAATCTATAGGGTTCCCTAGGGGCCCATAGAGTCCCGTAGATTTCCGTAGGGACCTGTAGGGTTGTGTAAGTGCCCGCAGAAGTCTGTAGGAGTCTGTGGGATTCTGTAAGGTTCTGGAGGGTTCTGCAGGGTTCCGTAGGGGCCCGTAGAGTTCCGTAGTGGCTGGTAAAGTTCCCTAGGGCCCTGTACCGTTCCGTAACTCCCTGCAAGGGACTTTAGGCTTCCATAGGGGCTGGTAGGGTTCCATAAAGTTCCGTGGGGCCCTGTGGGGTTCTGTATGGACCTGTAGGGTTCCGTAGGGGCCTGCAGTGTTCTGTAAGTGCCCGTAGGTGTCTGTACGGGTCTGTAGGGTTCCGTAGGCACCTGCAGTATTCTGTAGGAGCCCATAGGGTTTTAGTGAGGTTCCGTTGTGTTGCTAAGGGTCTTGTAGAGTGCTGTCGGGTCCTGGAGTATTCTGTAGGGTTCCAGAGGGGCTGGTAGGGTTCCGTCGAAATCTGAAGGGTTCCCTAGGGGCCCGTAGAGTCCCATAGATTTCCATAGGGGCCTGTAGGGTTGTGTAAGTGCCCGCAGGGGTTGGTAGGAGCTTGTAGGGTGCCATATGTTTCCGGAGGGTTGTGTAGGGTTCCGTAGGGGCCTGTGGTGTTCCCTAGGGGCCTGTAGAGTCTCATACAGTTCCGTAGGGTCCTGTAGGTTTCCATAAGCGCCCGCAGAGGTCTGAAGGGGCCCGTACTGTTCCGTAAGGATCCATAGGGTTCCGTAGAGCTTCGTAGGTTCCCTAGAGGCCTGTGGAGTACCGCAGGAGCCAGTAGTGTTCTGTAGGGGCCCGTAGGGTTCCTTCCATAGGGGCTGGCAGTGTTCCGTAGGGGCCTGTAGGGTTGTTTAAGTGCCCGCAGAAGTCTGTAGGAGTCTGTGGGATTCTGTAAGGTTCCGGAGGGTTCTGCAGGGTTCCGTAGGGGCCCGTAGAGTTCCGTAGTGGCTGGTAAAGTTCCCTAGGGCCCTGTACCGTTCCGTAACTTCCTGCAAGGGTCTTTAGGCTTCCGTAGGGGCTGGTAGGGTTCCATAAAGTTCGGTGGGTTCCTGCAGAGTTCTGCAAGTGCCCGCAAGGGCCTGTAGGGGCCCACAGTGTTTCTGCCAGGTTCCGTAGAGTTCCGTAGGGGCCATATTTTTCTGTAGTGGCTGGTAGTATTCTGTAGGGGTCTGTAGGTTTCCGTAGGCGCCTACAGTGTTCTGTAGGAGCCCATAGGGTTTTAGTGAGGTTCCGTTGTGTTGCTAAGGGTCTTGTAGAGTGCTGTCGGGTCCTGGAGTATTCTGTAGGGTTCCAGAGGGGCTCGTAGGGTTCCATCGAAATCTATAGGGTTCCCTAGGGGCCCATAGAGTCCCGTAGATTTCCGTAGGGACCTGTAGGGTTGTGTAAGTGCCCGCAGAAGTCTGTAGGAGTCTGTGGGATTCTGTAAGGTTCCGGAGGGTTCTGCAGGGTTCCGTAGGGGCCCGTAGAGTTCCGTAGTGGCTGGTAAAGTTCCCTAGGGCCCTGTGGGGTTCTGTATGGACCTGTAGGGTTCCGTAGGGGCCTGCAGGATTCTGTAAGTGCCCGCAGGTGTCTGTAGGGTTCCGTAGGGGTCTGTAGGGTTCCGTAGGCACCTGCAGTGTTCTGTAGGAGCCCATAGGGTTTTCGTGAGGTTCCGTTGTGTTGCTAAGGGTCTTGTAGAGTGCTGTCGGGTCCTGGAGTATTCTGTAGGGTTCCAGAGGGGCTGGTAGGGTTCCGTCGAAATCTGAAGGGTTCCCTAGGGGCCCGTAGAGTCCCATAGTTTGCCGTAGGGACCTGTAGGATTGTGTAAGTGCTCGCAGGGGTTGGTAGGAGCTTGTAGGGTTCCATAAGTTTCCAGAGGGTTGTGTAGAGTTCCGTAGGGGCCTGTGGTGTTCCCTAAGGGCCTGTAGAGTCTCGTACGGTTCCGTAGGGGCCTGTGGTGTTCCCTAGGGGCCTGTGGAGTCTCATACAGTTCCGTAGGGTCCTGTAGGTTTCCATAAGCGCCCGCAGAGGTCTGAAGGGGCCCGTACTGTTCCGTAAGGATCCATAGGGCTCCGTAGAGCTTCGTAGGTTCCCTAGAGGCCTCTGGAGTACCGCAGTAGCCAGTAGTGTTCTGTAGGGGCCGGTAGGGTTCCTTCCATACGAGCTGGCAGTGTTCCGTAGGGTCCTCTAGGGTTGAGTAAGTGCCCGCAGGAGTCTGTAGGAATCCGTGGGATTCTGTAAGGTTCCGGAGGGTTCTGCAGGGTTCCGTAGGGGCCCGTAGAGTTCCATAGTGGCTGGTAAAGTTCCCTAGGGCCCTGTACCGTTCCGTAACTGCCTGCAAGGGTCTTTAGGCTTCCGTAGGGGCTGGTAGGGTTCCATAAAGTTCGGTGGGTTCCTGCAGAGTTCTGCAAGTGCCCGCAAGGGCCTGTAGGGGCCCACAGTGTTTCTGCCAGGTTCCGTAGAGTTCCATAGGGGCCATATTTTTCTGTAGTGGCTGGTAGTATTCTGTAGGGGTCTGTAGGTTTCCGTAGGCGCCTACAGTGTTCTGTAGGAGCCCATAGGGTTTTAGTGAGGTTCCGTTGTGTTGCTAAGGGTCTTGTAGAGTGCTGTCGGGTCCTGGAGTATTCTGTAGGGTTCCAGAGGGGCTCGTAGGGTTCCATCGAAATCTATAGGGTTCCCTAGGGGCCCATAGAGTCCCGTAGATTTCCGTAGGGACCTGTAGGGTTGTTTAAGTGCCCGCAGAAGTCTGTAGGAGTCTGTGGGATTCTGTAAGGTTCCGGAGGGTTCTGCAGGGTTCCGTAGGGGCCCGTAGAGTTCCATAGTGGCTGGTAAAGTTCCCTAGGGCCCTGTACCGTTCCGTAACTGCCTGCAAGGGTCTTTAGGCTTCCGTAGGGGCTGGTAGGGTTCCATAAAGTTCCGTGGGTTCCTGCAGAGTTCTGCAAGTGCCCGCAAGGGCCTGTAGGGGCCCACAGTGTTTCTGCCAGGTTCCGTAGAGTTCCGTAGGGGCCATATTTTTCTGTAGTGGCTGGTAGTATTCTGTAGGGGTCTGTAGGTTTCCGTAGGCACCTACAGTGTTCTGTAGGAGCCCATAGGGTTTTAGTGAGGTTCCGTTGTGTTGCTAAGGGTCTTGTAGAGTGCTGTCGGGTCCTGGAGTATTCTGTAGGGTTCCAGAGGGCCTCATAGGGTTCCATCGAAATCTATAGGGTTCCCTAGGGGCCCATAGAGTCCCGTAGATTTCCGTAGGGACCTGTAGGGTTGTGTAAGTGCCCGCAGAAGTCTGTAGGAGTCTGTGGGATTCTGTAAGGTTCTGGAGGGTTCTGCAGGGTTCCGTAGGGGCCCGTAGAGTTCCGTAGTGGCTGGTAAAGTTCCCTAGGGCCCTGTACCGTTCCGTAACTCCCTGCAAGGGACTTTAGGCTTCCATAGGGGCTGGTAGGGTTCCATAAAGTTCCGTGGGGCCCTGTGGGGTTCTGTATGGACCTGTAGGGTTCCGTAGGGGCCTGCAGTGTTCTGTAAGTGCCCGTAGGTGTCTGTACGGGTCTGTAGGGTTCCGTAGGCACCTGCAGTATTCTGTAGGAGCCCATAGGGTTTTAGTGAGGTTCCGTTGTGTTGCTAAGGGTCTTGTAGAGTGCTGTCGGGTCCTGGAGTATTCTGTAGGGTTCCAGAGGGGCTGGTAGGGTTCCGTCGAAATCTGAAGGGTTCCCTAGGGGCCCGTAGAGTCCCATAGATTTCCATAGGGGCCTGTAGGGTTGTGTAAGTGCCCGCAGGGGTTGGTAGGAGCTTGTAGGGTGCCATATGTTTCCGGAGGGTTGTGTAGGGTTCCGTAGGGGCCTGTGGTGTTCCCTAGGGGCCTGTAGAGTCTCGTACAGTTCCGTAGGGTCCTGTAGGTTTCCATAAGCGCCCGCAGAGGTCTGAAGGGGCCCGTACTGTTCCGTAAGGATCCATAGGGTTCCGTAGAGCTTCGTAGGTTCCCTAGAGGCCTCTGGAGTACCGCAGGAGCCAGTAGTGTTCTGTAGGGGCCCGTAGGGTTCCTTCCATAGGAGCTGGCAGTGTTCCGTAGGGTCCTCTAGGGTTGAGTAAGTGCCCGCAGGAGTCTGTAGGAATCCGTGGGATTCTGTAAGGTTCCGGAGGGTTCTGCAGGGTTCCGTAGGGGCCCGTAGAGTTCCATAGTGGCTGGTAAAGTTCCCTAGGGCCCTGTACCGTTCCGTAACTGCCTGCAAGGGTCTTTAGGCTTCCGTAGGGGCTGGTAGGGTTCCATAAAGTTCGGTGGGTTCCTGCAGAGTTCTGCAAGTGCCCGCAAGGGCCTGTAGGGGCCCACAGTGTTTCTGCCAGGTTCCGTAGAGTTCCGTAGGGGCCATATTTTTCTGTAGTGGCTGGTAGTATTCTGTAGGGGTCTGTAGGTTTCCGTAGGCGCCTACAGTGTTCTGTAGGAGCCCATAGGGTTTTAGTGAGGTTCCGTTGTGTTGCTAAGGGTCTTGTAGAGTGCTGTCGGGTCCTGGAGTATTCTGTAGGGTTCCAGAGGGGCTCGTAGGGTTCCATCGAAATCTATAGGGTTCCCTAGGGGCCCATAGAGTCCCGTAGATTTCCGTAGGGGCCTGTAGGGTTGTGTAAGTGCCCGCAGAAGTCTGTAGGAGTCTGTGGGATTCTGTAAGGTTCTGGAGGGTTCTGCAGGGTTCCGTAGGGGCCCGTAGAGTTCCGTAGTGGCTGGTAAAGTTCCCTAGGGCCCTGTGGGGTTCTGTATGGACCTGTAGGGTTCCGTAGGGGCCTGCAGGATTCTGTAAGTGCCCGCAGGTGTCTGTAGGGTTCCGTAGGGGTCTGTAGGGTTCCGTAGGCACCTGCAGTGTTCTGTAGGAGCCCATAGGGTTTTAGTGAGGTTCCGTTGTGTTGCTAAGGGTCTTGTAGAGTGCTGTCGGGTCCTGGAGTATTCTGTAGGGTTCCAGAGGGGCTGGTAGGGTTCCGTCGAAATCTGAAGGGTTCCCTAGGGGCCCGTAGAGTCCCATAGATTGCCGTAGGGACCTGTAGGATTGTGTAAGTGCTCGCAGGGGTTGGTAGGAGCTTGTAGGGTTCCATAAGTTTCCAGAGGGTTGTGTAGAGTTCCGTAGGGGCCTGTGGTGTTCCCTAAGGGCCTGTAGAGTCTCGTACGGTTCCGTAGGGGCCTGTGGTGTTCCCTAGGGGCCTGTGGAGTCTCATACAGTTCCGTAGGGTCCTGTAGGTTTCCATAAGGGCCCGCAGAGGTCTGAAGGGGCCCGTACTGTTCCGTAAGGATCCATAGGGCTCCGTAGAGCTTCGTAGGTTCCCTAGAGGCCTCTGGAGTACCGCAGTAGCCAGTAGTGTTCTGTAGGGGCCGGTAGGGTTCTTTCCATACGAGCTGGCAGTGTTCCGTAGGGTCCTCTAGGGTTGAGTAAGTGCCCGCAGGAGTCTGTAGGAATCCGTGGGATTCTGTAAGGTTCCGGAGGGTTCTGCAGGGTTCCGTAGGGGCCCGTAGAGTTCCATAGTGGCTGGTAAAGTTCCCTAGGGCCCTGTACCGTTCCGTAACTGCCTGCAAGGGTCTTTAGGCTTCCGTAGGGGCTGGTAGGGTTCCATAAAGTTCCGTGGGTTCCTGCAGAGTTCTGCAAGTGCCCGCAAGGGCCTGTAGGGGCCCACAGTGTTTCTGCCAGGTTCCGTAGAGTTCCGTAGGGGCCATATTTTTCTGTAGTGGCTGGTAGTATTCTGTAGGGGTCTGTAGGTTTCCGTAGGCACCTACAGTGTTCTGTAGGAGCCCATAGGGTTTTAGTGAGGTTCCGTTGTGTTGCTAAGGGTCTTGTAGAGTGCTGTCGGGTCCTGGAGTATTCTGTAGGGTTCCAGAGGGCCTCATAGGGTTCCATCGAAATCTATAGGGTTCCCTAGGGGCCCATAGAGTCCCGTAGATTTCCGTAGGGACCTGTAGGGTTGTGTAAGTGCCCGCAGAAGTCTGTAGGAGTCTGTGGGATTCTGTAAGGTTCTGGAGGGTTCTGCAGGGTTCCGTAGGGGCCCGTAGAGTTCCGTAGTGGCTGGTAAAGTTCCCTAGGGCCCTGTACCGTTCCGTAACTCCCTGCAAGGGACTTTAGGCTTCCATAGGGGCTGGTAGGGTTCCATAAAGTTCCGTGGGGCCCTGTGGGGTTCTGTATGGACCTGTAGGGTTCCGTAGGGGCCTGCAGTGTTCTGTAAGTGCCCGTAGGTGTCTGTACGGGTCTGTAGGGTTCCGTAGGCACCTGCAGTATTCTGTAGGAGCCCATAGGGTTTTAGTGAGGTTCCGTTGTGTTGCTAAGGGTCTTGTAGAGTGCTGTCGGGTCCTGGAGTATTCTGTAGGGTTCCAGAGGGGCTGGTAGGGTTCCGTCGAAATCTGAAGGGTTCCCTAGGGGCCCGTAGAGTCCCATAGATTTCCGTAGGGGCCTGTAGGGTTGTGTAAGTGCCCGCAGGGGTTGGTAGGAGCTTGTAGGGTGCCATATGTTTCCGGAGGGTTGTGTAGGGTTCCGTAGGGGCCTGTGGTGTTCCCTAGGGGCCTGTAGAGTCTCGTACAGTTCCGTAGGGTCCTGTAGGTTTCCATAAGCGCCCGCAGAGGTCTGAAGGGGCCCGTACTGTTCCGTAAGGATCCATAGGGTTCCGTAGAGCTTCGTAGGTTCCCTAGAGGCCTCTGGAGTACCGCAGGAGCCAGTAGTGTTCTGTAGGGGCCCGTAGGGTTCCTTCCATAGGAGCTGGCAGTGTTCCGTAGGGTCCTCTAGGGTTGAGTAAGTGCCCGCAGGAGTCTGTAGGAATCCGTGGGATTCTGTAAGGTTCCGGAGGGTTCTGCAGGGTTCCGTAGGGGCCCGTAGAGTTCCATAGTGGCTGGTAAAGTTCCCTAGGGCCCTGTACCGTTCCGTAACTGCCTGCAAGGGTCTTTAGGCTTCCGTAGGGGCTGGTAGGGTTCCATAAAGTTCGGTGGGTTCCTGCAGAGTTCTGCAAGTGCCCGCAAGGGCCTGTAGGGGCCCACAGTGTTTCTGCCAGGTTCCGTAGAGTTCCGTAGGGGCCATATTTTTCTGTAGTGGCTGGTAGTATTCTGTAGGGGTCTGTAGGTTTCCGTAGGCGCCTACAGTGTTCTGTAGGAGCCCATAGGGTTTTAGTGAGGTTCCGTTGTGTTGCTAAGGGTCTTGTAGAGTGCTGTCGGGTCCTGGAGTATTCTGTAGGGTTCCAGAGGGGCTCGTAGGGTTCCATCGAAATCTATAGGGTTCGCTAGGGGCCCATAGAGTCCCGTAGATTTCCGTAGGGGCCTGTAGGGTTGTGTAAGTGCCCGCAGAAGTCTGTAGGAGTCTGTGGGATTCTGTAAGGTTCTGGAGGGTTCTGCAGGGTTCCGTAGGGGCCCGTAGAGTTCCGTAGTGGCTGGTAAAGTTCCCTAGGGCCCTGTGGGGTTCTGTATGGACCTGTAGGGTTCCGTAGGGGCCTGCAGGATTCTGTAAGTGCCCGCAGGTGTCTGTAGGGTTCCGTAGGGGTCTGTAGGGTTCCGTAGGCACCTGCAGTGTTCTGTAGGAGCCCATAGGGTTTTAGTGAGGTTCCGTTGTGTTGCTAAGGGTCTTGTAGAGTGCTGTCGGGTCCTGGAGTATTCTGTAGGGTTCCAGAGGGCCTCATAGGGTTCCATCGAAATCTATAGGGTTCCCTAGGGGCCCATAGAGTCCCATAGATTTCCGTAGGGACCTGTAGGGTTGTGTAAGTGCCCGCAGAAGTCTGTAGGAGTCTGTGGGATTCTGTAAGGTTCTGGAGGGTTCTGCAGGGTTCCGTAGGGGCCCGTAGAGTTCCGTAGTGGCTGGTAAAGTTCCCTAGGGCCCTGTACCATTCCGTAACTCCCTGCAAGGGTCTTTAGGCTTCCATAGGGGCTGGTAGGGTTCCATAAAGTTCCGTGGGGCCCTGTGGGGTTCTGTATGGACCTGTAGGGTTCCGTAGGGGCCTGCAGTGTTCTGTAAGTGCCCGCAGGTGTCTGTAGGAATCCGTGGGATTCTGTAAGGTTCCGGAGGGTTCTGCAGGGTTCCGTAGGGGCCCGTAGAGTTCCATAGTGGCTGGTAAAGTTCCCTAGGGCCCTGTACCGTTCCGTAACTGCCTGCAAGGGTCTTTAGGCTTCCGTAGGGGCTGGTAGGGTTCCATAAAGTTCGGTGGGTTCCTGCAGAGTTCTGCAAGTGCCCGCAAGGGCCTGTAGGGGCCCACAGTGTTTCTGCCAGGTTCCGTAGAGTTCCGTAGGGGCCATATTTTTCTGTAGTGGCTGGTAGTATTCTGTAGGGGTCTGTAGGTTTCCGTAGGCGCCTACAGTGTTCTGTAGGAGCCCATAGGGTTTTAGTGAGGTTCCGTTGTGTTGCTAAGGGTCTTGTAGAGTGCTGTCGGGTCCTGGAGTATTCTGTAGGGTTCCAGAGGGGCTGGTAGGGTTCCATCGAAATCTATAGGGTTCCCTAGGGGCCCATAGAGTCCCGTAGATTTCCGTAGGGACTTGTAGGGTTGTGTAAGTGCCCGCAGAAGTCTGTAGGAGTCTGTGGGATTCTGTAAGGTTCCGGAGGGTTCTGCAGGGTTCCGTAGGGGCCCGTAGAGTTCCGTAGTGGCTGGTAAAGTTCCGTAGGGCCCTGTGGGGTTCTGTATGGACCTGTAGGGTTCCGTAGGGGCCTGCAGGATTCTGTAAGTGCCCGCAGGTGTCTGTAGGGTTCCGTAGGGGTCTGTAGGGTTCCGTAGGCACCTGCAGTGTTCTGTAGGAGCCCATAGGGTTTTAGTGAGGTTCCGTTGTGTTGCTAAGGGTCTTGTAGAGTGCTGTCGGGTCCTGGAGTATTCTGTAGGGTTCCAGAGGGCCTCATAGGGTTCCATCAAAATCTATAGGGTTCCCTAGGGGCCCATAGAGTCCCGTAGATTTCCGTAGGGTCCTGTAGGGTTGTGTAAGTGCCCGCAGAAGTCTGTAGGAGTCTGTGGGATTCTGTAAGGTTCTGGAGGGTTCTGCAGGGTTCCGTAGGGGCCCGTAGAGTTCCGTAGTGGCTGGTAAAGTTCCCTAGGGCCCTGTACCGTTCCGTAACTGCCTGCAAGGGTCTTTAGGCTTCCGTAGGGGCTGGTAGGGTTCCATAAAGTTCCGTGGGTTCCTGCAGAGTTCTGCAAGTGCCCGCAAGGGCCTGTAGGGGCCCACAGTGTTTCTGCCAGGTTCCGTAGAGTTCCGTAGGGGCCATATTTTTCTGTAGTGGCTGGTAGTATTCTGTAGGGGTCTGTAGGTTTCCGTAGGCACCTACAGTGTTCTGTAGGAGCCCATAGGGTTTTAGTGAGGTTCCGTTGTGTTGCTAAGGGTCTTGTAGAGTGCTGTCGGGTCCTGGAGTATTCTGTAGGGTTCCAGAGGGGCTCGTAGGGTTCCATCGAAATCTATAGGGTTCGCTAGGGGCCCATAGAGTCCCGTAGATTTCCGTAGGGACCTGTAGGGTTGTGTAAGTGCCCGCAGAAGTCTGTAGGAGTCTGTGGGATTCTGTAAGGTTCTGGAGGGTTCTGCAGGGTTCCGTAGGGGCCCGTAGAGTTCCGTAGTGGCTGGTAAAGTTCCCTAGGGCCCTGTACCGTTCCGTAACTCCCTGCAAGGGTCTTTAGGCTTCCATAGGGGCTGGTAGGGTTCCATAAAGTTCCGTGGGGCCCTGTGGGGTTCTGTATGGACCTGTAGGGTTCCGTAGGGGCCTGCAGTGTTCTGTAAGTGCCCGCAGGTGTCTGTAGGGTTCCGTAGGGGTCTGTAGGGTTCCGTAGGCACCTGCAGTGTTCTGTAGGAGCCCATAGGGTTTTAGTGAGGTTCCGTTGTGTTGCTAAGGGTCTTGTAGAGTGCTGTCGGGTCCTGGAGTATTCTGTAGGGTTCCAGAGGGGCTGGTAGGGTTCCGTCGAAATCTGAAGGGTTCCCTAGGGGCCCGTAGAGTCCCATAGATTGCCGTAGGGACCTGTAGGATTGTGTAAGTGCTCGCAGGGGTTGGTAGGAGCTTGTAGGGTTCCATAAGTTTCCAGAGGGTTGTGTAGAGTTCCGTAGGGGCCTGTGGTGTTCCCTAAGGGCCTGTAGAGTCTCGTACGGTTCCGTAGGGGCCTGTGGTGTTCCCTAGGGGCCTGTGGAGTCTCATACAGTTCCGTAGGGTCCTGTAGGTTTCCATAAGCGCCCGCAGAGGTCTGAAGGGGCCCGTACTGTTCCGTAAGGATCCATAGGGCTCCGTAGAGCTTCGTAGGTTCCCTAGAGGCCTCTGGAGTACCGCAGGAGCCAGTAGTGTTCTGTAGGGGCCGGTAGGGTTCCTTCCATAGGAGCTGGCAGTGTTCCATAGGGTCCGCTAGGGTTGAGTAAGTGCCCGCAGGAGTCTGTAGGAATCCGTGGGATTCTGTAAGGTTCCGGAGGGTTCTGCAGGGTTCCGTAGGGGCCCGTAGAGTTCCATAGTGGCTGGTAAAGTTCCCTAGGGCCCTGTACCGTTCCGTAACTGCCTGCAAGGGTCTTTAGGCTTCCGTAGGGGCTGGTAGGGTTCCATAAAGTTCCGTGGGTTCCTGCAGAGTTCTGCAAGTGCCCGCAAGGGCCTGTAGGGGCCCACAGTGTTTCTGCCAGGTTCCGTAGAGTTCCGTAGGGGCCATATTTTTCTGTAGTGGCTGGTAGTATTCTGTAGGGGTCTGTAGGTTTCCGTAGGCGCCTACAGTGTTCTGTAGGAGCCCATAGGGTTTTAGTGAGGTTCCGTTGTGTTGCTAAGGGTCTTGTAGAGTGCTGTCGGGTCCTGGAGTATTCTGTAGGGTTCCAGAGGGCCTCATAGGGTTCCATCGAAATCTATAGGGTTCCCTAGGGGCCCATAGAGTCCCGTAGATTTCCGTAGGGACCTGTAGGGTTGTGTAAGTGCCCGCAGAAGTCTGTAGGAGTCTGTGGGATTCTGTAAGGTTCTGGAGGGTTCTGCAGGGTTCCGTAGGGGCCCGTAGAGTTCCGTAGTGGCTGGTAAAGTTCCCTAGGGCCCTGTACCGTTCCGTAACTCCCTGCAAGGGACTTTAGGCTTCCATAGGGGCTGGTAGGGTTCCATAAAGTTCCGTGGGGCCCTGTGGGGTTCTGTATGGACCTGTAGGGTTCCGTAGGGGCCTGCAGTGTTCTGTAAGTGCCCGTAGGTGTCTGTACGGGTCTGTAGGGTTCCGTAGGCACCTGCAGTATTCTGTAGGAGCCCATAGGGTTTTAGTGAGGTTCCGTTGTGTTGCTAAGGGTCTTGTAGAGTGCTGTCGGGTCCTGGAGTATTCTGTAGGGTTCCAGAGGGGCTGGTAGGGTTCCGTCGAAATCTGAAGGGTTCCCTAGGGGCCCGTAGAGTCCCATAGATTTCCATAGGGGCCTGTAGGGTTGTGTAAGTGCCCGCAGGGGTTGGTAGGAGCTTGTAGGGTGCCATATGTTTCCGGAGGGTTGTGTAGGGTTCCGTAGGGGCCTGTGGTGTTCCCTAGGGGCCTGTAGAGTCTCATACAGTTCCGTAGGGTCCTGTAGGTTTCCATAAGCGCCCGCAGAGGTCTGAAGGGGCCCGTACTGTTCCGTAAGGATCCATAGGGTTCCGTAGAGCTTCGTAGGTTCCCTAGAGGCCTGTGGAGTACCGCAGGAGCCAGTAGTGTTCTGTAGGGGCCCGTAGGGTTCCTTCCATAGGGGCTGGCAGTGTTCCGTAGGGGCCTGTAGGGTTGTTTAAGTGCCCGCAGAAGTCTGTAGGAGTCTGTGGGATTCTGTAAGGTTCCGGAGGGTTCTGCAGGGTTCCGTAGGGGCCCGTAGAGTTCCGTAGTGGCTGGTAAAGTTCCCTAGGGCCCTGTACCGTTCCGTAACTTCCTGCAAGGGTCTTTAGGCTTCCGTAGGGGCTGGTAGGGTTCCATAAAGTTCGGTGGGTTCCTGCAGAGTTCTGCAAGTGCCCGCAAGGGCCTGTAGGGGCCCACAGTGTTTCTGCCAGGTTCCGTAGAGTTCCGTAGGGGCCATATTTTTCTGTAGTGGCTGGTAGTATTCTGTAGGGGTCTGTAGGTTTCCGTAGGCGCCTACAGTGTTCTGTAGGAGCCCATAGGGTTTTAGTGAGGTTCCGTTGTGTTGCTAAGGGTCTTGTAGAGTGCTGTCGGGTCCTGGAGTATTCTGTAGGGTTCCAGAGGGGCTCGTAGGGTTCCATCGAAATCTATAGGGTTCCCTAGGGGCCCATAGAGTCCCGTAGATTTCCGTAGGGACCTGTAGGGTTGTGTAAGTGCCCGCAGAAGTCTGTAGGAGTCTGTGGGATTCTGTAAGGTTCCGGAGGGTTCTGCAGGGTTCCGTAGGGGCCCGTAGAGTTCCGTAGTGGCTGGTAAAGTTCCCTAGGGCCCTGTGGGGTTCTGTATGGACCTGTAGGGTTCCGTAGGGGCCTGCAGGATTCTGTAAGTGCCCGCAGGTGTCTGTAGGGTTCCGTAGGGGTCTGTAGGGTTCCGTAGGCACCTGCAGTGTTCTGTAGGAGCCCATAGGGTTTTCGTGAGGTTCCGTTGTGTTGCTAAGGGTCTTGTAGAGTGCTGTCGGGTCCTGGAGTATTCTGTAGGGTTCCAGAGGGGCTGGTAGGGTTCCGTCGAAATCTGA
Source organism: Numenius arquata (assembly GCF_964106895.1). Lineage (NCBI taxonomy): Eukaryota > Metazoa > Chordata > Aves > Charadriiformes > Scolopacidae > Numenius > Numenius arquata. The sequence goes on from NW_027414178.1 coordinate 58,988, forward strand.
AGGGTTCCCTAGGGGCCCGTAGAGTCCCATAGATTGCCGTAGGGACCTGTAGGATTGTGTAAGTGCTCGCAGGGGTTGGTAGGAGCTTGTAGGGTTCCATAAGTTTCCAGAGGGTTGTGTAGAGTTCCGTAGGGGCCTGTGGTGTTCCCTAAGGGCCTGTAGAGTCTCGTACGGTTCCGTAGGGGCCTGTGGTGTTCCCTAGGGGCCTGTGGAGTCTCATACAGTTCCGTAGGGTCCTGTAGGTTTCCATAAGCGCCCGCAGAGGTCTGAAGGGGCCCGTACTGTTCCGTAAGGATCCATAGGGCTCCGTAGAGCTTCGTAGGTTCCCTAGAGGCCTCTGGAGTACCGCAGTAGCCAGTAGTGTTCTGTAGGGGCCGGTAGGGTTCCTTCCATACGAGCTGGCAGTGTTCCGTAGGGTCCTCTAGGGTTGAGTAAGTGCCCGCAGGAGTCTGTAGGAATCCGTGGGATTCTGTAAGGTTCCGGAGGGTTCTGCAGGGTTCCGTAGGGGCCCGTAGAGTTCCATAGTGGCTGGTAAAGTTCCCTAGGGCCCTGTACCGTTCCGTAACTGCCTGCAAGGGTCTTTAGGCTTCCGTAGGGGCTGGTAGGGTTCCATAAAGTTCGGTGGGTTCCTGCAGAGTTCTGCAAGTGCCCGCAAGGGCCTGTAGGGGCCCACAGTGTTTCTGCCAGGTTCCGTAGAGTTCCATAGGGGCCATATTTTTCTGTAGTGGCTGGTAGTATTCTGTAGGGGTCTGTAGGTTTCCGTAGGCGCCTACAGTGTTCTGTAGGAGCCCATAGGGTTTTAGTGAGGTTCCGTTGTGTTGCTAAGGGTCTTGTAGAGTGCTGTCGGGTCCTGGAGTATTCTGTAGGGTTCCAGAGGGGCTCGTAGGGTTCCATCGAAATCTATAGGGTTCCCTAGGGGCCCATAGAGTCCCGTAGATTTCCGTAGGGACCTGTAGGGTTGTTTAAGTGCCCGCAGAAGTCTGTAGGAGTCTGTGGGATTCTGTAAGGTTCCGGAGGGTTCTGCAGGGTTCCGTAGGGGCCCGTAGAGTTCCATAGTGGCTGGTAAAGTTCCCTAGGGCCCTGTACCGTTCCGTAACTGCCTGCAAGGGTCTTTAGGCTTCCGTAGGGGCTGGTAGGGTTCCATAAAGTTCCGTGGGTTCCTGCAGAGTTCTGCAAGTGCCCGCAAGGGCCTGTAGGGGCCCACAGTGTTTCTGCCAGGTTCCGTAGAGTTCCGTAGGGGCCATATTTTTCTGTAGTGGCTGGTAGTATTCTGTAGGGGTCTGTAGGTTTCCGTAGGCACCTACAGTGTTCTGTAGGAGCCCATAGGGTTTTAGTGAGGTTCCGTTGTGTTGCTAAGGGTCTTGTAGAGTGCTGTCGGGTCCTGGAGTATTCTGTAGGGTTCCAGAGGGCCTCATAGGGTTCCATCGAAATCTATAGGGTTCCCTAGGGGCCCATAGAGTCCCGTAGATTTCCGTAGGGACCTGTAGGGTTGTGTAAGTGCCCGCAGAAGTCTGTAGGAGTCTGTGGGATTCTGTAAGGTTCTGGAGGGTTCTGCAGGGTTCCGTAGGGGCCCGTAGAGTTCCGTAGTGGCTGGTAAAGTTCCCTAGGGCCCTGTACCGTTCCGTAACTCCCTGCAAGGGACTTTAGGCTTCCATAGGGGCTGGTAGGGTTCCATAAAGTTCCGTGGGGCCCTGTGGGGTTCTGTATGGACCTGTAGGGTTCCGTAGGGGCCTGCAGTGTTCTGTAAGTGCCCGTAGGTGTCTGTACGGGTCTGTAGGGTTCCGTAGGCACCTGCAGTATTCTGTAGGAGCCCATAGGGTTTTAGTGAGGTTCCGTTGTGTTGCTAAGGGTCTTGTAGAGTGCTGTCGGGTCCTGGAGTATTCTGTAGGGTTCCAGAGGGGCTGGTAGGGTTCCGTCGAAATCTGAAGGGTTCCCTAGGGGCCCGTAGAGTCCCATAGATTTCCGTAGGGGCCTGTAGGGTTGTGTAAGTGCCCGCAGGGGTTGGTAGGAGCTTGTAGGGTGCCATATGTTTCCGGAGGGTTGTGTAGGGTTCCGTAGGGGCCTGTGGTGTTCCCTAGGGGCCTGTAGAGTCTCGTACAGTTCCGTAGGGTCCTGTAGGTTTCCATAAGCGCCCGCAGAGGTCTGAAGGGGCCCGTACTGTTCCGTAAGGATCCATAGGGTTCCGTAGAGCTTCGTAGGTTCCCTAGAGGCCTCTGGAGTACCGCAGGAGCCAGTAGTGTTCTGTAGGGGCCCGTAGGGTTCCTTCCATAGGAGCTGGCAGTGTTCCGTAGGGTCCTCTAGGGTTGAGTAAGTGCCCGCAGGAGTCTGTAGGAATCCGTGGGATTCTGTAAGGTTCCGGAGGGTTCTGCAGGGTTCCGTAGGGGCCCGTAGAGTTCCATAGTGGCTGGTAAAGTTCCCTAGGGCCCTGTACCGTTCCGTAACTGCCTGCAAGGGTCTTTAGGCTTCCGTAGGGGCTGGTAGGGTTCCATAAAGTTCGGTGGGTTCCTGCAGAGTTCTGCAAGTGCCCGCAAGGGCCTGTAGGGGCCCACAGTGTTTCTGCCAGGTTCCGTAGAGTTCCGTAGGGGCCATATTTTTCTGTAGTGGCTGGTAGTATTCTGTAGGGGTCTGTAGGTTTCCGTAGGCGCCTACAGTGTTCTGTAGGAGCCCATAGGGTTTTAGTGAGGTTCCGTTGTGTTGCTAAGGGTCTTGTAGAGTGCTGTCGGGTCCTGGAGTATTCTGTAGGGTTCCAGAGGGGCTCGTAGGGTTCCATCGAAATCTATAGGGTTCCCTAGGGGCCCATAGAGTCCCGTAGATTTCCGTAGGGGCCTGTAGGGTTGTGTAAGTGCCCGCAGAAGTCTGTAGGAGTCTGTGGGATTCTGTAAGGTTCTGGAGGGTTCTGCAGGGTTCCGTAGGGGCCCGTAGAGTTCCGTAGTGGCTGGTAAAGTTCCCTAGGGCCCTGTGGGGTTCTGTATGGACCTGTAGGGTTCCGTAGGGGCCTGCAGGATTCTGTAAGTGCCCGCAGGTGTCTGTAGGGTTCCGTAGGGGTCTGTAGGGTTCCGTAGGCACCTGCAGTGTTCTGTAGGAGCCCATAGGGTTTTCGTGAGGTTCCGTTGTGTTGCTAAGGGTCTTGTAGAGTGCTGTCGGGTCCTGGAGTATTCTGTAGGGTTCCAGAGGGGCTGGTAGGGTTCCGTCGAAATCTGAAGGGTTCCCTAGGGGCCCGTAGAGTCCCATAGATTGCCGTAGGGACCTGTAGGATTGTGTAAGTGCTCGCAGGGGTTGGTAGGAGCTTGTAGGGTTCCATAAGTTTCCAGAGGGTTGTGTAGAGTTCCGTAGGGGCCTGTGGTGTTCCCTAAGGGCCTGTAGAGTCTCGTACGGTTCCGTAGGGGCCTGTGGTGTTCCCTAGGGGCCTGTGGAGTCTCATACAGTTCCGTAGGGTCCTGTAGGTTTCCATAAGCGCCCGCAGAGGTCTGAAGGGGCCCGTACTGTTCCGTAAGGATCCATAGGGCTCCGTAGAGCTTCGTAGGTTCCCTAGAGGCCTCTGGAGTACCGCAGTAGCCAGTAGTGTTCTGTAGGGGCCGGTAGGGTTCTTTCCATACGAGCTGGCAGTGTTCCGTAGGGTCCTCTAGGGTTGAGTAAGTGCCCGCAGGAGTCTGTAGGAATCCGTGGGATTCTGTAAGGTTCCGGAGGGTTCTGCAGGGTTCCGTAGGGGCCCGTAGAGTTCCATAGTGGCTGGTAAAGTTCCCTAGGGCCCTGTACCGTTCCGTAACTGCCTGCAAGGGTCTTTAGGCTTCCGTAGGGGCTGGTAGGGTTCCATAAAGTTCCGTGGGTTCCTGCAGAGTTCTGCAAGTGCCCGCAAGGGCCTGTAGGGGCCCACAGTGTTTCTGCCAGGTTCCGTAGAGTTCCGTAGGGGCCATATTTTTCTGTAGTGGCTGGTAGTATTCTGTAGGGGTCTGTAGGTTTCCGTAGGCACCTACAGTGTTCTGTAGGAGCCCATAGGGTTTTAGTGAGGTTCCGTTGTGTTGCTAAGGGTCTTGTAGAGTGCTGTCGGGTCCTGGAGTATTCTGTAGGGTTCCAGAGGGCCTCATAGGGTTCCATCGAAATCTATAGGGTTCCCTAGGGGCCCATAGAGTCCCGTAGATTTCCGTAGGGACCTGTAGGGTTGTGTAAGTGCCCGCAGAAGTCTGTAGGAGTCTGTGGGATTCTGTAAGGTTCTGGAGGGTTCTGCAGGGTTCCGTAGGGGCCCGTAGAGTTCCGTAGTGGCTGGTAAAGTTCCCTAGGGCCCTGTACCGTTCCGTAACTCCCTGCAAGGGACTTTAGGCTTCCATAGGGGCTGGTAGGGTTCCATAAAGTTCCGTGGGGCCCTGTGGGGTTCTGTATGGACCTGTAGGGTTCCGTAGGGGCCTGCAGTGTTCTGTAAGTGCCCGTAGGTGTCTGTACGGGTCTGTAGGGTTCCGTAGGCACCTGCAGTATTCTGTAGGAGCCCATAGGGTTTTAGTGAGGTTCCGTTGTGTTGCTAAGGGTCTTGTAGAGTGCTGTCGGGTCCTGGAGTATTCTGTAGGGTTCCAGAGGGGCTGGTAGGGTTCCGTCGAAATCTGAAGGGTTCCCTAGGGGCCCGTAGAGTCCCATAGATTTCCGTAGGGGCCTGTAGGGTTGTGTAAGTGCCCGCAGGGGTTGGTAGGAGCTTGTAGGGTGCCATATGTTTCCGGAGGGTTGTGTAGGGTTCCGTAGGGGCCTGTGGTGTTCCCTAGGGGCCTGTAGAGTCTCGTACAGTTCCGTAGGGTCCTGTAGGTTTCCATAAGCGCCCGCAGAGGTCTGAAGGGGCCCGTACTGTTCCGTAAGGATCCATAGGGTTCCGTAGAGCTTCGTAGGTTCCCTAGAGGCCTCTGGAGTACCGCAGGAGCCAGTAGTGTTCTGTAGGGGCCCGTAGGGTTCCTTCCATAGGAGCTGGCAGTGTTCCGTAGGGTCCTCTAGGGTTGAGTAAGTGCCCGCAGGAGTCTGTAGGAATCCGTGGGATTCTGTAAGGTTCCGGAGGGTTCTGCAGGGTTCCGTAGGGGCCCGTAGAGTTCCATAGTGGCTGGTAAAGTTCCCTAGGGCCCTGTACCGTTCCGTAACTGCCTGCAAGGGTCTTTAGGCTTCCGTAGGGGCTGGTAGGGTTCCATAAAGTTCGGTGGGTTCCTGCAGAGTTCTGCAAGTGCCCGCAAGGGCCTGTAGGGGCCCACAGTGTTTCTGCCAGGTTCCGTAGAGTTCCGTAGGGGCCATATTTTTCTGTAGTGGCTGGTAGTATTCTGTAGGGGTCTGTAGGTTTCCGTAGGCGCCTACAGTGTTCTGTAGGAGCCCATAGGGTTTTAGTGAGGTTCCGTTGTGTTGCTAAGGGTCTTGTAGAGTGCTGTCGGGTCCTGGAGTATTCTGTAGGGTTCCAGAGGGGCTCGTAGGGTTCCATCGAAATCTATAGGGTTCGCTAGGGGCCCATAGAGTCCCGTAGATTTCCGTAGGGGCCTGTAGGGTTGTGTAAGTGCCCGCAGAAGTCTGTAGGAGTCTGTGGGATTCTGTAAGGTTCTGGAGGGTTCTGCAGGGTTCCGTAGGGGCCCGTAGAGTTCCGTAGTGGCTGGTAAAGTTCCCTAGGGCCCTGTGGGGTTCTGTATGGACCTGTAGGGTTCCGTAGGGGCCTGCAGGATTCTGTAAGTGCCCGCAGGTGTCTGTAGGGTTCCGTAGGGGTCTGTAGGGTTCCGTAGGCACCTGCAGTGTTCTGTAGGAGCCCATAGGGTTTTCGTGAGGTTCCGTTGTGTTGCTAAGGGTCTTGTAGAGTGCTGTCGGGTCCTGGAGTATTCTGTAGGGTTCCAGAGGGCCTCATAGGGTTCCATCGAAATCTATAGGGTTCCCTAGGGGCCCATAGAGTCCCATAGATTTCCGTAGGGACCTGTAGGGTTGTGTAAGTGCCCGCAGAAGTCTGTAGGAGTCTGTGGGATTCTGTAAGGTTCTGGAGGGTTCTGCAGGGTTCCGTAGGGGCCCGTAGAGTTCCGTAGTGGCTGGTAAAGTTCCCTAGGGCCCTGTACCATTCCGTAACTCCCTGCAAGGGTCTTTAGGCTTCCATAGGGGCTGGTAGGGTTCCATAAAGTTCCGTGGGGCCCTGTGGGGTTCTGTATGGACCTGTAGGGTTCCGTAGGGGCCTGCAGTGTTCTGTAAGTGCCCGCAGGTGTCTGTAGGAATCCGTGGGATTCTGTAAGGTTCCGGAGGGTTCTGCAGGGTTCCGTAGGGTACCCGTAGAGTTCCATAGTGGCTGGTAAAGTTCCCTAGGGCCCTGTACCGTTCCGTAACTGCCTGCAAGGGTCTTTAGGCTTCCGTAGGGGCTGGTAGGGTTCCATAAAGTTCCGTGGGTTCCTGCAGAGTTCTGCAAGTGCCCGCAAGGGCCTGTAGGGGCCCACAGTGTTTCTGCCAGGTTCCGTAGAGTTCCGTAGGGGCCATATTTTTCTGTAGTGGCTGGTAGTATTCTGTAGGGGTCTGTAGGTTTCCGTAGGCGCCTACAGTGTTCTGTAGGAGCCCATAGGGTTTTAGTGAGGTTCCGTTGTGTTGCTAAGGGTCTTGTAGAGTGCTGTCGGGTCCTGGAGTATTCTGTAGGGTTCCAGAGGGGCTCGTAGGGTTCCATCGAAATCTATAGGGTTCCCTAGGGGCCCATAGAGTCCCGTAGATTTCCGTAGGGACTTGTAGGGTTGTGTAAGTGCCCGCAGAAGTCTGTAGGAGTCTGTGGGATTCTGTAAGGTTCCGGAGGGTTCTGCAGGGTTCCGTAGGGGCCCGTAGAGTTCCGTAGTGGCTGGTAAAGTTCCGTAGGGCCCTGTGGGGTTCTGTATGGACCTGTAGGGTTCCGTAGGGGCCTGCAGGATTCTGTAAGTGCCCGCAGGTGTCTGTAGGGTTCCGTAGGGGTCTGTAGGGTTCCGTAGGCACCTGCAGTGTTCTGTAGGAGCCCATAGGGTTTTAGTGAGGTTCCGTTGTGTTGCTAAGGGTCTTGTAGAGTGCTGTCGGGTCCTGGAGTATTCTGTAGGGTTCCAGAGGGCCTCATAGGGTTCCATCAAAATCTATAGGGTTCCCTAGGGGCCCATAGAGTCCCGTAGATTTCCGTAGGGTCCTGTAGGGTTGTGTAAGTGCCCGCAGAAGTCTGTAGGAGTCTGTGGGATTCTGTAAGGTTCTGGAGGGTTCTGCAGGGTTCCGTAGGGGCCCGTAGAGTTCCGTAGTGGCTGGTAAAGTTCCCTAGGGCCCTGTACCGTTCCGTAACTGCCTGCAAGGGTCTTTAGGCTTCCGTAGGGGCTGGTAGGGTTCCATAAAGTTCCGTGGGTTCCTGCAGAGTTCTGCAAGTGCCCGCAAGGGCCTGTAGGGGCCCACAGTGTTTCTGCCAGGTTCCGTAGAGTTCCGTAGGGGCCATATTTTTCTGTAGTGGCTGGTAGTATTCTGTAGGGGTCTGTAGGTTTCCGTAGGCACCTACAGTGTTCTGTAGGAGCCCATAGGGTTTTAGTGAGGTTCCGTTGTGTTGCTAAGGGTCTTGTAGAGTGCTGTCGGGTCCTGGAGTATTCTGTAGGGTTCCAGAGGGGCTCGTAGGGTTCCATCGAAATCTATAGGGTTCGCTAGGGGCCCATAGAGTCCCGTAGATTTCCGTAGGGACCTGTAGGGTTGTGTAAGTGCCCGCAGAAGTCTGTAGGAGTCTGTGGGATTCTGTAAGGTTCTGGAGGGTTCTGCAGGGTTCCGTAGGGGCCCGTAGAGTTCCGTAGTGGCTGGTAAAGTTCCCTAGGGCCCTGTACCGTTCCGTTACTCCCTGCAAGGGTCTTTAGGCTTCCGTAGGGGCTGGTAGGGTTCCATAAAGTTCCGTGGGGCCCTGTGGGGTTCTGTATGGACCTGTAGGGTTCCGTAGGGGCCTGCAGGGTTCTGTAAGTGCCCGCAGGGGTCTGTAGGGTTCCGTAGGGGTCTGTAGGGTTCCGTAGGCACCTACAGTGTTCTGTAGGAGCCCATAGGGTTTTAGTGAGGTTCCGTTGTGTTGCTAAGGGTCTTGTAGAGTGCTGTCGGGTCCTGGAGTATTCTGTAGGGTTCCAGAGGGCCTCGTAGGGTTCCATCGAAATCTGAAGGATTCCCTAGGGGCCCGTAGAGTCCCGTAGATTTCCATAGGGGCCTGTAGGGTTATGTAAGTGCCCGCAGGGGTTGGTAGGAGCTTGTAGGGTGCCATATGATTCCGGAGGGTTGTGTAGGGTTCCGTAGGGGCCTGTGGTGTTCCCTAGGGGCCTGTAGAGTCTCGTACAGTTCCGTAGGGTCCTGTAGGTTTCCATAAGCGCCCGCAGAGGTCTGAAGGGGCCCGTACTGTTCCGTAAGGATCCATAGGGTTCCGTAGAGCTTCGTAGGTTCCCTACAGGCCTCTGGAGTACCGCAGGAGCCAGTAGTGTTCCGAAGGGTCCTCTAGGGTTGAGTAAGTGCCCGCAGGAGTCTGTAGGAATCCGTGGGATTCTCTAAGGTTCTGGAGGGTTCTGCAGGGTTCCGTAGGGGCCCGTAGAGTTCCATAGTGGCTGGTAAAGTTCCCTAGGGCCCTGTACCGTTCCGTAACTGCCTGCAAGGGTCTTTAGGCTTCCGTAGGGGCTGGTAGGGTTCCATAAAGTTCCGTGGGTTCCTGCAGAGTTCTGCAAGTGCCCGCAAGGGCCTGTAGGGGCCCACAGTGTTTCTGCCAGGTTCCGTAGAGTTCCGTAGGGGCCATATTTTTCTGTAGTGGCTGGTAGTATTCTGTAGGGGTCTGTAGGTTTCCGTAGGCACCTACAGTGTTCTGTAGGAGCCCATAGGGTTTTAGTGAGGTTCCGTTGTGTTGCTAAGGGTCTTGTAGAGTGCTGTCGGGTCCTGGAGTATTCTGTAGGGTTCCAGAGGGGCTGGTAGGGTTCCGTCGAAATCTGAAGGGTTCCCTAGGGGCCCATAGAGTCCTGTAGATTGCCGTAGGGACCTGTAGGGTTGTGTAAGTGCTCGCAGGGGTTGGTAGGAGCTTATAGGGTTCCATAAGTTTCCAGAGGGTTGTGTAGGGTTCCATAGGGGCCTGTGGTGTTCCCTAAGGGCCTGTAGAGTCTCGTACAGTTCCGTAGGGTCCTGTAGGTTTCCATAAGGGCCCGCAGAGGTCTGAAGGGGCCCGTACTGTTCCGTAAGGATCCATAGGGCTCCGTAGAGCTTCGTAGGTTCCCTAGAGGCCTCTGGAGTACCGCAGGAGCCAGTAGTGTTCTGTAGGGGCCCGTAGGGTTCCTTCCATAGGAGCTGGCAGTGTTCCATAGGGTCCTCTAGGGTTGAGTAAGTGCCCGCAGGAGTCTGTAGGAATCCGTGGGATTCTGTAAGGTTCTGGAGGGTTCCGTAGGGGCCCGTAGAGTTCCATAGTGGCTGGTAAAGTTCCCTAGGGCCCTGTACCGTTCCGTAACTGCCTGCAAGGGTCTTTAGGCTTCCGTAGGGGCTGGTAGGGTTCCATAAAGTTCCGTGGGTTCCTGCAGAGTTCTGCAAGTGCCCGCAAGGGCCTGTAGGGGCCCACAGTGTTTCTGCCAGGTTCCGTAGAGTTCCGTAGGGGCCATATTTTTCTGTAGTGGCTGGTAGTATTCTGTAGGGGTCTGTAGGTTTCCGTAGGCACCTACAGTGTTCTGTAGGAGCCCATAGGGTTTTAGTGAGGTTCCGTTGTGTTGCTAAGGGTCTTGTAGAGTGCTGTCGGGTCCTGGAGTATTCTGTAGGGTTCCAGAGGGGCTGGTAGGGTTCCGTCGAAATCTCTAGGGTTCCCTAGGGGCCCATAGAGTCCTGTAGATTGCCGTAGGGACCTGTAGGGTTGTGTAAGTGCTCGCAGGGGTTGGTAGGAGCTTATAGGGTTCCATAAGTTTCCAGAGGGTTGTGTAGGGTTCCATAGGGGCCTGTGGTGTTCCCTAAGGGCCTGTAGAGTCTCGTACAGTTCCGTAGGGTCCTGTAGGTTTCCATAAGGGCCCGCAGAGGTCTGAAGGGGCCCGTACTGTTCCGTAAGGATCCATAGGGCTCCGTAGAGCTTCGTAGGTTCCCTAGAGGCCTCTGGAGTACCGCAGGAGCCAGTAGTGTTCTGTAGGGGCCCGTAGGGTTCCTTCCATAGGAGCTGGCAGTGTTCCATAGGGTCCTCTAGGGTTGAGTAAGTGCCCGCAGGAGTCTGTAGGAATCCGTGGGATTCTGTAAGGTTCTGGAGGGTTCCGTAGGGGCCCGTAGAGTTCCATAGTGGCTGGTAAAGTTCCCTAGGGCCCTGTACCGTTCCGTAACTGCCTGCAAGGGTCTTTAGGCTTCCGTAGGGGCTGGTAGGGTTCCATAAAGTTCCATGGGTTCCTGCAGAGTTCTGCAAGTGCCCGCAAGGGCCTGTAGGGGCCCACAGTGTTTCTGCCAGGTTCCGTAGAGTTCCGTAGGGGCCATATTTTTCTGTAGTGGCTGGTAGTATTCTGTAGGGGTCTGTAGGTTTCCGTAGGCACCTACAGTGTTCTGTAGGAGCCCATAGGGTTTTAGTGAGGTTCCGTTGTGTTGCTAAGGGTCTTGTAGAGTGCTGTCGGGTCCTGGAGTATTCTGTAGGGTTCCAGAGGGGCTCGTAGGGTTCCGTCGAAATCTGTAGGGTTCCCTAGGGGCCCATAGAGTCCTGTAGATTGCCGTAGGGACCTGTAGGGTTGTGTAAGTGCTCGCAGGGGTTGGTAGGAGCTTATAGGGTTCCATAAGTTTCCAGAGGGTTGTGTAGAGTTCCATAGGGGCCTGTGGTGTTCCCTAAGGGCCTGTAGAGTCTCGTACAGTTCCGTAGGGTCCTGTAGGTTTCCATAAGGGCCCGCAGAGGTCTGAAGGGGCCCGTACTTTTCCGTAAGGATCCATAGGGCTCCGTAGAGCTTCGTAGGTTCCCTAGAGGCCTCTGGAGTACCGCAGGAGCCAGTAGTGTTCTGTAGGGGCCCGTAGGGTTCCTTCCATAGGAGCTGGCAGTGTTCCATAGGGTCCTCTAGGGTTGAGTAAGTGCCCGCAGGAGTCTGTAGGAATCCGTGGGATTCTGTAAGGTTCTGGAGGGTTCCGTAGGGGCCCGTAGAGTTCCATAGTGGCTGGTAAAGTTCCCTAGGGCCCTGTACCGTTCCGTAACTGCCTGCAAGGGTCTTTAGGCTTCCGTAGGGGCTGGTAGGGTTCCATAAAGTTCCGTGGGTTCCTGCAGAGTTCTGCAAGTGCCCGCAAGGGCCTGTAGGGGCCCACAGTGTTTCTGCCAGGTTCCGTAGAGTTCCGTAGGGGCCATATTTTTCTGTAGTGGCTGGTAGTATTCTGTAGGGGTCTGTAGGGTTCCGTAGGCTCCTACAGTGTTCTGTAGGAGCCCATAGGGTTTTAGTGAGGTTCCGTTGTGTTGCTAAGGGTCTTGTAGAGTGCTGTCGGGTCCTGGAGTATTCTGTAGGGTTCCAGAGGGGCTCGTAGGGTTCCGTCGAAATCTCTAGGGTTCCCTAGGGGCCCATAGAGTCCTGTAGATTGCCGTAGGGACCTGTAGGGTTGTGTAAGTGCTCGCAGGGGTTGGTAGGAGCTTATAGGGTTCCATAAGTTTCCAGAGGGTTGTGTAGGGTTCCATAGGGGCCTGTGGTGTTCCCTAAGGGCCTGTAGAGTCTCGTACACTTCCGTAGGGTCCTGTAGGTTTCCATAAGGGCCCGCAGAGGTCTGAAGGGGCCCGTACTGTTCCGTAAGGATCCATAGGGCTCCGTAGAGCTTCGTAGGTTCCCTAGAGGCCTCTGGAGTACCGCAGGAGCCAGTAGTGTTCTGTAGGGGCCCGTAGGGTTCCTTCCATAGGAGCTGGCAGTGTTCCATAGGGTCCTCTAGGGTTGAGTAAGTGCCCGCAGGAGTCTGTAGGAATCCGTGGGATTCTGTAAGGTTCCGGAGGGTTCCGTAGGGGCCCGTAGAGTTCCATAGTGGCTGGTAAAGTTCCCTAGGGCCCTGTACCGTTCCGTAACTGCCTGCAAGGGTCTTTAGGCTTCCGTAGGGGCTGGTAGGGTTCCATAAAGTTCCGTGGGTTCCTGCAGAGTTCTGCAAGTGCCCGCAAGGGCCTGTAGGGGCCCACAGTGTTTCTGCCAGGTTCCGTAGAGTTCCGTAGGGGCCATATTTTTCTGTAGTGGCTGGTAGTATTCTGTAGGGGTCTGTAGGTTTCCGTAGGCACCTACAGTGTTCTGTAGGAGCCCATAGGGTTTTAGTGAGGTTCCGTTGTGTTGCTAAGGGTCTTGTAGAGTGCTGTCGGGTCCTGGAGTATTCTGTAGGGTTCCAGAGGGGCTCGTAGGGTTCCGTCGAAATCTGTAGGGTTCCCTAGGGGCCCATAGAGTCCTGTAGATTGCCGTAGGGACCTGTAGGGTTGTGTAAGTGCTCGCAGGGGTTGGTAGGAGCTTATAGGGTTCCATAAGTTTCCAGAGGGTTGTGTAGGGTTCCATAGGGGCCTGTGGTGTTCCCTAAGGGCCTGTAGAGTCTCGTACAGTTCCGTAGGGTCCTGTAGGTTTCCATAAGGGCCCGCAGAGGTCTGAAGGGGCCCGTACTGTTCCGTAAGGATCCATAGGGCTCCGTAGAGCTTCGTAGGTTCCCTAGAGGCCTGTGGAGTACCGCAGGAGCCAGTAGTGTTCTGTAGGGGCCCGTAGGGTTCCTTCCATAGGAGCTGGCAGTGTTCCATAGGGTCCTCTAGGGTTGAGTAAGTGCCCGCAGGAGTCTGTAGGAATCCGTGGGATTCTGTAAGGTTCTGGAGGGTTCCGTAGGGGCCCGTAGAGTTCCATAGTGGCTGGTAAAGTTCCCTCGGGCCCTGTACCGTTCCGTAACTGCCTGCAAGGGTCTTTAGGCTTCCGTAGGGGCTGGTAGGGTTCCATAAAGTTCCGTGGGTTCCTGCAGAGTTCTGCAAGTGCCCGCAAGGGCCTGTAGGGGCCCACAGTGTTTCTGCCAGGTTCCGTAGAGTTCCGTAGGGGCCATATTTTTCTGTAGTGGCTGGTAGTATTCTGTAGGAGTCTGTAGGTTTCCGTAGGCGCCTACAGTGTTCTGTAGGAGCCCATAGGGTTTTAGTGAGGTTCCGTTGTGTTGCTAAGGGTCTTGTAGAGTGCTGTCGGGTCCTGGAGTATTCTGTAGGGTTCCAGAGGGGCTCGTAGGGTTCCATCGAAATCTATAGGGTTCCCTAGGGGCCCATAGAGTCCCGTAGATTTCCGTAGGGACCTGTAGGGTTGTGTAAGTGCCCGCAGGGGTTGGTAGGAGCTTGTAGGGTGCCATATGTTTCCGGAGGGTTGTGTAGGGTTCCGTAGGGGCCTGTGGTTTTCCCTAGGGCCCTGCAGAGTCTTTAGATTTCCCGGTGGCACTCGCCGGCGCTGGGTGGTAGTGCGTCGAGCTCGGGAGAGCGCCTGGCTGCAACCGGACACGCAGGGTCAACGAGTGGCGATACCGGGAGAGCGCTCGGCGGCACTCGGAGGCGCACGATGGTAGTGCGGCGAGCTCGGCAGAGAGCCCGGCGGCACTCAGAAAGCGGGGTGACGGAACGGCGATACGGGAGAACGCTCAGCGGCAGTAGGAGGCGCGCAGTGGTACCGCGGCGAGATACCTAGAGTGCCCGGTGTCAATCGCCGGCGCAGGGTTGTAGCGCGACGATCTAGGGAGAGTGTCCGGCGGCACCCAGACAAGCGGTTTGAAAGAGCGGCGATATCGGGAGAGCCCTCAGCGGCACTCGGAGGCGCACGTTGGTACCGCTGCGAGCGCGGCTGATCTCCCGTCGGCACCCCGAGCACCGTGGTGAAGGTGACGCGTGGAAACAAACATTACAACTCGCAGAGATTTATAAAGCAGGTATATTTATTGCAGCGCTGGGTGCAAGGGAGATTTCTCCGCCAAACTTGTACACCAGTTTGTGAAGCAAGCGTCCATTTATGGTGAAAAGCATACATATTCATTATGGTGGTCAGGTTGTTATAATTAAAGGCGTTACTTTTCTAATTATTTCTAAGAACTCATTATAAAAATCTCCTCCCCTGTCCTGACCAGATGGACACCTTTCCCAGACAGTTAGGTTCCTCCTCAGCACCTCCTTAGCATGCAGCTGCTCCCGCTATCTTATACACAAGGCCATTTCTTTATCTTGGAATGCTGGGGCCCCGAGATTTTGCTCTTTCCCAGGCTGTAATACATCCGCACTAACAACCTGTACCGTACTAACAACCTGTAACCGTTCGTTTTCTGAGTCAAGTCCCCCTTTTTCTTTCAACTTTGTAAATTCTTTTACAATCACCTATAACACATTCTCTCTCCCCATCTGATTTTTTAAATACTTCCCAGATTCCACTCGTTCACGGATCTGATGCTTCTTCCATTGAATGTATTCGTCTTTGGCCCCCCGGTACAACACATAAGACATCTAATTAATGCACACACTAAAGTTCCTAACATAAGTATTGCTATTAGAAGGATAAACAGTCACTTAAGACAAGCAAAGTTAGGTAACCACGGGGTTAACTTTTCCCAAAGATCAGAAAACCCGAATGTGGTGTCATCATGCGCAGTCAAATGCAAAATCTGAGTTTTAGCTATGAGATTTTGTAAGTCTTTCTCTACTCTCCCATTCTGGTTTACATATGAACAACAGCTTTGATTAATCTCTGCACATAAACCTCCTTCTTTCCAGGTTAATAAGTATAATGCCATTCTGTTTTTTCCCACCACATTTGCTAATGACTGGACTTCTTGTTGATGTGCTTGTATAGCATCGATTGTAGATTTCTCGAGCACTTCTGTAGTGGCCGATATGTACACAATTGCCTTTTCCAATTCACTGACGCCCAGGAACGGTATAAACCATCATACAAAGCTGTAGAACCTTGTTCCCCTCGTCACTAGAGGGTTTTCCACTCCCCGAATTCTCCTCCAAGGTGTTCTCAGCATTCCTGAGGGGATTTCAGACTGATTAAACACCGTATCCTGGCTAGTTAGATAGCTTATAGTGCAAGTTCCCTTCCATCCTCCGGGTAGCTCTTTTCTGCTATATCCATCTCCACACAACCACCAATACCCTTTAGGTAACTTACAGGGTCCAATAGTTGCCATCAAATTCGCACCTAAAAATTTCCCCGCCTGGTACCATCCATACTCCCAGGAATATCCTTCTCCTTCGGAAATACCACTGCTTTTATATGCAACTAGTTGTGTTTTGTCGCAAAAGTCAATATACGTTACCCTTATCCCTGTTAGATCCCAACTTCCCACATCAACAGTTGTCTTATTAATCCAGTACTTGCTCCATCCCCAAGTCTTAGTCTTATTCACCGACCCCCTGTGTCTGTGTTCCCATGCACAATTGTTATTGCTAATTAATACCACAAACTCTTCTTTCAACAGTTGTAGAACAAATCTGGGTCCTAAGGGGTAGATATTATCATCGTACTCACAATACCCATTCGACTCATCCCCCCCCCTTTTGCCCAAAATTTAGGCCAGGTTCCGTTGGCATTGTTCCGATTGCTTGCTGCCACCCCACATAGAGGCAATTTCATTTCTCCTTTGGGTAGGGTTGTACATACCCAACAGTCTGACAGATTAGTAGCCCTTACCAATGTTTCCAGATTTCGTGAATATGTATTCACATCCCGTGTCCCTCCCCCGAAACACAAAGTCCTGGCATGTTGATGACTATTAATGTCATTAATGCCCATCTTTTCGTTGGAAGTGAAGTTTCAGGGGTCCGGCCTGCGTTGATGTCCATTGGGGTTCTGGAGCCCTCTTGACGCGAGTCCAATGGATCCAAGTGGCTTGTTCCTTGATCTTTATGGCCGTGTGAGTGGTCAGCAGTACCTGGAAGGGACCTTCCCCCTTTGGCTTCAGTGGTGATTCTGTAAAAGACTTAACATATACATAGTCCCCAGGTTCGATCTCGTGTACTGGTCCATCCAGCCCACGAGCTCTTGTTCCCAGAACCAGTTTTTCTACCTCTCGGAGCTGTTTTTGTAAATTTATCAGGTAATCTGTTAGTATTTCATTCCCCAGCTCTGTGGATATTCCGTCTTGTACACTATATGATCTCCCATACAGTATTTCAAAGGGGCTCAAACCTTCTTTGGTTCTGGGTTTTGTTCTTATCCTGAGAAGGGCTAAGGGTAGTGATTGAGGCCAGGCCAAGTTAGCTTCCTGGCCTAGCTTCACAATGTGCATTTTAATTAGGTGATTCATCTTTTCTACTTGACCACTCGATCGTGGGTTGTATGGGGTGTGAAGTTGCCAGTCTATACCCAATAGTCTGCTTACTTTCGAAACAACCCTTGCAGTGAAATGAGATCCTCGGTCCGAGGAAATTACTGCGGGAACCCCAAATCTTGGTATAATTTCATTCAACAATGCTTTGACCACTTCTCTTGTTTTGTTGGTTCGACAGGGAAATGCCTCTGGCCATCCTGAAAAGGTATCAGTTAACACCAATAGGTATCGAAACCCCCTTTTCTTGGAAGTTCTGAAAAATCAATTTGCCATTGTTGTCCCGGATAGTTTCCTTCCCTATCTGGCCAAATTGGACTCTGGGGCCTGTCTTAGGGTTGTTCTGTAAACATAACTCACACTGCTGAGTGACTTGTTTGACAGTGGCGTATAGATTTCGAGCACATATTAGCCTGTTCAGGAATCTGTAAAGTGCCTGTTCCCCAATGGGATTTTTCTATGTTCTGCCATGACCACTGCCCATAAAAACGAAAAAGGGCACTTGCTGCTGGGCTATCTGTGCTTTCTGTGAAGAAACTTTATAGCCATTAAGTTATTTTGGCAGGCAGTAATACTGCATCTAAGAGTTTGAGAATTTCTTCAGCATGTTTGATGTGCTTCCCTTGTGTAGATAAGAGTCCTCTTCCTCTCCAGACCGCCCCGTGAGCATGCACTACCCCAAAAGCATATTTAGATTCTGTCCAGATACTTACCCGTTTTCCTTTGGCCAATTCCAGGGCTCGGGTTAGTGCTATAATCTCAGCCTTTTGGGCTGATGTATTTGCGGCCAGGGCCTTGGATTCTATTACCTTCTCTGTGGTGGTTACCGCATAGCCAGCTTTGCGTATCCCCTGTTGAATGATGCCTCTCCCGTCGGTGAACCAGGAATCCTCTGCATCCTCCAATGGTTCTTCTTTCAGGTCTGGTCGGCTGGAGTACACCGCCTCGATTGTTTCCAAGCAGTCGTGGGTCACTGATTCTCCTTCGGTTCCGCTGAGGAAAGAGGCTGGATTGACAATATTAGTTACCGTTATATCTACATCATCTTGCTCTATCAGGATAGCCTGGTACTTAAGAAACCTCTGAGGTGAAGCCAATGCCCCCCTTTTACTTCCAGTACTGCTGAGACTGTATGTGATACCATAACTGTGATTTTCTGGCCTAGGGTGAACTTACAGGCCTCTTGGATGTTTATTACCACTGCTGCCACCGCTCGGAGACAGCTAGGCCACCCTTTACTTACTTCGTCAAGCTGTTTGGAGAAGTATGCCACCGCCTTTCGATAGGGTCCCAAATTCTGGGCTAGGACTCCTAAGGCCATTCCTTGCTTTTCATAGGAAAACAACCAGAAAGGTTTAGTAGTGTCAGGTAATCCCAGGGCACGTGCTTCCATTAACCTCTTTTTTAATCGATGGAAGGCTTTGTCTGCCTCCCTATTCCATATAATATTCTTTGAGTCAGATTTTAAGAACTCCTATAGAGGCTTTACCAAAAGTCTGTAGTTATATATCCAGAGACTACACCATCCTGTCATTCCTAGGAAGGTTCGAAGTTCCTTAGGCGTCTGTGGTCGAGGTGTCTGGCAGATGGCCTCTTTCCTCTCCTTCCCCAGTGTCCGTTGGCCTGCGGTTATTTCATATCCCAGATAGGTCACTTGCTGCTGGGCTATCTGTGCTTTCTGTGAAGAAACTTTATAGCCATTAAGTCCAAGAAAATTTAACAGGCTCACAGTCCATTTTATGCATGTTTCTCTGGTGTCAGGGGCGAGTAATATATCGTCCACATACTGCAAAACCACTCCTGACCCAAGCGGGCGTTTCCACTGTTCCAAGTCTTTAGCTAGCTGATTTCCAAAAAGTGTCGAGCTATTTTTGAAGCCCTGCGGTAGCACAGTCCATGTAAGCTGTGTTTTCCTCCCAGATTCTGGGTTTTCCCATTCGAATTCAAATAAAAGCTGGCTCTCTGGGCTCAAAGGCACGCAGAAAAAGGCATCCTTTAGGTTCAAAACGGTAAACCATGCCAATTCAGGTACCAGTTTAGTTAGAAGAGTGTATGGATTTGCTACTACCGGATGCAAATCCTCAACAGCTATCCTGTTGATAGCTCTGAGGTCCTGCACTATGCGATAGCTACCATCCGGCTTCTTAACAGGTAATATTGGAGTGTTATACTCTGATTCACATTCTTTCAGCAGCCCATACTCAATAAACCGATCTATAGTTGGTCGGATCCCCTCCCTGTCCTCTATTCTAAGGGGATACTGTTTAACTCTCACCGGTCGTGGTCCTTGTTGAGGCTTTATCACTATTGGGGAAGCATTTTTTGCTCTCCCCGGCACTCCCGAGGCCCAGACCCCCGGATAAATTTGGGCTTTAATCTCCTCAGGCACTCCTGTAGAAATGGGAGTTCCTATTAGGGCCAAACTTAGTATTTCAATTAGTTGATCTTCTCTTATCCGGAGTTCCATTTTCCCTTTTTTGAATTTAATTTCTGCTCCCAATTGCTCTAATAAATCTCGCCCTAACAGGGGTCTCGGCGAATTTGGCAGATATAAAAATTTGTCTATCCCCAATTGTTTTCCCAATTTGAACTTAAGAGGTTTGAGAAAATATGCCTTTTCGCTCCGGCAAGTGGCTCCTGTTACTGTTATAAAATCAGTATCGATAGGGGTCAGAGCTTGATTTAAAACCGAATACATTGCTCCTGTATCCACCAAAAATTCTATTCTTGTTGCTTTTTCCCTAGCCTTAGGGTAACCAGTGGATCCGCTAGGGTAGATTCCCCCGGTCCCCGTCAATCTTCTTTATAATGGGCCTGAATTTTTTTCTTTTCTTCTTTTTGGGGACCCATTCTTCCAGTGCCCTCTCTGCTTACACCATGCACATTGATCTCTTTCTAATGGTTTCCTAAAATTCCCTGCTTTCGTTTCCCCTCCCATGTATTGCTACCACCAGTGCCCGTCTGTCCCTTTTCTTATCCTCCTCCTCCCGGTTGTTAAACACTCTCCATGCCTCATCTAACAGAGTCTCTAGATTTCTGCTGTCGGTTGTTCTCAGTTTTTGCAGCTTCCTCCGGATATCGTTGGCAGACTGCCCTAAAAAGAGAGACACTAACTGCTGGATTCCTATCTCTGATCCAGGGTCCGAGGGGGTGTAGCGTCTCATTGCATCTCGTAATTTATCTAGAAACTCCGAGGGACTCTCCTTCGGCCCTCGTCTTACAGCATACAGCATTGATCAGTTAATGGCTTTCGGGATAGCCCTCTCCATCCCTGTTATAATCCAATCTCTGTAAGTTTCTAGCGCCTCTGAGTGAATGCTCCTGTTTGGGTTCCAGTGAGGGTTCTGCAAAGGGAAGTGTTCTTTAATGTCCCTTCCTGAATCTTTCAGTTGGTCCGTGGCTATATTGTGAGCAGTTTTTAAAACCAGTTGTTTCTCAGTTTCTCTTAGGTGATCTAATAATAACTGGATATCACTCCAGTCAGGATTGTGCTGCTTTACCAGAAACTGAAAATATCTAGTAACCCCTACGGGATCATTCCGATAATTCTTTGCCACACTTTTCCAGGTTTCTAAATCAAATGAGGAAAAGGGACTTTTATCATTACGGGTGGTCCGTCCGGAGCCATGGCTTCCCTTAAGGGTGCTTGAATCGCTGCTTGCTCTGTCCTTTTCCGAGTACGGGACGATACAGGGCTGTCAGGTGGGGTTTTGGAATCAGCTTCAGTTTCTCTATCTTCTTGAGGAACCCTTACCCCATCCCAACGGTCTTCTATTGCTCTAACCGGTGGTAAGTAAGTGTCAAGAAAATCGTCTTCTTTAAGATCCCAAATCTTTTCAGGCTTTGTGCATCTCTGCCCTATGCTACAGGCTGAACAACATCTTTTTATATTACCTTTCATTTCTCCTCTTCTTTCTTTCTCTAAGGCTAGTACCATCGGGTCTTGTGGAGGTAATAGCCCGCAGTCCTTCTAAGGACCAGCATTAATTGTACTATAGTATTGTAATTAAGAGTCCCGTTCAGGGCCATTTCTCCTGATCATCTAATTTGTAAAGGGGCCACCTTTGATTACAATATTCAATTAAGGTTTTCTTGTCCACGCTGCCACCTGGTGAGCCCCCGATCTCCTTCCAGTGTGCTAAAATACACCCTAGGGTACTACTTTTCAGTATCTCACTTCCTTGATTTTTGCCCTTTTTATGTTCCCTTACCCCCTTAGTTCAGAGGCGATCCTGATCTCCGTGTGTCACTTAGGTGTTACCCCCCCCGCTGCCGCTGTCGCTACCTTTATCTCCAGGGGTAGGCTATGTCTCCACAGATTATTTGTTGCAACTCTCCCGCCCGCTCGATCTTTTCCCACTCAGTCCAGATACCACACTGTGGACACCAAAAATCGTCCTCCCGATCTACCCAAACCTCTGTATTACAAGCAAAGCACTTTAAGACAAAAATAGGATCAGAAAAGTTATCCGAATGTCCAAGACACTGCCACTTAATATTCTCATTATTAGATTCACACAATGCTTCTGTACAGTCGTTCGTCTGTAAGCTTCGTTCGTCTCCAGCCGCTCTCCTCGCGGAGAACACGGAACCGCGGATCGGAACTTCACACTCGCTCCGCAGCAGTGCCGCGTCTCAATCACTCAGTTCACTCATACAACAATTACAGACAATAACACGGTAGGGATACCTTATGACAAATACACTAAATAATCCTGGTCCGCAGGAGATGGTCCTTGTCTGTCCCCGCGGTGATCAGGATGATTTGGGGAGTCCTTCCGAGAAATCTCCGGGGCGCGCAGAGGACTCCCGTCCTCAGCAGGTCCCGCAGCCGGACAGAGGGGGTCCCATCTGGGGTGCCAAATTGACGCTCGAAAACAAACATTACAACTCGCAGAGAGTTATAAAGCAGGTATGTTTATTGCAGCGCTGGGTGCAAGGGGGATTTCTCCGCCAAACTTGTACACCGGTTTGTGAAGCAAGCGTCCATTTATGGTAAAAAGCATACATATTCATTATGGTGGGCAGGTTATTAAAATTAAAGGCGTTACTATTCTAATTATTTCCAAGAACTCATTATCAAAAATCTCCTCCCCTGTCCTGACCAGATGGACACCTTTCCCAGACAGTTAGGTTCCTTCTCAGCACCTCCTTAGCATGCAGCTGCTCCCGCTATCTTATACACAAAGCCATTTCTTTATCTTGGAATTCTGGGGCCCCGAGCTTTTGTTCTTTCCCAGACTGTAATACATCCGCACTAACAAACTGTAACCGTTAGTTTTCTGAATCAAAGGAGCGGCGATATCGGGAGAGCGCTCGGTGGCACTCGGAGGCGCGCTGTGGTACCGCGGCGAGATCCCGAGAGTGCCCGCTGGCACTTGCCAGCGCACGGTGGTAGCGCGGAGAGCTCAGCAGAGCGCCCGGCAGCACCCCGAGGAGCGGGATGAGCGTGCGTAGGGTCGACCGGACGCACAGCGGCACCTGGAGGTGCACGGTGGTAGTGCGGCAAGCTCGGCAGAGCGCCCGGCGGCACCCCGAGCACTGTGGTGAAGGAGCGGCGATATCGGGAGAGCGCGTGGCGGCACCCCGACGTGCGGGGTCAACGAGTGGTGATACCGGGAGAGCGCTCAGCGGCACTCGGAGGTGCACGGTGGTACCGCTGCGAGCTCAGGAGAGCGCCCGGCTGCACCCCGAGCACCGTGGTGAAGGAGCGGTGATATCGGGAGAGGGCTCGGCGGCACCCGGAGGCGCGCTGTGGTACCGCGGCGAGATCCCGAGAGCACCCAGCGGCACTCGCATGCGCAGGGTGGAGCGCGAAGAGCTCGGGAGAGCGTCCGGCGGCACCCCGAGGAGCGGGATGAGCATGCGTCGGGTCGACCGGACGCACAGCGGCACCTGGAGGCGCACGGTGGTAGTGCGGCGAGCTCGGGAGAGCGCCCGGCGGCACCCCGAGGAGCGGGATGAGCGTGCGTCGGGTCGACCGGACGCACAGCGGCACCTGGAGGCGCACGGTGGTAGTGCGGCAAGCTCGGGAAAGCGCCCGGCGGCACCCAGACAAGCAGGGTGAAGGAGCGGCGATATCGGGAGAGCGTTCAGCGGCACTCAGAGGCACGTGGTGGTACCGCTGTGAGCTCGGCAGTGCGCCCGGCGGCACCCCAGGCACTGTGGTGAAGGAGCAGCGATATCGGGAGAGCGCTCGGCGGCACTCGGAGGCACGCTGTGGTACCGCGGCGAGATCCCGAGAGTGCCCGCTGGCACTTGCCGGCGCACAGTGGTAGCGCGGAGAGCTCAGCAGAGCGCCCGGCAGCACCCCGAGGAGCGGGATGAGCGTGCGTAGGGTCGACCGGACGCACAGCGGCACCTGGAGGCGCACGGTGGTAGCGCGGCAAGCTCGGCAGAGCGCCCGGCGGCACCCCGAGCACCGTGGTGAAGGAGCGGCGATATCGGGAGAGCGCGTGGCGGCACCCCGACGTGCGGGGTCAACGAGTGGTGATACCGGGAGAGCGCTCGGCGGCACTCGGAGGCACACGGTGGTAGTGCGGCGAGCTCGGCAGAGTGCCCGGCGGCACCCCGAGGAGCGGGGTGAAGGAGCGGCGATATCGGGAGAGCGCTCGGCGGCAACCGATGAACGGGATGAGCATGCGCCGGGTCGACCGGACGCACAGCGACACCCGGAAGCTCACGGTGGTAGCGCGGCGAGCTCGGAAGAGCCCCGCAGCACCCCGAAGAGCGGGGTGAAGGATCGGTGTGGTCGGGAGGAGGCGGAGCGACAGCCGGAGGCGCAGGGTGGTAGCGTGGTGAGCTCGGACAGTGCCCGGCGGCACCCTGAAGAGCGCGCTGAGGGCACGGGTGAGTCGGACGAGGACTCGTCGGCACCCCGAAGGGCGGGGGGAGCGGCTCGGGCAGGTGGGACGTGCGCCCGTCACCATCCCGAGGGGTGGGTTAAGGCTCGGCGGGATCGAGTTGGCGCCCGACGGCACCCGGAGGATGGGATGAGGGTGCGTCGGGGTTGGGAGGATGCGCAGCGACACCCGGAGGCGCAGAGCGGTAGCGCAGCAAGCTCGGCAGAGCGCCCGGAGGCACCCTGCCGAGCGGGGTGTATATACGGAGCGGTCAGAAGGCGCACTGCGACACCTGGAGGAGCACGGTAGTAGCGCGGCGAGGTCGGGAGAGCCCCGAATCACCCTGAAGAGCGGGGTGATGAATCGGCGTGGTCGGGAGGACGCGCAGCAACACGCAGAGGCGCACGCTGGTACAACGGCGAGCTCGGACAAGGGTTCCAGAGCTCGGGACTCTGTAGGGTTCCAGAGGGGCTCGTAGGGTTCCGTCGAAATCTGAAGGGTTCCCTAGGGGCCCGTAGAGTCCCGTAGATTTCTGTAGGGGCCTGTAGGGTTGTGTAAGTGCCCGCAGGGGTTGGTAGGAGCTTGTAGGGTGCCGTATGTTTCCGGAGGGTTGTGTAGGGTTCCGTAGGGGCCTGTGGTGTTCCCTAGGGGCCTGTAGAGTCTCGTACAGTTCCGTAGGGTCCTGTAGGTTTCCATAAGGGCCCGCAGAGGACTGAAGGGGCCCGTACTGTTCCGTAAGGATCCATGGGGTTCCGTAGAGCTTCGTAGGTTCCCTAGAGGCCTCTGGAGTACCGCAGGAGCCAGTAGTGTTCCGTAGGGTCCTCTAGGGTTGTTTAAGTGCCCGCAGGAGTCTGTAGGAATCCGTGGGATTCTGTAAGGTTCTGGAGGGTTCTGCAGGGTTCCATAGGGACCCGTAGAGTTCCGTAGTGGCTGGTAAAGTTCCGTAGGGCCCTGTGGGGTTCTGTATGGACCTGTAGGGTTCCGTAGGGGCCTGCAGTGTTCTGTAAGTGCCCGTAGGTGTCTGTACGGGTCTGTAGGGTTCCGTAGGCACCTACAGTGTTCTGTAGGAGCCCATACGGTTTTAGTGAGGTTCCGTTGTGTTGCTAAGGGTCTTGTAGAGTTCTGTCGGGTCCTGGAGTATTCTGTAGGGTTCCAGAGGGCCTCGTAGGGTTCCATTGAAATCTATAGGGTTCCCTAGGGGCCCATAGAGTCCCGTAGATTTCCGTAGGGACCTGTAGGGTTATGTAAGTGCCCGCAGGGGTTGGTAGGAGCTTGTAGGGTGCCATATGTTTCCGGAGGGTTGTGTAGGGTTCCGTAGGGGCCTGTGGTGTTCCCTAGGGGCCTGTAGAGTCTCGTACAGTTCCGTAGGGTCCTCTAGGGTTGAGTAAGTGCCCGCAGGAGTCTGTAGGAATCCGTGGGATTCTGTAAGGTTCTGGAGGGTTCTGCAGGGTTCCGTAGGGGCCCGTAGAGTTCCGTAGTGGCTGGTAAAGTTCCCTAGGGCCCTGTACCGTTCCGTAACTGCCTGCAAGGGTCTTTAGGCTTCCGTAGGGGCTGGTAGGGTTCCATAAAGTTCCGTGGGTTCCTGCAGAGTTCTGCAAGTGCCCGCAAGGGCCTGTAGGGGCCCACAGTGTTTCTGCCAGGTTCTGTAGAGTTCCGTATGGGCCATATTTTTCTGTAGTGGCTGGTAGTATTCTGTAGGGGTCTGTAGGTTTCCGTAGGCACCTACAGTGTTCTGTAGGAGCCCATATGGATTTAGTGAGGTTCCGTTGTGTTGCTAAGGGTCTTGTAGAGTGCTGTCGGGTCCTGGAGTATTCTGTAGGGTTCCAGAGGGGCTCGTAGGGTTCCATCGAAATCTATAGGGTTCCCTAGGGGCCCATAGAGTCCCGTAGATTTCCGTAGGGACCTGTAGGGTTGTGTAAGTGCCGGCAGAAGTCTGTAGGAGTCTGTGGGATTCTGTAAGGTTCCGGAGGGTTCTGCAGGGTTCTGTAGGGGCCCTTAGAGTTCCGTAGTGGCTGGTAAAGTTCCGTAGGGCCCTGTGGGGTTCTGTATGGACCTGTAGTGTTCCGTAGGGGCCTGCAGGGTTCCGTAAGTGCCCGCAGGTGTCTGTAGGGTTCCGTAGGGGTCTGTAGGGTTCCGTAGGCACCTGCAGTGTTCTGTAGGAGCCCATAGGGTTTTAGTGAGGTTCCGTTGTGTTGCTAAGGGTCTTGTAGAGTGCTGTCGGGTCCTGGAGTATTCTGTAGGGTTCCAGAGGGCCTCGTAGGGTTCCATCGAAATCTATAGGATTCCCTAGGGGCCCATAGAGTCCCGTAGATTTCCGTAGGGACCTGTAGGGTTGTGTAAGTGCCCGCAGGGGTTGGTAGGAGCTTGTAGGGTGCCATATGTTTCCGGAGGGTTGTGTAGGGTTCCGTAGGGGCCTGTGGTTTTCCCTAGGGCCCTGCAGAGTCTTTAGATTTCCCGGTGGCTCTCGCCGGCGCTGGGTGGTAGTGCGTCGAGCTCGGGAGAGCGCCTGGCTGTAACCGGACACGCAGGGTCAACGAGTGGCGATACCGGGAGAGCGCTCGGCGGCACTCGGAGGCGCACGATGGTAGTGCGGCGAGCTCGGCAGAGAGCCCGGCGGCACTCAGAAAAGCGGGGTGACGGAACGGCGATACGGGAGAACGCTCAGCGGCAGTAGGAGGCGCGCAGTGGTACCGCGGCGAGATACCTAGAGTGCCCGGTGTCAATCGCCGGCGCAGGGTTGTAGCGCGACGATCTAGGGAGAGTGTCCGGCGGCACCCAGACAAGCGGTTTGAAAGAGCGGCGATATCGGGAGAGCCCTCAGCGGCACTCGGAGGCGCACGTTGGTACCGCTGCGAGCGCGGCTGATCTCCCGTCGGCACCCCGAGCACCGTGGTGAAGGTGACGCGCGGAAACAAACATTACAACTCGCAGAGATTTATAAAGCAGGTATATTTATTGCAGCGCTGGGTGCAAGGGAGATTTCTCCGCCAAACTTGTACACCAGTTTGTGAAGCAAGCGTCCATTTATGGTGAAAAGCATACATATTCATTATGGTGGTCAGGTTGTTATAATTAAAGGCGTTACTTTTCTAATTATTTCTAAGAACTCATTATAAAAATCTCCTCCCCTGTCCTGACCAGAGGGACACCTTTCCCAGACAGTTAGGTTCCTCCTCAGCACCTCCTTAGCATGCAGCTGCTCCCGCTATCTTATACACAAGGCCATTTCTTTATCTTGGAATGCTGGGGCCCCGAGATTTTGCTCTTTCCCAGGCTGTAATACATCCGCACTAACAACCTGTACCGTACTAACAACCTGTAACCGTTCGTTTTCTGAGTCAAGTCCCCCTTTTTCTTTCAACTTTGTAAATTCTTTTACAATCACCTATAACACATTCTCTCTCCCCATCTGATTTTTTAAATACTTCCCAGATTCCACTCGTTCACGGATCTGATGCTTCTTCCATTGAATGTATTCGTCTTTGGCCCCCCGGTACAACACATAAGACATCTAATTAATGCACACACTAAAGTTCCTAACATAAGTATTGCTATTAGAAGGATAAACAGTCGCTTAAGACAAGCAAAGTTAGGTAACCACGGGGTTAACTTTTCCCAAAGATCAGAAAACCCGAATGTGGTGTCATCATGCGCAGTCAAATGCAAAATCTGAGTTTTAGCTATGAGATTTTGTAAGTCTTTCTCTACTCTCCCATTCTGGTTTACATATGAACAACAGCTTTGATTAATCTCTGCACATAAACCTCCTTCTTTCCAGGTTAATAAGTATAATGCCATTCTGTTTTTTCCCACCACATTTGCTAATGACTGGACTTCTTGTTGATGTGCTTGTATAGCATCGATTGTAGATTTCTCGAGCACTTCTGTAGTGGCCGATATGTACACAATTGCCTTTTCCAATTCACTGACGCCCAGGAACGGTATAAACCATCATACAAAGCTGTAGAACCTTGTTCCCCTCGTCACTAGAGGGTTTTCCACTCCCCGAATTCTCCTCCAAGGTGTTCTCAGCATTCCTGAGGGGATTTCAGACTGATTAAACACCGTATCCTGGCTAGTTAGATAGCTTATAGTGCAAGTTCCCTTCCATCCTCCGGGTAGCTCTTTTCTGCTATATCCATCTCCACACAACCACCAATACCCTTTAGGTAACTTACAGGGTCCAATAGTTGCCATCAAATTCGCACCTAAAAATTTCCCCGCCTGGTACCATCCATACTCCCAGGAATATCCTTCTCCTTCGGAAATACCACTGCTTTTATATGCAACTAGTTGTGTTTTGTCGCAAAAGTCAATATACGTTACCCTTATCCCTGTTAGATCCCAACTTCCCACATCAACAGTTGTCTTATTAATCCAGTACTTGCTCCATCCCCAAGTCTTAGTCTTATTCACCGACCCCCTGTGTCTGTGTTCCCATGCACAATTGTTATTGCTAATTAATACCACAAACTCTTCTTTCAACAGTTGTAGAACAAATCTGGGTCCTAAGGGGTAGATATTATCATCGTACTCACAATACCCATTCGACTCATCCCCCCCCCTTTTGCCCAAAATTTAGGCCAGGTTCCGTTGGCATTGTTCCGATTGCTTGCTGCCACCCCACATAGAGGCAATTTCATTTCTCCTTTGGGTAGGGTTGTACATACCCAACAGTCTGACAGATTAGTAGCCCTTACCAATGTTTCCAGATTTCGTGAATATGTATTCACATCCCGTGTCCCTCCCCCGAAACACAAAGTCCTGGCATGTTGATGACTATTAATGTCATTAATGCCCATCTTTTCGTTGGAAGTGAAGTTTCAGGGGTCCGGCCTGCGTTGATGTCCATTGGGGTTCTGGAGCCCTCTTGACGCGAGTCCAATGGATCCAAGTGGCTTGTTCCTTGATCTTTATGGCCGTGTGAGTGGTCAGCAGTACCTGGAAGGGACCTTCCCCCTTTGGCTTCAGTGGTGATTCTGTAAAAGACTTAACATATACATAGTCCCCAGGTTCGATCT
Organism: Numenius arquata; assembly: GCF_964106895.1. Taxonomy (NCBI): domain Eukaryota; kingdom Metazoa; phylum Chordata; class Aves; order Charadriiformes; family Scolopacidae; genus Numenius; species Numenius arquata. Next base: position 87,045 of record NW_027414178.1, read on the forward strand.
CGTGTACTGGTCCATCCAGCCCACGAGCTCTTGTTCCCAGAACCAGTTTTTCTACCTCTCGGAGCTGTTTTTGTAAATTTATCAGGTAATCTGTTAGTATTTCATTCCCCAGCTCTGTGGATATTCCGTCTTGTACACTATATGATCTCCCATACAGTATTTCAAAGGGGCTCAAACCTTCTTTGGTTCTGGGTTTTGTTCTTATCCTGAGAAGGGCTAAGGGTAGTGATTGAGGCCAGGCCAAGTTAGCTTCCTGGCCTAGCTTCACAATGTGCATTTTAATTAGGTGATTCATCTTTTCTACTTGACCACTCGATCGTGGGTTGTATGGGGTGTGAAGTTGCCAGTCTATACCCAATAGTCTGCTTACTTTCGAAACAACCCTTGCAGTGAAATGAGATCCTCGGTCCGAGGAAATTACTGCGGGAACCCCAAATCTTGGTATAATTTCATTCAACAATGCTTTGACCACTTCTCTTGTTTTGTTGGTTCGACAGGGAAATGCCTCTGGCCATCCTGAAAAGGTATCAGTTAACACCAATAGGTATCGAAACCCCCTTTTCTTGGAAGTTCTGAAAAATCAATTTGCCATTGTTGTCCCGGATAGTTTCCTTCCCTATCTGGCCAAATTGGACTCTGGGGCCTGTCTTAGGGTTGTTCTGTAAACATAACTCACACTGCTGAGTGACTTGTTTGACAGTGGCGTATAGATTTCGAGCACATATTAGCCTGTTCAGGAATCTGTAAAGTGCCTGTTCCCCAATGGGATTTTTCTATGTTCTGCCATGACCACTGCCCATAAAAACGAAAAAGGGCACTTGCTGCTGGGCTATCTGTGCTTTCTGTGAAGAAACTTTATAGCCATTAAGTTATTTTGGCAGGCAGTAATACTGCATCTAAGAGTTTGAGAATTTCTTCAGCATGTTTGATGTGCTTCCCTTGTGTAGATAAGAGTCCTCTTCCTCTCCAGACCGCCCCGTGAGCATGCACTACCCCAAAAGCATATTTAGATTCTGTCCAGATACTTACCCGTTTTCCTTTGGCCAATTCCAGGGCTCGGGTTAGTGCTATAATCTCAGCCTTTTGGGCTGATGTATTTGCGGCCAGGGCCTTGGATTCTATTACCTTCTCTGTGGTGGTTACCGCATAGCCAGCTTTGCGTATCCCCTGTTGAATGATGCCTCTCCCGTCGGTGAACCAGGAATCCTCTGCATCCTCCAATGGTTCTTCTTTCAGGTCTGGTCGGCTGGAGTACACCGCCTCGATTGTTTCCAAGCAGTCGTGGGTCACTGATTCTCCTTCGGTTCCGCTGAGGAAAGAGGCTGGATTGACAATATTAGTTACCGTTATATCTACATCATCTTGCTCTATCAGGATAGCCTGGTACTTAAGAAACCTCTGAGGTGAAGCCAATGCCCCCCTTTTACTTCCAGTACTGCTGAGACTGTATGTGATACCATAACTGTGATTTTCTGGCCTAGGGTGAACTTACAGGCCTCTTGGATGTTTATTACCACTGCTGCCACCGCTCGGAGACAGCTAGGCCACCCTTTACTTACTTCGTCAAGCTGTTTGGAGAAGTATGCCACCGCCTTTCGATAGGGTCCCAAATTCTGGGCTAGGACTCCTAAGGCCATTCCTTGCTTTTCATAGGAAAACAACCAGAAAGGTTTAGTAGTGTCAGGTAATCCCAGGGCACGTGCTTCCATTAACCTCTTTTTTAATCGATGGAAGGCTTTGTCTGCCTCCCTATTCCATATAATATTCTTTGAGTCAGATTTTAAGAACTCCTATAGAGGCTTTACCAAAAGTCTGTAGTTATATATCCAGAGACTACACCATCCTGTCATTCCTAGGAAGGTTCGAAGTTCCTTAGGCGTCTGTGGTCGAGGTGTCTGGCAGATGGCCTCTTTCCTCTCCTTCCCCAGTGTCCGTTGGCCTGCGGTTATTTCATATCCCAGATAGGTCACTTGCTGCTGGGCTATCTGTGCTTTCTGTGAAGAAACTTTATAGCCATTAAGTCCAAGAAAATTTAACAGGCTCACAGTCCATTTTATGCATGTTTCTCTGGTGTCAGGGGCGAGTAATATATCGTCCACATACTGCAAAACCACTCCTGACCCAAGCGGGCGTTTCCACTGTTCCAAGTCTTTAGCTAGCTGATTTCCAAAAAGTGTCGAGCTATTTTTGAAGCCCTGCGGTAGCACAGTCCATGTAAGCTGTGTTTTCCTCCCAGATTCTGGGTTTTCCCATTCGAATTCAAATAAAAGCTGGCTCTCTGGGCTCAAAGGCACGCAGAAAAAGGCATCCTTTAGGTTCAAAACGGTAAACCATGCCAATTCAGGTACCAGTTTAGTTAGAAGAGTGTATGGATTTGCTACTACCGGATGCAAATCCTCAACAGCTATCCTGTTGATAGCTCTGAGGTCCTGCACTATGCGATAGCTACCATCCGGCTTCTTAACAGGTAATATTGGAGTGTTATACTCTGATTCACATTCTTTCAGCAGCCCATACTCAATAAACCGATCTATAGTTGGTCGGATCCCCTCCCTGTCCTCTATTCTAAGGGGATACTGTTTAACTCTCACCGGTCGTGGTCCTTGTTGAGGCTTTATCACTATTGGGGAAGCATTTTTTGCTCTCCCCGGCACTCCCGAGGCCCAGACCCCCGGATAAATTTGGGCTTTAATCTCCTCAGGCACTCCTGTAGAAATGGGAGTTCCTATTAGGGCCAAACTTAGTATTTCAATTAGTTGATCTTCTCTTATCCGGAGTTCCATTTTCCCTTTTTTGAATTTAATTTCTGCTCCCAATTGCTCTAATAAATCTCGCCCTAACAGGGGTCTCGGCGAATTTGGCAGATATAAAAATTTGTCTATCCCCAATTGTTTTCCCAATTTGAACTTAAGAGGTTTGAGAAAATATGCCTTTTCGCTCCGGCAAGTGGCTCCTGTTACTGTTATAAAATCAGTATCGATAGGGGTCAGAGCTTGATTTAAAACCGAATACATTGCTCCTGTATCCACCAAAAATTCTATTCTTGTTGCTTTTTCCCTAGCCTTAGGGTAACCAGTGGATCCGCTAGGGTAGATTCCCCCGGTCCCCGTCAATCTTCTTTATAATGGGCCTGAATTTTTTTCTTTTCTTCTTTTTGGGGACCCATTCTTCCAGTGCCCTCTCTGCTTACACCATGCACATTGATCTCTTTCTAATGGTTTCCTAAAATTCCCTGCTTTCGTTTCCCCTCCCATGTATTGCTACCACCAGTGCCCGTCTGTCCCTTTTCTTATCCTCCTCCTCCCGGTTGTTAAACACTCTCCATGCCTCATCTAACAGAGTCTCTAGATTTCTGCTGTCGGTTGTTCTCAGTTTTTGCAGCTTCCTCCGGATATCGTTGGCAGACTGCCCTAAAAAGAGAGACACTAACTGCTGGATTCCTATCTCTGATCCAGGGTCTGAGGGGGTGTAGCGTCTCATTGCATCTCGTAATTTATCTAGAAACTCCGAGGGACTCTCCTTCGGCCCTCGTCTTACAGCATACAGCATTGATCAGTTAATGGCTTTCGGGATAGCCCTCTCCATCCCTGTTATAATCCAATCTCTGTAAGTTTCTAGCGCCTCTGAGTGAATGCTCCTGTTTGGGTTCCAGTGAGGGTTCTGCAAAGGGAAGTGTTCTTTAATGTCCCTTCCTGAATCTTTCAGTTGGTCCGTGGCTATATTGTGAGCAGTTTTTAAAACCAGTTGTTTCTCAGTTTCTCTTAGGTGATCTAATAATAACTGGATATCACTCCAGTCAGGATTGTGCTGCTTTACCAGAAACTGAAAATATCTAGTAACCCCTACGGGATCATTCCGATAATTCTTTGCCACACTTTTCCAGGTTTCTAAATCAAATGAGGAAAAGGGACTTTTATCATTACGGGTGGTCCGTCCGGAGCCATGGCTTCCCTTAAGGGTGCTTGAATCGCTGCTTGCTCTGTCCTTTTCCGAGTACGGGACGATACAGGGCTGTCAGGTGGGGTTTTGGAATCAGCTTCAGTTTCTCTATCTTCTTGAGGAACCCTTACCCCATCCCAACGGTCTTCTATTGCTCTAACCGGTGGTAAGTAAGTGTCAAGAAAATCGTCTTCTTTAAGATCCCAAATCTTTTCAGGCTTTGTGCATCTCTGCCCTATGCTACAGGCTGAACAACATCTTTTTATATTACCTTTCATTTCTCCTCTTCTTTCTTTCTCTAAGGCTAGTACCATCGGGTCTTGTGGAGGTAATAGCCCGCAGTCCTTCTAAGGACCAGCATTAATTGTACTATAGTATTGTAATTAAGAGTCCCGTTCAGGGCCATTTCTCCTGATCATCTAATTTGTAAAGGGGCCACCTTTGATTACAATATTCAATTAAGGTTTTCTTGTCCACGCTGCCACCTGGTGAGCCCCCGATCTCCTTCCAGTGTGCTAAAATACACCCTAGGGTACTACTTTTCAGTATCTCACTTCCTTGATTTTTGCCCTTTTTATGTTCCCTTACCCCCTTAGTTCAGAGGCGATCCTGATCTCCGTGTGTCACTTAGGTGTTACCCCCCCCGCTGCCGCTGTCGCTACCTTTATCTCCAGGGGTAGGCTATGTCTCCACAGATTATTTGTTGCAACTCTCCCGCCCGCTCGATCTTTTCCCACTCAGTCCAGATACCACACTGTGGACACCAAAAATCGTCCTCCCGATCTACCCAAACCTCTGTATTACAAGCAAAGCACTTTAAGACAAAAATAGGATCAGAAAAGTTATCCGAATGTCCAAGACACTGCCACTTAATATTCTCATTATTAGATTCACACAATGCTTCTGTACAGTCGTTCGTCTGTAAGCTTCGTTCGTCTCCAGCCGCTCTCCTCGCGGAGAACACGGAACCGCGGATCGGAACTTCACACTCGCTCCGCAGCAGTGCCGCGTCTCAATCACTCAGTTCACTCATACAACAATTACAGACAATAACACGGTAGGGATACCTTATGACAAATACACTAAATAATCCTGGTCCGCAGGAGATGGTCCTTGTCTGTCCCCGCGGTGATCTGGATGATTTGGGGAGTCCTTCCGAGAAATCTCCGGGGCGCGCAGAGGACTCCCGTCCTCAGCAGGTCCCGCAGCCGGACAGAGGGGGTCCCATCTGGGGTGCCAAATTGACGCTCGAAAACAAACATTACAACTCGCAGAGAGTTATAAAGCAGGTATGTTTATTGCAGCGCTGGGTGCAAGGGGGATTTCTCCGCCAAACTTGTACACCGGTTTGTGAAGCAAGCGTCCATTTATGGTAAAAAGCATACATATTCATTATGGTGGGCAGGTTATTAAAATTAAAGGCGTTACTATTCTAATTATTTCCAAGAACTCATTATCAAAAATCTCCTCCCCTGTCCTGACCAGATGGACACCTTTCCCAGACAGTTAGGTTCCTTCTCAGCACCTCCTTAGCATGCAGCTGCTCCCGCTATCTTATACACAAAGCCATTTCTTTATCTTGGAATTCTGGGGCCCCGAGCTTTTGTTCTTTCCCAGACTGTAATACATCCGCACTAACAAACTGTAACCGTTAGTTTTCTGAATCAAAGGAGCGGCGATATCGGGAGAGCGCTCGGTGGCACTCGGAGGCGCGCTGTGGTACCGCGGCGAGATCCCGAGAGTGCCCGCTGGCACTTGCCGGCGGACGGTGGTAGCGCGGAGAGCTCAGCAGAGCGCCCGGCAGCACCCCGAGGAGCGGGATGAGCGTGCGTAGGGTCGACCGGACGCACAGCGGCACCTGGAGGTGCACGGTGGTAGTGCGGCAAGCTCGGCAGAGCGCCCGGCGGCACCCCGAGCACTGTGGTGAAGGAGCGGCGATATCGGGAGAGCGCGTGGCGGCACCCCGACGTGCGGGGTCAACGAGTGGTGATACCGGGAGAGCGCTCAGCGGCACTCGGAGGTGCACGGTGGTACCGCTGCGAGCTCAGGAGAGCGCCCGGCTGCACCCCGAGCACCGTGGTGAAGGAGCGGTGATATCGGGAGAGGGCTCGGCGGCACCCGGAGGCGCGCTGTGGTACCGCGGCGAGATCCCGAGAGCACCCAGCGGCACTCGCATGCGCAGGGTGGAGCGCGAAGAGCTCGGGAGAGCGTCCGGCGGCACCCCGAGGAGCGGGATGAGCATGCGTCGGGTCGACCGGACGCACAGCGGCACCTGGAGGCGCACGGTGGTAGTGCGGCGAGCTCGGGAGAGCGCCCGGCGGCACCCCGAGGAGCGGGATGAGCGTGCGTCGGGTCGACCGGACGCACAGCGGCACCTGGAGGCGCACGGTGGTAGTGCGGCAAGCTCGGGAAAGCGCCCGGCGGCACCCAGACAAGCAGGGTGAAGGAGCGGCGATATCGGGAGAGCGTTCAGCGGCACTCAGAGGCACGTGGTGGTACCGCTGTGAGCTCGGCAGTGCGCCCGGCGGCACCCCAGGCACTGTGGTGAAGGAGCAGCGATATCGGGAGAGCGCTCGGCGGCACTCGGAGGCACGCTGTGGTACCGCGGCGAGATCCCGAGAGTGCCCGCTGGCACTTGCCGGCGCACAGTGGTAGCGCGGAGAGCTCAGCAGAGCGCCCGGCAGCACCCCGAGGAGCGGGATGAGCGTGCGTAGGGTCGACCGGACGCACAGCGGCACCTGGAGGCGCACGGTGGTAGCGCGGCAAGCTCGGCAGAGCGCCCGGCGGCACCCCGAGCACTGTGGTGAAGGAGCGGCGATATCGGGAGAGCGCGTGGCGGCACCCCGACGTGCGGGGTCAACGAGTGGTGATACCGGGAGAGCGCTCGGCGGCACTCGGAGGCACACGGTGGTAGTGCGGCGAGCTCGGCAGAGTGCCCGGCGGCACCCCGAGGAGCGGGGTGAAGGAGCGGCGATATCGGGAGAGCGCTCGGCGGCAACCGATGAACGGGATGAGCATGCGCCGGGTCGACCGGACGCACAGCGACACCCGGAAGCTCACGGTGGTAGCGCGGCGAGCTCGGAAGAGCCCCGCAGCACCCCGAAGAGCGGGGTGAAGGATCGGTGTGGTCGGGAGGAGGCGGAGCGACAGCCGGAGGCGCAGGGTGGTAGCGTGGTGAGCTCGGACAGTGCCCGGCGGCACCCTGAAGAGCGCGCTGAGGGCACGGGTGAGTCGGACGAGGACTCGTCGGCACCCCGAAGGGCGGGGGGAGCGGCTCGGGCAGGTGGGACGTGCGCCCGTCACCATCCCGAGGGGTGGGTTAAGGCTCGGCGGGATCGAGTTGGCGCCCGACGGCACCCGGAGGATGGGATGAGGGTGCGTCGGGGTTGGGAGGATGCGCAGCGACACCCGGAGGCGCAGAGCGGTAGCGCAGCAAGCTCGGCAGAGCGCCCGGAGGCACCCTGCCGAGCGGGGTGTATATACGGAGCGGTCAGAAGGCGCACTGCGACACCTGGAGGAGCACGGTAGTAGCGCGGCGAGGTCGGGAGAGCCCCGAATCACCCTGAAGAGCGGGGTGATGAATCGGCGTGGTCGGGAGGACGCGCAGCAACACGCAGAGGCGCACGCTGGTACAACGGCGAGCTCGGACAAGGGTTCCAGAGCTCGGGACTCTGTAGGGTTCCAGAGGGGCTCGTAGGGTTCCGTCGAAATCTGAAGGGTTCCCTAGGGGCCCGTAGAGTCCCGTAGATTTCCGTAGGGGCCTGTAGGGTTGTGTAAGTGCCCGCAGGGGTTGGTAGGAGCTTGTAGGGTGCCGTATGTTTCCGGAGGGTTGTGTAGGGTTCCGTAGGGGCCTGTGGTGTTCCCTAGGGGCCTGTAGAGTCTCGTACAGTTCCGTAGGGTCCTGTAGGTTTCCATAAGGGCCCGCAGAGGACTGAAGGGGCCCGTACTGTTCCGTAAGGATCCATGGGGTTCCGTAGAGCTTCGTAGGTTCCCTAGAGGCCTCTGGAGTACCGCAGGAGCCAGTAGTGTTCCGTAGGGTCCTCTAGGGTTGTTTAAGTGCCCGCAGGAGTCTGTAGGAATCCGTGGGATTCTGTAAGGTTCTGGAGGGTTCTGCAGGGTTCCATAGGGACCCGTAGAGTTCCGTAGTGGCTGGTAAAGTTCCGTAGGGCCCTGTGGGGTTCTGTATGGACCTGTAGGGTTCCGTAGGGGCCTGCAGTGTTCTGTAAGTGCCCGTAGGTGTCTGTACGGGTCTGTAGGGTTCCGTAGGCACCTACAGTGTTCTGTAGGAGCCCATAGGGTTTTAGTGAGGTTCCGTTGTGTTGCTAAGGGTCTTGTAGAGTTCTGTCGGGTCCTGGAGTATTCTGTAGGGTTCCAGAGGGCCTCGTAGGGTTCCATCGAAATCTATAGGGTTCCCTAGGGGCCCATAGAGTCCCGTAGATTTCCGTAGGGACCTGTAGGGTTATGTAAGTGCCCGCAAGGGGTTGGTAGGAGCTTGTAGGGTGCCATATGTTTCCGGAGGGTTGTGTAGGGTTCCGTAGGGGCCTGTGGTGTTCCCTAGGGGCCTGTAGAGTCTCGTACAGTTCCGTAGGGTCCTCTAGGGTTGAGTAAGTGCCCGCAGGAGTCTGTAGGAATCCGTGGGATTCTGTAAGGTTCTGGAGGGTTCTGCAGGGTTCCGTAGGGGCCCGTAGAGTTCCGTAGTGGCTGGTAAAGTTCCCTAGGGCCCTGTACCGTTCCGTAACTGCCTGCAAGGGTCTTTAGGCTTCCGTAGGGGCTGGTAGGGTTCCATAAAGTTCCGTGGGTTCCTGCAGAGTTCTGCAAGTGCCCGCAAGGGCCTGTAGGGGCCCACAGTGTTTCTGCCAGGTTCTGTAGAGTTCCGTATGGGCCATATTTTTCTGTAGTGGCTGGTAGTATTCTGTAGGGGTCTGTAGGTTTCCGTAGGCACCTACAGTGTTCTGTAGGAGCCCATATGGATTTAGTGAGGTTCCGTTGTGTTGCTAAGGGTCTTGTAGAGTGCTGTCGGGTCCTGGAGTATTCTGTAGGGTTCCAGAGGGGCTCGTAGGGTTCCATCGAAATCTATAGGGTTCCCTAGGGGCCCATAGAGTCCCGTAGATTTCCGTAGGGACCTGTAGGGTTGTGTAAGTGCCGGCAGAAGTCTGTAGGAGTCTGTGGGATTCTGTAAGGTTCCGGAGGGTTCTGCAGGGTTCCGTAGGGGCCCGTAGAGTTCCGTAGTGGCTGGTAAAGTTCCGTAGGGCCCTGTGGGGTTCTGTATGGACCTGTAGTGTTCCGTAGGGGCCTGCAGGGTTCCGTAAGTGCCCGCAGGTGTCTGTAGGGTTCCGTAGGGGTCTGTAGGGTTCCGTAGGCACCTGCAGTGTTCTGTAGGAGCCCATAGGGTTTTAGTGAGGTTCCGTTGTGTTGCTAAGGGTCTTGTAGAGTGCTGTCGGGTCCTGGAGTATTCTGTAGGGTTCCAGAGGGCCTCGTAGGGTTCCATCGAAATCTATAGGGTTCCCTAGGGGCCCATAGAGTCCCGTAGATTTCCGTAGGGACCTGTAGGGTTATGTAAGTGCCCGCAGGGGTTGGTAGGAGCTTGTAGGGTGCCATATGTTTCCGGAGGGTTGTGTAGGGTTCCGTAGGGGCCTGTGGTGTTCCCTAGGGGCCTGTAGAGTCTCGTACAGTTCCGTAGGGTCCTGTAGGTTTCCATAAGGGCCCGCAGAGGTCTGAAGGGGCCCGTACTGTTCCGTAAGGATCCCTGGGGTTCCGTAGAGCTTCGTAGGTTCCCTAGAGGCCTCTGGAGTACCGCAGGAGCCAGTAGTGTTCCGTAGGGTCCTCTAGGGTTGAGTAAGTGCCCGCAGGAGTCTGTAGGAATCCGTGGGATTCTGTAAGGTTCTGGAGGGTTCTGCAGGGTTCCGTAGGGGCCTGTAGAGTTCCGTAGTGGCTGGTAAAGTTCCGTAGGGCCCTGTGGGGTTCTGTATGGACCTGTAGGGTTCCGTAGGGGCCTGCAGGGTTCCGTAAGTGCCCGTAGGTGTCTGTACGGGTCTGTAGGGTTCCGTAGGCACCTGCAGTGTTCTGTAGGAGCCCATAGGGTTTTAGTGAGGTTCCGTTTTGTTGCTAAGGGTCTTGTAGAGTTCTGTCGGGTCCTGGAGTATTCTGTAGGGTTCCAGAGGGGCTCATAGGGTTCCATCGAAATCTATAGGGTTCCCTAGGGGCCCATAGAGTCCCGTAGATTTCCGTAGGGACCTGTAGGGTTGTGTAAGTGCCGGCAGAAGTCTGTAGGAGTCTGTGGGATTCAGTAAGGTTCCGGAGGGTTCTGCAGGGTTCCGTAGGGGCCCGTAGAGTTCCGTAGTGGCTGGTAAAGTTCCGTAGGGCCCTGTGGGGTTCTGTATGGACCTGTAGGGTTCCGTAGGCACCTGCAGTGTTCTGTAGGAGCCCATAGGGTTTTAGTGAGGTTCCGTTGTGTTGCTAAGGGTCTTGTAGAGTGCTGTCGGGTCCTGGAGTATTCTGTAGGGTTCCAGAGGGGCTGGTAGGGTTCCGTCGAAATCTGAAGGGTTCCCTAGGGGCCCGTAGAATCCCGTAGATTTCCGTAGGGGCCTGTAGGGTTGTGTAAGTGCCCGCAGGGGTTGGTAGGAGCTTGTAGGGTGCCATATGTTTCCGGAGGGTTGTGTAGGGTTCCGTAGGGGCCTGTGGTGTTCCCTAGGGGCCTGTAGAGTCTCGTACAGTTCCGTAGGGTCCTGTAGGTTTCCATAAGCGCCCGCAGAGGTCTGAAGGGGCCCGTACTGTTCCGTAAGGATCCATAGGGCTCCGTAGAGCTTCGTAGGTTCCCTAGAGGCCTCTGGAGTACCGCAGGAGCCAGTAGTGTTCCGTAGGGTCCTCTAGGGTTGAGTAAGTGCCCGCAGAAGTCTGTAGGAGTCTGTGGGATTCTGTAAGGTTCCGGAGGGTTCTGCAGGGTTCCGTAGGGGCCCGTAGAGTTCCGTAGTGGCTGGTAAAGTTCCGTAGGGCCCTGTGGGGTTCTGTATGGACCTGTAGGGTTCCGTAGGGGCCTGCAGGGTTCCGTAAGTGCCCGCAGGTGTCTGTAGGGTTCCATAGGGGTCTGTAGGGTTCCGTAGGCACCTGCAGTGTTCTGTAGGAGCCCATAGGGTTTTAGTGAGGTTCCGTTGTGTTGCTAAGGGTCTTGTAGAGTGCTGTCGGGTCCTGGAGTATTCTGTAGGGTTCCAGAGGGGCTCGTAGGGTTCCATCGAAATCTATAGGGTTCCCTAGGGGCCCATAGAGTCCCGTAGATTTCCGTAGGGACCTGTAGGGTTATGTAAGTGCCCGCAGGGGTTGGTAGGAGCTTGTAGGGTGCCATATGTTTCCGGAGGGTTGTGTAGGGTTCCGTAGGGGCCTGTGGTGTTCCCTAGGGGCCTGTAGAGTCTCGTACAGTTCCGTAGGGTCCTGTAGGTTTCCATAAGGGCCCGCAGAGGTCTGAAGGGGCCCGTACTGTTCCGTAAGGATCCCTGGGGTTCCGTAGAGCTTCGTAGGTTCCCTAGAGGCCTCTGGAGTACCGCAGGAGCCAGTAGTGTTCCGTAGGGTCCTCTAGGGTTGAGTAAGTGCCCGCAGGAGTCTGTAGGAATCCGTGGGATTCTGTAAGGTTCTGGAGGGTTCTGCAGGGTTCCATAGGGACCTGTAGAGTTCCGTAGTGGCTGGTAAAGTTCCGTAGGGCCCTGTGGGGTTCTGTATGGACCTGTAGGGTTCCGTAGGGGCCTGCAGTGTTCTGTAAGTGCCCGTAGGTGTCTGTACGGGTCTGTAGGGTTCCGTAGGCACCTACAGTGTTCTGTAGGAGCCCATAGGGTTTTAGTGAGGTTCCGTTGTGTTGCTAAGGGTCTTGTAGAGTTCTGTCGGGTCCTGGAGTATTCTGTAGGGTTCCAGAGGGGCTCATAGGGTTCCATCAAAATCTATAGGGTTCCCTAGGGGCCCATAGAGTCCCGTAGATTTCCGTAGGGACCTGTAGGGTTGTGTAAGTGCCGGCAGAAGTCTGTAGGAGTCTGTGGGATTCTGTAAGGTTCCGGAGGGTTCTGCAGGGTTCCGTAGGGGCCCGTAGAGTTCCGTAGTGGCTGGTAAAGTTCCCTAGGGCCCTGTACTGTTCCCTAACTGCCTGCAAGGGTCTTTAGGCTTCCGTAGGGGCTGGCAGGGTTCCATAAAGTTCCGTGGGTTCCTGCAGAGTTCTGCAAGTGCCCGCAAGGGCCTGTAGGGGCGCACAGTGTTTCTGCCAGGTTCCGTAGAGTTCCGTAGGGGCCATATTTTTCTGTAGTGGCTGGTAGTATTCTGTAGGGTTCTGTAGGTTTCCGTAGGCACCTACAGTGTTCTGTAGGAGCCCATATGGTTTTAGTGAGGTTCCGTTGTGTTGCTAAGGGTCTTGTAGAGTTCTGTCGGGTCCTGGAGTATTCTGTAGGGTTCCAGAGGGCCTCGTAGGGTTCCATCGAAATCTATAGGGTTCCCTAGGGGCCCGTAGAGTCCCGTAGATTTCCGTAGGGACCTGTAGGGTTGTGTAAGTGCCGGCAGAAGTCTGTAGGAGTCTGTGGGATTCTGTAAGGTTCCGGAGGGTTCTGCAGGGTTCCGTAGGGGCCCGTAGAGTTCCGTAGTGGCTGGTAAAGTTCCGTAGGGCCCTGTGGGGTTCTGTATGGACCTGTAGGGTTCCGTAGGGGCCTGCAGGGTTCCGTAAGTGCCCGCAGGTGTCTGTAGGGTTCCGTAGGGGTCTGTAGGGTTCCGTAGGCACCTGCAGTGTTCTGTAGGAGCCCATAGGGTTTTAGTGAGGTTCCGTTGTGTTGCTAAGGGTCTTGTAGAGTGCTGTCGGGTCCTGGAGTATTCTGTAGGGTTCCAGAGGGCCTCGTAGGGTTCCGTCGAAATCTGAAGGGTTCCCTAGGGGCCCGTAGAGTCCCGTAGATTTCCGTAGGGACCTGTAGGGTTATGTAAGTGCCCGCAGGGGTTGGTAGGAGCTTGTAGGGTGCCATATGTTTCCGGAGGGTTGTGTAGGGTTCCGTAGGGGCCTGTGGTGTTCCCTAGGGGCCTGTAGAGTCTCGTACAGTTCCGTAGGGTCCTGTAGGTTTCCATAAGCGCCCGCAGAGGTCTGAAGGGGCCCGTACTGTTCCGTAAGGATCCATGGGGTTCCGTAGAGCTTCGTAGGTTCCCTAGAGGCCTCTGGAGTACCGCAGGAGCCAGTAGTGTTCCGTAGGGTCCTCTAGGGTTGTTTAAGTGCCCGCAGGAGTCTGTAGGAATCTGTGGGATTCTGTAAGGTTCTGGAGGGTTCTGCAGGGTTCCGTAGGGACCCGTAGAGTTCCATAGTGGCTGGTAAAGTTCCGTAGGGCCCTGTGGGGTTCTGTATGGACCTGTAGGGTTCCGTAGGGGCCTGCAGTGTTCTGTAAGTGCCCGTAGGTGTCTGTACGGGTCTGTAGGGTTCCGTAGGCACCTGCAGTGTTCTGTAGGAGCCCATAGGGTTTTAGTGAGGTTCCGTTGTGTTGCTAAGGGTCTTGTAGAGTGCTGTCGGGTCCTGGAGTATTCTGTAGGGTTCCAGAGGGCCTCGTAGGGTTCCATCGAAATCTATAGGGTTCCCTAGGGGCCCATAGAGTCCCGTAGATTTCCGTAGGGACCTGTAGGGTTGTGTAAGTGCCGGCAGAAGTCTGTAGGAGTCTGTGGGATTCTGTAAGGTTCCGGAGGGTTCTGCAGGGTTCCGTAGGGACCCGTAGAGTTCCGTAGTGGCTGGTAAAGTTCCGTAGGGCCCTGTGGGGTTCTGTATGGACCTGTAGGGTTCCGTAGGGGCCTGCAGGGTTCCGTAAGTGCCCGCAGGTGTCTGTAGGTTTCCGTAGGGGTCTGTAGGGTTCCGTAGGCACCTGCAGTGTTCTGTAGGAGCCCATAGGGTTTTAGTGAGGTTCCGTTGTGTTGCTAAGGGTCTTGTAGAGTGCTGTCGGGTCCTGGAGTATTCTGTAGGGTTCCAGAGGGGCTGGTAGGGTTCCGTCGAAATCTGAAGGGTTCCCTAGGGGCCCGTAGAGTCCCGTAGATTTCCGTAGGGACCTGTAGGGTTGTGTAAGTGCCCGCAGAAGTCTGTAGGAGTCTGTGGGATTCTGTAAGGTTCCGGAGGGTTGTGTAGGGTTCCGTAGGGGCCTGTGGTGTTCCCTAGGGGCCTGTAGAGTCTCGTACAGTTCCGTAGGGTCCTGTAGGTTTCCATAAGGGCCCGCAGAGGTCTGAAGGGGCCCGTACTGTTCCGTAAGGATCCCTGGGGTTCCGTAGAGCTTCGTAGGTTCCCTAGAGGCCTCTGGAGTACCGCAGGAGCCAGTAGTGTTCCGTAGGGTCCTCTAGGGTTGAGTAAGTGCCCGCAGGAGTCTGTAGGAATCCGTGGGATTCTGTAAGGTTCTGGAGGGTTCTGCAGGGTTCCGTAGGGGCCCGTAGAGTTCCGTAGTGGCTGGTAAAGTTCCCTAGGGCCCTGTACCGTTCCGTAACTGCCTGCAATGGTCTTTAGGCTTCCGTAGGGGCTGGTAGGGTTCCATAAAGTTCCGTGGGTTCCTGCAGAGTTCTGCAAGTGCCCGCAAGGGCCTGTAGGGGCCCACAGAGTTTCTGCCAGGTTCCGTAGAGTTCCGTAGGGGCCATATTTTTCTGTAGTGGCTGGTAGTATTCTGTAGGGGTCTGTAGGTTTCCGTAGGCACCTACAGTGTTCTGTAGGAGCCCATAGGGTTTTAGTGAGGTTCCGTTGTGTTGCTAAGGGTCTTGTAGAGTGCTGTCGGGTCCTGGAGTATTCTGTAGGGTTCCAGAGGGCCTCGCAGGGTTCCATCGAAATCTATAGGCTTCCCTAGGGGCCCGTAGAGTCCCGTAGATTTCCGTAGGGACCTGTAGGGTTATGTAAGTGCCAGCAGGGGTTGGTAGGAGCTTGTAGGGTGCCATATGTTTCCGGAGGGTTGTGTAGGGTTCCGTAGGGGCCTGTGGTGTTCCCTAGGGGCCTGTAGAGTCTCGTACAGTTCCGTAGGGTCCTGTAGGTTTCCATAAGGGCCCGCAGAGGTCTGAAGGGGCCCGTACTGTTCCGTAAGGATCCATGGGGTTCCGTAGAGCTTCGTAGGTTCCCTAGAGGCCTCTGGAGTACCGCAGGAGCCAGTAGTGTTCCGTAGGGTCCTCTAAGGTTGTTTAAGTGCCCGCAGGAGTCTGTAGGAATCCGTGGGATTCTGTAAGGTTCTGGAGGGTTCTGCAGGGTTCCATAGGGACCCGTAGAGTTCCGTAGTGGCTGGTAAAGTTCCGTAGGGCCCTGTGGGGTTCTGTATGGACCTGTAGGGTTCCGTAGGGGCCTGCAGTGTTCTGTAAGTGCCCGTAGGTGTCTGTACGGGTCTGTAGGGTTCCGTAGGCACCTACAGTGTTCTGTAGGAGCCCATAGGGTTTTAGTGAGGTTCCGTTGTGTTGCTAAGGGTCTTGTAGAGTTCTGTCGGGTCCTGTAGTATTCTGTAGGGTTCCAGAGGGGCTCATAGGGTTCCATCAAAATCTATAGGGTTCCGTAGGGGCCCATAGAGTTTCGTAGATTTCCGTAGGGACCTGTAGGGTTGTGTAAGTGCCGGCAGAAGTCTGTAGGAGTCTGTGGGATTCTGTAAGGTTCCGGAGGGTTCTGCAGGGTTCCGTAGGGACCCGTAGAGTTCCGTAGTGGCTGGTAAAGTTCCGTAGGGCCCTGTGGGGTTCTGTATGGACCTGTAGGGTTCCGTAGGGGCCTGCAGGTTTCCGTAAGTGCCCGCAGGTGTCTGTAGGGTTCCGTAGGGGTCTGTAGGGTTCCGTAGGCACCTGCAGTGTTCTGTAGGAGCCCATAGGGTTTTAGTGAGGTTCCGTTGTGTTGCTAAGGGTCTTGTAGAGTGCTGTCGGGTCCTGGAGTATTCTGTAGGGTTCCAGAGGGCCTTGTAGGGTTCCGTCGAAATCTGAAGGGTTCCCTAGGGGCCCGTAGAGTCCCGTAGATTTCCGTAGGGACCTGTAGGGTTATGTAAGTGCCCGCAGGGGTTGGTAGGAGCTTGTAGGGTGCCATATGTTTCCGGAGGGTTGTGTAGGGTTCCGTAGGGGCCTGTGGTGTTCCCTAGGGGCCTGTAGAGTCTCGTACAGTTCCGTAGGGTCCTGTAGGTTTCCATAAGGGCCCGCAGAGGTCTGAAGGGGCCCGTACTGTTCCGTAAGGATCCATAGGGTTCCGTAGAGCTTCGTAGGTTCCCTAGAGGCCTCTGGAGTACCGCAGGAGCCAGTAGTGTTCCGTAGGGTCCTCTAGGGTTGAGTAAGTGCCCGCAGGAGTCTGTAGGAATCCGTGGGATTCTGTAAGGTTCTGGAGGGTTCTGCAGGGTTCCGTAGGGGCCCGTAGAGTTCCGTAGTGGCTGGTAAAGTTCCGTAGGGCCCTGTGGGGTTCTGTATGGACCTGTAGGGTTCCGTAGGGGCCTGCAGGGTTCCGTAAGTGCCCGCAGGTGTCTGTAGGGTTCCGTAGGGGTCTGTAGGGTTCCGTAGGCACCTGCAGTGTTCTGTAGGAGCCCATAGGGTTTTAGTGAGGTTCCATTGTGTTGCTAAGGGTCTTGTAGAGTGCTGTCGGGTCCTGGAGTATTCTGTAGGGTTCCAGAGGGCCTTGTAGGGTTCCGTTGAAATCTGAAGGGTTCCCTAGGGGCCCGTAGAGTCCCGTAGATTTCCGTAGGGGCCTCTAGGGTTGTGTAAGTGCCCGCAGGGGTTGGTAGGAGCTCGTAGGGTGCCATATGTTTCCGGAGGGTTGTGTAGGGTTCCGTAGGGGCCTGTGGTGTTCCCTAGGGGCCTGTAGAGTCTCGTACAGTTCCGTAGGGTCCTGTAGGTTTCCATAAGCGCCCGCAGAGGTCTGAAGGGGCCCGTACTGTTCCGTAAGGATCCATAGGGTTCCGTAGAGCTTCGTAGGTTCCCTAGAGGCCTCTGGAGTACCGCAGGAGCCAGTAGTGTTCCGTAGGGTCCTCTAGGGTTGAGTAAGTGCCCGCAGGAGTCTGTAGGAATCCGTGGGATTCTGTAAGGTTCTGGAGGGTTCTGCAGGGTTCCGTAGGGGCCCGTAGAGTTCCGTAGTGGCTGGTAAAGTTCCCTAGGGCCCTGTACCGTTCCGTAACTGCCTGCAAGGGTCTTTAGGCTTCCGTAGGGGCCGGTAGGGTTCCATAAAGTTCCGTGGGTTCCTGCAGAGTTCTGCAAGTGCCCGCAAGGGCCTGTAGGGGCCCACAGTGTTTCTGTCAGGTTCCGTAGAGTTCCGTAGGGGCCATATTTTTCTGTAGTGGCTGGTAGTATTCTGTAGGGGTCTGTAGGGTTGCGTAGGTGCCTGCAGTGTTCTGTAGGAGCCAATAGGGTTTTAGTGAGGTTCCGTTGTGTTGCTAAGGGTCTTGTAGAGTGCTGTCGGGTCCTGGAGTATTCTGTAGGGTTCCAGAGGGCCTCGTAGGGTTCCGTCAAAATCTATAGGGTTCCCTAGGGGCCCGTAGAGTCCCGTAGATTTCCGTAGGGACCTGTAGGGTTGTGTAAGTGCCCGCAGAAGTCTGTAGGAGTCTGTGGGATTCTGTAAGGTTCCGGAGGGTTCTGCAGGGTTCCGTAGGGACCCGTAGAGTTCCGTAGTGGCTGGTAAAGTTCCGTAGGGCCCTGTGGGGTTCTGTATGGACCTGTAGGGTTCCGTAGGGGCCTGCAGGTTTCCGTAAGTGCCCGCAGGTGTCTGTAGGGTTCCGTAGGGGTCTGTAGGGTTCCGTAGGCACCTGCAGTGTTCTGTAGGAGCCCATAGGGTTTTAGTGAGGTTCCGTTGTGTTGCTAAGGGTCTTGTAGAGTGCTGTCGGGTCCTGGAGTATTCTGTAGGGTTCCAGAGGGGCTGGTAGGGTTCCGTCGAAATCTGAAGGGTTCCCTAGGGTCCCGTAGAGTCCCGTAGATTTCCGTAGGGACCTGTAGGGTTATGTAAGTGCCCGCAGGGGTTGGTAGGAGCTTGTAGGGTGCCATATGTTTCCGGAGGGTTGTGTAGGGTTCCGTAGGGGCCTGTGGTGTTCCCTAGGGGCCTGTAGAGTCTCGTACAGTTCCGTAGGGTCCTGTAGGTTTCCATAAGCGCCCGCAGAGGTCTGAAGGGGCCCGTACTGTTCCGTAAGGATCCATAGGGTTCCGTAGAGCTTCGTAGGTTCCCTAGAGGCCTCTGGAGTACCGCAGGAGCCAGTAGTGTTCCGTAGGGTCCTCTAGGGTTGAGTAAGTGCCCGCAGGAGTCTGTAGGAATCCGTGGGATTCTGTAAGGTTCTGGAGGGTTCTGCAGGGTTCTGTAGGGGCCCGTAGAGTTCCATAGTGGCTGGTAAAGTTCCCTAGGGCCCTGTACCGTTCCGTAACTGCCTGCAAGGGTCTTTAGGCTTCCGTAGGGGCTGGTAGGGTTCCATAAAGTTCCGTGGGTTCCTGCAGAGTTCTGCAGGTGCCCGCAAGGGCCTGTAGGGGCCCACAGTGTTTCTGTCAGGTTCCGTAGAGTTCCGTAGGGGCCATATTTTTCTGTAGTGGCTGGTAGTATTCTGTAGGGGTCTGTAGGGTTCCGTAGGCGCCTGCAGTGTTCTGTAGGAGCCCATAGGGTTTTAGTGAGGTTCTGTTGTGTTGCTAAGGGTCTTGTAGAGTGCTGTCGGGTCCTGGAGTATTCTGTAGGCTTCCAGAGGGCCTCGTAGGGTTCCATCGAAATCTATAGGGTTCCCTAGGGGCCCATAGAGTCCCGTAGATTTCCGTAGGGACCTGTAGGGTTGTGTAAGTGCCCGCAGAAGTCTGTAGGAGTCTGTGGGATTCTGTAAGGTTCCGGAGGGTTCTGCAGGGTTCTGTAGGGACCCGTAGAGTTCCGTAGTGGTGGTAAAGTTCCGTAGGGCCCTGTGGGGTTCTGTATGGACCTGTAGGGTTCTGTATGGACCTGTAGGGTTCCGTAGGGGCCTGCAGGGTTCCGTAAGTGCCCGCAGGTGTCTGTAGGGTTCCGTAGGGGTCTGTAGGGTTCCGTAGGCACCTGCAGTGTTCTGTAGGAGCCCATAGGGTTTTAGTGAGGTTCCGTTGTGTTGCTAAGGGTCTTGTAGAGTGCTGTCGGGTCCTGGAGTATTCTGTAGGGTTCCAGAGGGGCTGGTAGGGTTCCGTCGAAATCTGAAGGGTTCCCTAGGGGCCCGTAGAGTCCCGTAGATTTCCGTAGGGGCCTGTAGGGTTGTGTAAGTGCCCGCAGGGGTTGGTAGGAGCTTGTAGGGTGCCATATGTTTCCGGAGGGTTGTGTAGGGTTCCGTAGGGGCCTGTGGTGTTCCCTAGGGGCCTGTAGAGTCTCGTACAGTTCCGTAGGGTCCTGTAGGTTTCCATAAGCGCCCGCAGAGGTCTGAAGGGGCCCGTACTGTTCCGTAAGGATCCATAGGGTTCCGTAGAGCTTCGTAGTTTCCCTAGAGGCCTCTGGAGTACCGCAGGAGCCAGTAGTGTTCCGTAGGGTCCTCTAGGGTTGAGTAAGTGCCCGCAGGAGTCTGTAGGAATCTGTGGGATTCTGTAAGGTTCTGGAGGGTTCTGCAGGGTTCCGTAGGGGCCCGTAGAGTTCCGTAGTGGCTGGTAAAGTTCCCTAGGGCCCTGTACCGTTCCGTAACTGCCTGCAAGGGTCTTTAGGCTTCCGTAGGGGCTGGTAGGGTTCCATAAAGTTCCGTGGGTTCCTGCAGAGTTCTGCAAGTGCCCGCAAGGGCCTGTAGGGGCCCACAGAGTTTCTGCCAGGTTCCGTAGAGTTCCGTAGGGGCCATATTTTTCTGTAGTGGCTGGTAGTATTCTGTAGGGTTCTGTAGGTTTCCGTAGGCACCTACAGTGTTCTGTAGGAGCCCATAGGGTTTTAGTGAGGTTCCGTTGTGTTGCTAAGGGTCTTGTAGAGTGCTGTCGGGTCCTGGAGTATTCTGTAGGGTTCCAGAGGGCCTCGTAGGGTTCCATCGAAATCTATAGGGTTCCCTAGGGGCCCATAGAGTCCCGTAGATTTCCGTAGGGGCCTGTAGGGTTGTGTAAGTGCCCGCAGGGGTTGGTAGGAGCTTGTAGGGTGCCATATGTTTCCGGAGGGTTGTGTAGGGTTCCGTAGGGGCCTGTGGTGTTCCCTAGGGGCCTGTAGAGTCTCGTACAGTTCCGTAGGGTCCTGTAGGTTTCCATAAGGGCCCGCAGAGGTCTGAAGGGGCCCGTACTGTTCCGTAAGGATCCATAGGGTTCCGTAGAGCTTCGTAGGTTCCCTAGAGGCCTCTGGAGTACCGCAGGAGCCAGTAGTGTTCCGTAGGGTCCTCTAGGGTTGAGTAAGTGCCCGCAAGAGTCTGTAGGAATCTGTGGGATTCTGTAAGGTTCCAGAGGGTTCTGCAGGGTTCTGTAGGGGCCCGTAGAGTTCCGTAGTGGCTGGTAAAGTTCCGTAGGGCCCTGTGGGGTTCTGTATGGACCTGTAGGGTTCCGTAGGGGCCTGCAGGGTTCCGTAGGCACCTGCAGTGTTCTGTAGGAGCCCATAGGGTTTTAGTGAGGTTCCGTTGTGTTGCTAAGGGTCTTGTAGAGTGCTGTCGGGTCCTGGAGTATTCTGTAGGGTTCCAGAGGGCCTCGTAGGGTTCCGTCGAAATCTATAGGGTTCCCTAGGGGCCCATAGAGTCCCGTAGATTTCCGTAGGGGCCTGTAGGGTTGTGTAAGTGCCCGCAGGGGTTGGTAGGAGCTTGTAGGGTGCCATATGTTTCCAGAGGGTTGTGTAGGGTTCCGTAGGGGCCTGTGGTGTTCCCTAGGGGCCTGTAGAGTCTCGTACAGTTCCGTAGGGTCCTGTAGGTTTCCATAAGGGCCCGCAGAGGTCTGAAGGGGCCCGTACTGTTCCGTAAGGATCCATAGGGTTCCGTAGAGCTTCGTAGGTTCCCTAGAGGCCTCTGGAGTACCGCAGGAGCCAGTAGTGTTCCGTAGGGTCCTCTAGGGTTGAGTAAGTGCCCGCAAGAGTCTGTAGGAATCTGTGGGATTCTGTAAGGTTCCAGAGGGTTCTGCAGGGTTCTGTAGGGGCCCGTAGAGTTCTGTAGTGGCTGGTAAAGTTCCGTAGGGGCCTGTGGGGTTCTGTATGGACCTGTAGGGTTCCGTAGGGGCCTGCAGGGTTCCGTAGGCACCTGCAGTGTTCT
The DNA here is from genome assembly GCF_964106895.1 of Numenius arquata. Taxonomy (NCBI): domain Eukaryota; kingdom Metazoa; phylum Chordata; class Aves; order Charadriiformes; family Scolopacidae; genus Numenius; species Numenius arquata. Next base: position 108,065 of record NW_027414178.1, read on the forward strand.
GTAGGAGCCCATAGGGTTTTAGTGAGGTTCCGTTGTGTTGCTAAGGGTCTTGTAGAGTGCTGTCGGGTCCTGGAGTATTCTGTAGGGTTCCAGAGGGCCTCGTAGGGTTCCGTCGAAATCTATAGGGTTCCCTAGGGGCCCATAGAGTCCCGTAGATTTCCGTAGGGACCTGTAGGGTTGTGTAAGTGCCCGCAGAAGTCTGTAGGAGTCTGTGGGATTCTGTAAGGTTCCGGAGGGTTCTGCAGGGTTCCGTAGGGACCCGTAGAGTTCCGTAGTGGCTGGTAAAGTTCCGTAGGGCCCTGTGGGGTTCTGTATGGACCTGTAGGGTTCCGTAGGGGCCTGCAGGGTTCCGTAAGTGCCCGCAGGTGTCTGTAGGGTTCCGTAGGGGTCTGTAGGGTTCCGTAGGCACCTGCAGTGTTCTGTAGGAGCCCATAGGGTTTTAGTGAGGTTCCGTTGTGTTGCTAAGGGTCTTGTAGAGTGCTGTCGGGTCCTGGAGTATTCTGTAGGGTTCCAGAGGGGCTGGTAGGGTTCCGTCGAAATCTGAAGGGTTCCCTAGGGGCCCGTAGAGTCCCGTAGATTTCCGTAGGGGCCTCTAGGGTTGTGTAAGTGCCCGCAGGGGTTGGTAGGAGCTTGTAGGGTGCCATATGTTTCCGGAGGGTTGTGTAGGGTTCCGTAGGGGCCTGTGGTGTTCCCTAGGGGCCTGTAGAGTCTCGTACAGTTCCGTAGGGTCCTGTAGGTTTCCATAAGGGCCTGCAGAGGTCTGAAGGGGCCCGTACTGTTCCGTAAGGATCCCTGGGGTTCCGTAGAGCTTCGTAGGTTCCCTAGAGGCCTCTGGAGTACCGCAGGAGCCAGTAGTGTTCCGTAGGGTCCTCTAGGGTTGAGTAAGTGCCCGCAGGAGTCTGTAGGAATCTGTGGGATTCTGTAAGGTTCTGGAGGGTTCTGCAGGGTTCCGTAGGGGCCCGTAGAGTTCCGTAGTGGCTGGTAAAGTTCCCTAGGGCCCTGTACCGTTCCGTAACTGCCTGCAAGGGTCTTTAGGCTTCCGTAGGGGCTGGTAGGGTTCCATAAAGTTCCGTGGGTTCCTGCAGAGTTCTGCAAGTGCCCGCAAGGGCCTGTAGGGGCCCACAGAGTTTCTGCCAGGTTCCGTAGAGTTCCGTAGGGGCCATATTTTTCTGTAGTGGCTGGTAGTATTCTGTAGGGGTCTGTAGGTTTCCGTAGGCACCTACAGTGTTCTGTAGGAGCCCATAGGGTTTTAGTGAGGTTCCGTTGTGTTGCTAAGGGTCTTGTAGAGTGCTGTCGGGTCCTGGAGTATTCTGTAGGGTTCCAGAGGGCCTCGTAGGGTTCCATCGAAATCTATAGGGTTCCCTAGGGGCCCATAGAGTCCCGTAGATTTCCGTAGGGACCTGTAGGGTTGTGTAAGTGCCCGCAGGGGTTGGTAGGAGCTTGTAGGGTGCCATATGTTTCCGGAGGGTTGTGTAGGGTTCCGTAGGGGCCTGTGGTGTTCCCTAGGGGCCTGTAGAGTCTCGTACAGTTCCGTAGGGTCCTGTAGGTTTCCATAAGGGCCCGCAGAGGTCTGAAGGGGCCCGTACTGTTCCGTAAGGATCCATAGGGTTCCGTAGAGCTTCGTAGGTTCCCTAGAGGCCTCTGGAGTACCGCAGGAGCCAGTAGTGTTCCGTAGGGTCCTCTAGGGTTGAGTAAGTGCCCGCAAGAGTCTGTAGGAATCTGTGGGATTCTGTAAGGTTCCAGAGGGTTCTGCAGGGTTCTGTAGGGGCCCTTAGAGTTCCGTAGTGGCTGGTAAAGTTCCGTAGGGGCCTGTGGGGTTCTGTATGGACCTGTAGGGTTCCGTAGGGGCCTGCAGGGTTCCGTAGGCACCTGCAGTGTTCTGTAGGAGCCCATAGGGTTTTAGTGAGGTTCCGTTGTGTTGCTAAGGGTCTTGTAGAGTGCTGTCGGGTCCTGGAGTATTCTGTAGGGTTCCAGAGGGCCTCGTAGGGTTCCATCGAAATCTATAGGGTTCCCTAGGGGCCCATAGAGTCCCGTAGATTTCCGTAGGGACCTGTAGGGTTGTGTAAGTGCCCGCAGAAGTCTGTAGGAGTCTGTGGGATTCTGTAAGGTTCCGGAGGGTTCTGCAGGGTTCCGTAGGGACCCGTAGAGTTCCGTAGTGGCTGGTAAAGTTCCGTAGGGCCCTGTGGGGTTCTGTATGGACCTGTAGGGTTCCGTAGGGGCCTGCAGGGTTCCGTAAGTGCCCGCAGGTGTCTGTAGGGTTCCGTAGGGGTCTGTAGGGTTCCGTAGGCACCTGCAGTGTTCTGTAGGAGCCCATAGGGTTTTAGTGAGGTTCCGTTGTGTTGCTAAGGGTCTTGTAGAGTGCTGTCGGGTCCTGGAGTATTCTGTAGGGTTCCAGAGGGGCTGGTAGGGTTCCGTCGAAATCTGAAGGGTTCCCTAGGGGCCCGTAGAGTCCCGTAGATTTCCGTAGGGGCCTCTAGGGTTGTGTAAGTGCCCGCAGGGGTTGGTAGGAGCTTGTAGGGTGCCATATGTTTCCGGAGGGTTGTGTAGGGTTCCGTAGGGGCCTGTGGTGTTCCCTAGGGGCCTGTAGAGTCTCGTACAGTTCCGTAGGGTCCTGTAGGTTTCCATAAGCGCCCGCAGAGGTCTGAAGGGGCCCGTACTGTTCCGTAAGGATCCATAGGGTTCCGTAGAGCTTCGTAGGTTCCCTAGAGGCCTCTGGAGTACCGCAGGAGCCAGTAGTGTTCCGTAGGGTCCTCTAGGGTTGAGTAAGTGCCCGCAGGAGTCTGTAGGAATCCGTGGGATTCTGTAAGGTTCTGGAGGGTTCTGCAGGGTTCCGTAGGGGCCCGTAGAGTTCCATAGTGGCTGGTAAAGTTCCCTAGGGCCCCGTACCGTTCCGTAACTGCCTGCAAGGGTCTTTAGGCTTCCGTAGGGGCTGGTAGGGTTCCATAAAGTTCCGTGGGTTCCTGCAGAGTTCTGCAAGTGCCCGCAAGGGCCTGTAAGGGCCCACAGTGTTTCTGTCAGGTTCCGTAGAGTTCCGTAGGGGCCATATTTTTCTGTAGTGGCTGGTAGTATTCTGTAGGGGTCTGTAGGTTTCCGTAGGCACCTACAGTGTTCTGTAGGAGCCCATAGGGTTTTAGTGAGGTTCCGTTGTGTTGCTAAGGGTCTTGTAGAGTGCTGTCGGGTCCTGGAGTATTCTGTAGGGTTCCAGAGGGCCTCGTAGGGTTCCATCGAAATCTATAGGGTTCCCTAGGGGCCCATAGAGTCCCGTAGATTTCCGTAGGGACCTGTAGGGTTGTGTAAGTGCCCGCAGGGGTTGGTAGGAGCTTGTAGGGTGCCATATGTTTCCGGAGGGTTGTGTAGGGTTCCGTAGGGGCCTGTGGTGTTCCCTAGGGGCCTGTAGAGTCTCGTACAGTTCCGTAGGGTCCTGTAGGTTTCCATAAGCGCCCGCAGAGGTCTGAAGGGGCCCGTACTGTTCCGTAAGGATCCATAGGGTTCCGTAGAGCTTCGTAGGTTCCCTAGAGGCCTCTGGAGTACCGCAGGAGCCAGTAGTGTTCCGTAGGGTCCTCTAGGGTTGAGTAAGTGCCCGCAAGAGTCTGTAGGAATCTGTGGGATTCTGTAAGGTTCCAGAGGGTTCTGCAGGGTTCTGTAGGGGCCCGTAGAGTTCCGTAGTGGCTGGTAAAGTTCCGTAGGGGCCTGTGGGGTTCTGTATGGACCTGTAGGGTTCCGTAGGGGCCTGCAGGGTTCCGTAGGCACCTGCAGTGTTCTGTAGGAGCCCATAGGGTTTTAGTGAGGTTCCGTTGTGTTGCTAAGGGTCTTGTAGAGTGCTGTCGGGTCCTGGAGTATTCTGTAGGCTTCCAGAGGGCCTCGTAGGGTTCCGTCGAAATCTATAGGGTTCCCTAGGGGCCCATAGAGTCCCGTAGATTTCCGTAGGGACCTGTAGGGTTGTGTAAGTGCCCGCAGAAGTCTGTAGGAGTCTGTGGGATTCTGTAAGGTTCCGGAGGGTTCTGCAGGGTTCCGTAGGGACCCGTAGAGTTCCGTAGTGGCTGGTAAAGTTCCGTAGGGCCCTGTGGGGTTCTGTATGGACCTGTAGGGTTCCGTAGGGGCCTGCAGGGTTCCGTAAGTGCCCGCAGGTGTCTGTAGGGTTCCGTAGGGGTCTGTAGGGTTCCGTAGGCACCTGCAGTGTTCTGTAGGAGCCCATAGGGTTTTAGTGAGGTTCCGTTGTGTTGCTAAGGGTCTTGTAGAGTGCTGTCGGGTCCTGGAGTATTCTGTAGGGTTCCAGAGGGCCTCGTAGGGTTCCGTCGAAATCTATAGGGTTCCCTAGGGGCCCATAGAGTCCCGTAGATTTCCGTAGGGACCTGTAGGGTTGTGTAAGTGCCCGCAGAAGTCTGTAGGAGTCTGTGGGATTCTGTAAGGTTCCGGAGGGTTGTGTAGGGTTCCGTAGGGGCCTGTGGTGTTCCCTAGGGGCCTGTAGAGTCTCGTAGAGTTCCGTAGGGTCCTGTAGGTTTCCATAAGCGCCCGCAGAGGTCTGAAGGGGCCCGTACTGTTCCGTAAGGATCCATAGGGTTCCGTAGAGCTTCGTAGGTTCCCTAGAGGCCTCTGGAGTACCGCAGGAGCCAGTAGTGTTCCGTAGGGTCCTCTAGGGTTGAGTAAGTGCCCGCAGGAGTCTGTAGGAATCCGTGGGATTCTGTAAGGTTCTGGAGGGTTCTGCAGGGTTCCGTAGGGGCCCGTAGAGTTCCGTAGTGGCTGGTAAAGTTCCCTAGGGCCCTGTACCGTTCCGTAACTGCCTGCAAGGGTCTTTAGGCTTCCGTAGGGGCTGGTAGGGTTCCATAAAGTTCCGTGGGTTCCTGCAGAGTTCTGCAAGTGCCCGCAAGGGCCTGTAGGGGCCCACAGTGTTTCTGTCAGGTTCCGTAGAGTTCCGTAGGGGCCATATTTTTCTGTAGTGGCTGGTGTATTCTGTAGGGGTCTGTAGGTTTCCGTAGGCACCTACAGTGTTCTGTAGGAGCCCATAGGGTTTTAGTGAGGTTCCGTTGTGTTGCTAAGGGTCTTGTAGAGTGCTGTCGGGTCCTGGAGTATTCTGTAGGGTTCCAGAGGGCCTCGTAGGGTTCCATCGAAATCTATAGGGTTCCCTAGGGGCCCATAGAGTCCCGTAGATTTCCGTAGGGACCTGTAGGGTTGTGTAAGTGCCCGCAGGGGTTGGTAGGAGCTTGTAGGGTGCCATATGTTTCCGGAGGGTTGTGTAGGGTTCCGTAGGGGCCTGTGGTGTTCCCTAGGGGCCTGTAGAGTCTCGTACAGTTCCGTAGGGTCCTGTAGGTTTCCATAAGGGCCCGCAGAGGTCTGAAGGGGCCCGTACTGTTCCGTAAGGATCCATAGGGTTCCGTAGAGCTTCGTAGGTTCCCTAGAGGCCTCTGGAGTACCGCAGGAGCCAGTAGTGTTCCGTAGGGTCCTCTAGGGTTGAGTAAGTGCCCGCAAGAGTCTGTAGGAATCTGTGGGATTCTGTAAGGTTCCAGAGGGTTCTGCAGGGTTCTGTAGGGGCCCTTAGAGTTCCGTAGTGGCTGGTAAAGTTCCGTAGGGGCCTGTGGGGTTCTGTATGGACCTGTAGGGTTCCGTAGGGGCCTGCAGGGTTCCGTAGGCACCTGCAGTGTTCTGTAGGAGCCCATAGGGTTTTAGTGAGGTTCCGTTGTGTTGCTAAGGGTCTTGTAGAGTGCTGTCGGGTCCTGGAGTATTCTGTAGGGTTCCAGAGGGGCTGGTAGGGTTCCGTCGAAATCTGAAGGGTTCCCTAGGGGCCCGTAGAGTCCCGTAGATTTCCGTAGGGGCCTCTAGGGTTGTGTAAGTGCCCGCAGGGGTTGGTAGGAGCTTGTAGGGTGCCATATGTTTCCGGAGGGTTGTGTAGGGTTCCGTAGGGGCCTGTGGTGTTCCCTAGGGGCCTGTAGAGTCTCGTACAGTTCCGTAGGGTCCTGTAGGTTTCCATAAGCGCCCGCAGAGGTCTGAAGGGGCCCGTACTGTTCCGTAAGGATCCATAGGGTTCCGTAGAGCTTCGTAGGTTCCCTAGAGGCCTCTGGAGTACCGCAGGAGCCAGTAGTGTTCCGTAGGGTCCTCTAGGGTTGAGTAAGTGCCCGCAGGAGTCTGTAGGAATCCGTGGGATTCTGTAAGGTTCTGGAGGGTTCTGCAGGGTTCCGTAGGGGCCCGTAGAGTTCCATAGTGGCTGGTAAAGTTCCCTAGGGCCCCGTACCGTTCCGTAACTGCCTGCAAGGGTCTTTAGGCTTCCGTAGGGGCTGGTAGGGTTCCATAAAGTTCCGTGGGTTCCTGCAGAGTTCTGCAAGTGCCCGCAAGGGCCTGTAAGGGCCCACAGTGTTTCTGTCAGGTTCCGTAGAGTTCCGTAGGGGCCATATTTTTCTGTAGTGGCTGGTAGTATTCTGTAGGGGTCTGTAGGTTTCCGTAGGCACCTACAGTGTTCTGTAGGAGCCCATAGGGTTTTAGTGAGGTTCCGTTGTGTTGCTAAGGGTCTTGTAGAGTGCTGTCGGGTCCTGGAGTATTCTGTAGGGTTCCAGAGGGCCTCGTAGGGTTCCATCGAAATCTATAGGGTTCCCTAGGGGCCCATAGAGTCCCGTAGATTTCCGTAGGGACCTGTAGGGTTGTGTAAGTGCCCGCAGGGGTTGGTAGGAGCTTGTAGGGTGCCATATGTTTCCGGAGGGTTGTGTAGGGTTCCGTAGGGGCCTGTGGTGTTCCCTAGGGGCCTGTAGAGTCTCGTACAGTTCCGTAGGGTCCTGTAGGTTTCCATAAGCGCCCGCAGAGGTCTGAAGGGGCCCGTACTGTTCCGTAAGGATCCATAGGGTTCCGTAGAGCTTCGTAGGTTCCCTAGAGGCCTCTGGAGTACCGCAGGAGCCAGTAGTGTTCCGTAGGGTCCTCTAGGGTTGAGTAAGTGCCCGCAAGAGTCTGTAGGAATCTGTGGGATTCTGTAAGGTTCCAGAGGGTTCTGCAGGGTTCTGTAGGGGCCCGTAGAGTTCCGTAGTGGCTGGTAAAGTTCCGTAGGGGCCTGTGGGGTTCTGTATGGACCTGTAGGGTTCCGTAGGGGCCTGCAGGGTTCCGTAGGCACCTGCAGTGTTCTGTAGGAGCCCATAGGGTTTTAGTGAGGTTCCGTTGTGTTGCTAAGGGTCTTGTAGAGTGCTGTCGGGTCCTGGAGTATTCTGTAGGCTTCCAGAGGGCCTCGTAGGGTTCCGTCGAAATCTATAGGGTTCCCTAGGGGCCCATAGAGTCCCGTAGATTTCCGTAGGGACCTGTAGGGTTGTGTAAGTGCCCGCAGAAGTCTGTAGGAGTCTGTGGGATTCTGTAAGGTTCCGGAGGGTTCTGCAGGGTTCCGTAGGGACCCGTAGAGTTCCGTAGTGGCTGGTAAAGTTCCGTAGGGCCCTGTGGGGTTCTGTATGGACCTGTAGGGTTCCGTAGGGGCCTTCAGGGTTCCGTAAGTGCCCGCAGGTGTCTGTAGGGTTCCGTAGGGGTCTGTAGGGTTCCGTAGGCACCTGCAGTGTTCTGTAGGAGCCCATAGGGTTTTAGTGAGGTTCCGTTGTGTTGCTAAGGGTCTTGTAGAGTGCTGTCGGGTCCTGGAGTATTCTGTAGGGTTCCAGAGGGCCTCGTAGGGTTCCGTCGAAATCTATAGGGTTCCCTAGGGGCCCATAGAGTCCCGTAGATTTCCGTAGGGACCTGTAGGGTTGTGTAAGTGCCCGCAGAAGTCTGTAGGAGTCTGTGGGATTCTGTAAGGTTCCGGAGGGTTGTGTAGGGTTCCGTAGGGGCCTGTGGTGTTCCCTAGGGGCCTGTAGAGTCTCGTAGAGTTCCGTAGGGTCCTGTAGGTTTCCATAAGCGCCCGCAGAGGTCTGAAGGGGCCCGTACTGTTCCGTAAGGATCCATAGGGTTCCGTAGAGCTTCGTAGGTTCCCTAGAGGCCTCTGGAGTACCGCAGGAGCCAGTAGTGTTCCGTAGGGTCCTCTAGGGTTGAGTAAGTGCCCGCAGGAGTCTGTAGGAATCCGTGGGATTCTGTAAGGTTCTGGAGGGTTCTGCAGGGTTCCGTAGGGGCCCGTAGAGTTCCGTAGTGGCTGGTAAAGTTCCCTAGGGCCCTGTACCGTTCCGTAACTGCCTGCAAGGGTCTTTAGGCTTCCGTAGGGGCTGGTAGGGTTCCATAAAGTTCCGTGGGTTCCTGCAGAGTTCTGCAAGTGCCCGCAAGGGCCTGTAGGGGCCCACAGTGTTTCTGTCAGGTTCCGTAGAGTTCCGTAGGGGCCATATTTTTCTGTAGTGGCTGGTGTATTCTGTAGGGGTCTGTAGGTTTCCGTAGGCACCTACAGTGTTCTGTAGGAGCCCATAGGGTTTTAGTGAGGTTCCGTTGTGTTGCTAAGGGTCTTGTAGAGTGCTGTCGGGTCCTGGAGTATTCTGTAGGGTTCCAGAGGGCCTCGTAGGGTTCCATCGAAATCTATAGGGTTCCCTAGGGGCCCATAGAGTCCCGTAGATTTCCGTAGGGACCTGTAGGGTTGTGTAAGTGCCCGCAGGGGTTGGTAGGAGCTTGTAGGGTGCCATATGTTTCCGGAGGGTTGTGTAGGGTTCCGTAGGGGCCTGTGGTGTTCCCTAGGGGCCTGTAGAGTCTCGTACAGTTCCGTAGGGTCCTGTAGGTTTCCATAAGGGCCCGCAGAGGTCTGAAGGGGCCCGTACTGTTCCGTAAGGATCCATAGGGTTCCGTAGAGCTTCGTAGGTTCCCTAGAGGCCTCTGGAGTACCGCAGGAGCCAGTAGTGTTCCGTAGGGTCCTCTAGGGTTGAGTAAGTGCCCGCAAGAGTCTGTAGGAATCTGTGGGATTCTGTAAGGTTCCAGAGGGTTCTGCAGGGTTCTGTAGGGGCCCTTAGAGTTCCGTAGTGGCTGGTAAAGTTCCGTAGGGGCCTGTGGGGTTCTGTATGGACCTGTAGGGTTCCGTAGGGGCCTGCAGGGTTCCGTAGGCACCTGCAGTGTTCTGTAGGAGCCCATAGGGTTTTAGTGAGGTTCCGTTGTGTTGCTAAGGGTCTTGTAGAGTGCTGTCAGGTCCTGGAGTATTCTGTAGGGTTCCAGAGGGCCTCGTAGGGTTCCGTCGAAATCTATAGGGTTCCCTAGGGGCCCATAGAGTCCCGTAGATTTCCGTAGGGGCCTGTAGGGTTGTGTAAGTGCCCGCAGGGGTTGGTAGGAGCTTGTAGGGTGCCATATGTTTCCGGAGGGTTGTGTAGGGTTCCGTAGGGGCCTGTGGTGTTCCCTAGGGGCCTGTAGAGTCTCGTACAGTTCCGTAGGGTCCTGTAGGTTTCCATAAGCGCCCGCAGAGGTCTGAAGGGGCCCGTACTGTTCCGTAAGGATCCATAGGGTTCCGTAGAGCTTCGTAGGTTCCCTAGAGGCCTCTGGAGTACCGCAGGAGCCAGTAGTGTTCCGTAGGGTCCTCTAGGGTTGAGTAAGTGCCCGCAGGAGTCTGTAGGAATCCGTGGGATTCTGTAAGGTTCTGGAGGGTTCTGCAGGGTTCCGTAGGGGCCCGTAGAGTTCCATAGTGGCTGGTAAAGTTCCCTAGGGCCCCGTACCGTTCCGTAACTGCCTGCAAGGGTCTTTAGGCTTCCGTAGGGGCTGGTAGGGTTCCATAAAGTTCCGTGGGTTCCTGCAGAGTTCTGCAAGTGCCCGCAAGGGCCTGTAGGGGCCCACAGAGTTTCTGTCAGGTTCCGTAGAGTTCCGTAGGGGCCATATTTTTCTGTAGTGGCTGGTAGTATTCTGTAGGGGTCTGTAGGTTTCCGTAGGCACCTACAGTGTTCTGTAGGAGCCCATAGGGTTTTAGTGAGGTTCCGTTGTGTTGCTAAGGGTCTTGTAGAGTGCTGTCGGGTCCTGGAGTATTCTGTAGGGTTCCAGAGGGCCTCGTAGGGTTCCATCGAAATCTATAGGGTTCCCTAGGGGCCCTTAGAGTCCCGTAGATTTCCGTAGGGGCCTGTAGGGTTGTGTAAGTGCCCGCAGGGGTTGGTAGGAGCTTGTAGGGTGCCATATGTTTCCGGAGGGTTGTGTAGGGTTCCGTAGGGGCCTGTGGTGTTCCCTAGGGCCCTGTAGAGTCTCGTACAGTTCCGTAGGGTCCTGTAGGTTTCCATAAGGGCCCGCAGAGGTCTGAAGGGGCCCGTACTGTTCCGTAAGGATCCATAGGGTTCCGTAGAGCTTCGTAGGTTCCCTAGAGGCCTCTGGAGTACCGCAGGAGCCAGTAGTGTTCCGTAGGGTCCTCTAGGGTTGAGTAAGTGCCCGCAAGAGTCTGTAGGAATCTGTGGGATTCTGTAAGGTTCCAGAGGGTTCTGCAGGGTTCTGTAGGGGCCCGTAGAGTTCCGTAGTGGCTGGTAAAGTTCCGTAGGGGCCTGTGGGGTTCTGTATGGACCTGTAGGGTTCCGTAGGGGCCTGCAGGGTTCCGTAGGCACCTGCAGTGTTCTGTAGGAGCCCATAGGGTTTTAGTGAGGTTCCGTTGTGTTGCTAAGGGTCTTGTAGAGTGCTGTCGGGTCCTGGAGTATTCTGTAGGGTTCCAGAGGGCCTCGTAGGGTTCCGTCAAAATCTATAGGGTTCCCTAGGGGCCCATAGAGTCCCGTAGATTTCCGTAGGGACCTGTAGGGTTGTGTAAGTGCCCGCAGGGGTTGGTAGGAGCTTGTAGGGTGCCATATGTTTCCGGAGGGTTGTGTAGGGTTCCGTAGGGGCCTGTGGTGTTCCCTAGGGGCCTGTAGAGTCTCGTACAGTTCCGTAGGGTCCTGTAGGTTTCCATAAGGGCCCGCAGAGGTCTGAAGGGGCCCGTACTGTTCCGTAAGGATCCATAGGGTTCCGTAGAGCTTCGTAGGTTCCCTAGAGGCCTCTGGAGTACCGCAGGAGCCAGTAGTGTTCCGTAGGGTCCTCTAGGGTTGAGTAAGTGCCCGCAAGAGTCTGTAGGAATCTGTGGGATTCTGTAAGGTTCCAGAGGGTTCTGCAGGGTTCTGTAGGGGCCCGTAGAGTTCCGTAGTGGCTGGTAAAGTTCCGTAGGGGCCTGTGGGGTTCTGTATGGACCTGTAGGGTTCCGTAGGGGCCTGCAGGGTTCCGTAGGCACCTGCAGTGTTCTGTAGGAGCCCATAGGGTTTTAGTGAGGTTCCGTTGTGTTGCTAAGGGTCTTGTAGAGTGCTGTCGGGTCCTGGAGTATTCTGTAGGCTTCCAGAGGGCCTCGTAGGGTTCCGTCGAAATCTATAGGGTTCCCGAGGGGCCCATAGAGTCCCGTAGATTTCCGTAGGGACCTGTAGGGTTGTGTAAGTGCCCGCAGAAGTCTGTAGGAGTCTGTGGGATTCTGTAAGGTTCCGGAGGGTTCTGCAGGGTTCCGTAGGGACCCGTAGAGTTCCGTAGTGGCTGGTAAAGTTCCGTAGGGCCCTGTGGGGTTCTGTATGGACCTGTAGGGTTCCGTAGGGGCCTGCAGGGTTCCGTAAGTGCCCCCAGGTGTCTGTAGGGTTCCGTAGGGGTCTGCAGGGTTCCGTAGGCACCTGCAGTGTTCTGTAGGAGCCCATAGGGTTTTAGTGAGGTTCCGTTGTGTTGCTAAGGGTCTTGTAGAGTGCTGTCGGGTCCTGGAGTATTCTGTAGGGTTCCAGAGGGCCTCGTAGGGTTCCGTCGAAATCTGAAGGGTTCCCTAGGGGCCCGTAGAGTCCCGTAGATTTCCGTAGGTGCCTGTAGGGTTGTGTAAGTGCCCGCAGGGGTTGGTAGGAGCTTGTAGGGTGCCATATGTTTCCGGAGGGTTGTGTAGGGTTCCGTAGGGGCCTGTGGTGTTCCCTAGGGGCCTGTAGAGTCTCGTACAGTTCCGTAGGGTCCTGTAGGGTTCCATAAGCACCCGCAGAGGTCTGAAGGGGCCCGTACTGTTCCGTAAGGATCCATAGGGTTCCGTAGAGCTTTGTAGGTTCCCTAGAGGCCTCTGGAGTACCGCAGGAGCCAGTAGTGTTCCGTAGGGTCCTCTAGGGTTGAGTAAGTGCCCGCAGGAGTCTGTAGGAATCCGTGGGATTCTGTAAGGTTCTGGAGGGTTCTGCAGGGTTCCGTAGGGGCCCGTAGAGTTCCGTAGTGGCTGGTAAAGTTCCCTAGGGCCCTGTACCGTTCCGTAACTGCCTGCAATGGTCTTTAGGCTTCCGTAGGGGCTGGTAGGGTTCCATAAAGTTCCGTGGGTTCCTGCAGAGTTCTGCAAGTGCCCGCAAGGGCCTGTAGGGGCCCACAGTGTTTCTGTCAGGTTCCGTAGAGTTCCGTAGGGGCCATATTTTTCTGTAGTGGCTGGTAGTATTCAGTAGGGGTCTGTAGGGTTTCGTAGGCGCCTGCAGTGTTCTGTAGGAGCCCATAGGGTTTTAGTGAGGTTCCGTTGTGTTGCTAAGGGTCTTGTAGAGTTCTGTCGGGTCCTGGAGTATTCTGTAGGGTTCCAGAGGGCCTCGTAGGGTTCCGTCGAAATCTGAAGGCTTCCCTAGGGGCCCATAGAGTCCCGTAGATTTCTGTAGGGACCTGTAGGGTTCCGTAAGTGCCCGCAGGTGTCTGTAGGGTTCCGTAGGGGTCTGTAGGGTTCCGTAGGCACCTGCAGTGTTCTGTAGGAGCCCATAGGGTTTTAGTGAGGTTCCGTTGTGTTGCTAAGGGTCTTGTAGAGTGCTGTCGGGTCCTGGAGTATTCTGTAGGGTTCCAGAGGGCCTCGTAGGGTTCCGTCGAAATCTATAGGGTTCCCGAGGGGCCCATAGAGTCCCGTAGATTTCCGTAGGGACCTGTAGGGTTGTGTAAGTGCCCGCAGAAGTCTGTAGGAGTCTGTGGGATTCTGTAAGGTTCCGGAGGGTTCTGCAGGGTTCTGTAGGGACCCGTAGAGTTCCGTAGTGGCTGGTAAAGTTCCGTAGGGCCCTGTGGGGTTCTGTATGGACCTGTAGGGTTCCGTAGGGGCCTGCAGGGTTCCGTAAGTGCCCGCAGGTGTCTGTAGGGTTCCGTAGGTGTCTGCAGGGTTCCGTAGGCACCTGCAGTGTTCTGTAGGAGCCCATAGGGTTTTAGTGAGGTTCCGTTGTGTTGCTAAGGGTCTTGTAGAGTGCTGTCGGGTCCTGGAGTATTCTGCAGGGTTCCAGAGGGGCTGGTAGGGTTCCGTCAAAATCTATAGGGTTCCCTAGGGGCCCATAGAGTCCCGTAGATTTCCGTAGGGACCTGTAGGGTTGTGTAAGTGCCCGCAGAAGTCTGTAGGAGTCTGTGGGATTCTGTAAGGTTCCGGAGGGTTCTGCAGGGTTCCGTAGGGACCCGTAGAGTTCCGTAGTGGCTGGTAAAGTTCCGTAGGGCCCTGTGGGGTTCTGTATGGACCTGTAGGGTTCCGTAGGGGCCTGCAGGGTTCCGTAAGTGCCCGCAGGTGTCTGTAGGGTTCCGTAGGGGTCTGTAGGGTTCCGTAGGCACCTGCAGTGTTCTGTAGGAGCCCATAGGGTTTTAGTGAGGTTCCGTTGTGTTGCTAAGGGTCTTGTAGAGTGCTCTCGGGTCCTGGAGTATTCTGTAGGGTTCCAGAGGGCCTCGTAGGGTTCCGTCGAAATCTATAGGGTTCCCGAGGGGCCCATAGAGTCCCGTAGATTTCCGTAGGGACCTGTAGGGTTGTGTAAGTGCCCGCAGGGGTTGGTAGGAGCTTGTAGGGTGCCATATGTTTCCGGAGGGTTGTGTAGGGTTCCGTAGGGGCCTGTGGTGTTCCCTAGGGGCCTGTAGAGTCTCGTACAGTTCCGTAGGGTCCTGTAGGGTTCCATAAGCACCCGCAGAGGTCTGAAGGGGCCCGTACTGTTCCGTAAGGATCCATAGGGTTCCGTAGAGCTTCGTAGGTTCCCTAGAGGCCTCTGGAGTACCGCAGGAGCCAGTAGTGTTCCGTAGGGTCCTCTAGGGTTGAGTAAGTGCCCGCAGGAGTCTGTAGGAATCCGTGGGATTCTCTAAGGTTCTGGAGGGTTCTGCAGGGTTCCGTAGGGGCCCGTAGAGTTCCGTAGTGGCTGGTAAAGTTCCGTAGGGCCCTGTGGGGTTCTGTATGGACCTGTAGGGTTCCGTAGGGGCCTGCAGTGTTCCGTAAGTGCCTGCAGGTGTCTGTAGGGTTCCGTAGGGGTCTGTAGGGTTCCGTAGGCACCTGCAGTGTTCTGTAGGAGCCCATAGGGTTTTAGTGAGGTTCCGTTGTGTTGCTAAGGGTCTTGTAGAGTGCTGTCGGGTCCTGGAGTATTCTGTAGGGTTCCAGAGGGCCTCGTAGGGTTCCGTCAAAATCTATAGGGTTCCCTAGGGGCCCATAGAGTCCCGTAGATTTCCGTAGGGACCTGTAGGGTTGTGTAAGTGCCCGCAGAAGTCTGTAGGAGTCTGTGGGATTCTGTAAGGTTCCGGAGGGTTCTCCAGGGTTCCGTAGGGACCTGTAGAGTTCCGTAGTGGCTGGTAAAGTTCCGTAGGGCCCTGTGGGGTTCTGTATGGACCTGTAGGGTTCCGTAGGGGCCTGCAGGGTTCCGTAAGTGCCCGCAGGTGTCTGTAGGGTTCCGTAGGGGTCTGTAGGGTTCCGTAGGCACCTGCAGTGTTCTGTAGGAGCCCATAGGGTTTTAGTGAGGTTCCGTTGTGTTGCTAAGGGTCTTGTAGAGTGCTGTCGGGTCCTGGAGTATTCTGTAGGGTTCCAGAGGGGCTGGTAGGGTTCCGTCGAAATCTGAAGGGTTCCCTAGGGGCCCGTAGAATCCCGTAGATTTCCGTAGGGGCCTGTAGGGTTGTGTAAGTGCCCGCAGGGGTTGGTAGGAGCTTGTAGGGTGCCATATGTTTCCGGAGGGTTGTGTAGGGTTCCGTAGGGGCCTGTGGTGTTCCCTAGGGGCCTGTAGAGTCTCGTACAGTTCCGTAGGGTCCTGTAGGTTTCCATAAGGGCCCGCAGAGGTCTGAAGGGGCCCGTACTGTTCCGTAAGGATCCATAGGGTTCCGTAGAGCTTTGTAGGTTCCCTAGAGGCCTGTGGAGTACCGCAGGAGCCAGTAGTGTTCCGTAGGGTCCTCTAGGGTTGAGTAAGTGCCCGCAGGAGTCTGTAGGAATCCGTGGGATTCTGTAAGGTTCTGGAGGGTTCTGCAGGGTTCCGTAGGGGCCCGTAGAGTTCCGTAGTGGCTGGTAAAGTTCCCTAGGGCCCTGTACCGTTCCGTAACTGCCTGCAATGGTCTTTAGGCTTCCGTAGGGGCTGGTAGGGTTCCATAAAGTTCCGTGGGTTCCTGCAGAGTTCTGCAAGTGCCCGCAAGGGCCTGTAGGGGCCCACAGTGTTTCTGTCAGGTTCCGTAGAGTTCCGTAGGGGCCATATTTTTCTGTAGTGGCTGGTAGTATTCAGTAGGGGTCTGTAGGGTTTCGTAGGCGCCTGCAGTGTTCTGTAGGAGCCCATAGGGTTTTAGTGAGGTTCCGTTGTGTTGCTAAGGGTCTTGTAGAGTGCTGTCGGGTCCTGGAGTATTCTGTAGGGTTCCAGAGGGCCTCGTAGGGTTCCGTCGAAATCTATAGGGTTCCCTAGGGGCCCATAGAGTCCCGTAGATTTCTGTAGGGACCTGTAGGGTTCCGTAAGTGCCCGCAGGTGTCTGTAGGGTTCCGTAGGGGTCTGTAGGGTTCCGTAGGCACCTGCAGTGTTCTGTAGGAGCCCATAGGGTTTTAGTGAGGTTCCGTTGTGTTGCTAAGGGTCTTGTAGAGTGCTGTCGGGTCCTGGAGTATTCTGTAGGGTTCCAGAGGGCCTCGTAGGGTTCCATCAAAATCTATAGGGTTCCCTAGGGGCCCATAGAGTCCCGTAGATTTCCGTAGGGACCTGTAGGGTTGTGTAAGTGCCCGCAGAAGTCTGTAGGAGTCTGTGGGATTCTGTAAGGTTCCGGAGGGTTCTGCAGGGTTCCGTAGGGACCCGTAGAGTTCCGTAGTGGCTGGTAAAGTTCCGTAGGGCCCTGTGGGGTTCTGTATGGACCTGTAGGGTTCCATAGGGGCCTGCAGGGTTCCGTAAGTGCCCGCAGGTGTCTGTAGGGTTCCGTAGGGGTCTGTAGGGTTCCGTAGGCACCTGCAGTGTTCTGTAGGAGCCCATAGGGTTTTAGTGAGGTTCCGTTGTGTTGCTAAGGGTCTTGTAGAGTGCTGTCGGGTCCTGGAGTATTCTGTAGGGTTCCAGAGGGGCTGGTAGGGTTCCGTCGAAATCTGAAGGGTTCCCTAGGGGCCCGTAGAGTCCCGTAGATTTCCGTAGGGGCCTGTAGGGTTGTGTAAGTGCCCGCAGGGGTTGGTAGGAGCTTGTAGGGTGCCATACGTTTCCGGAGGGTTGTGTAAGGTTTCGTAGGGGCCTGTGGTGTTCCCTAGGGGCCTGTAGAGTCTCGTAGAGTTCCGTAGGGTCCTGTAGGTTTCCATAAGCGCCCGCAGAGGTCTGAAGGGGCCCGTACTGTTCCGTAAGGATCCATAGGGTTCCGTAGAGCTTCGTAGGTTCCCTAGAGGCCTCTGGAGTACCGCAGGAGCCAGTAGTGTTCCGTAGGGTCCTCTAGGGTTGAGTAAGTGCCCGCAGGAGTCTGTAGGAATCCGTGGGATTCTCTAAGGTTCTGGAGGGTTCTGCAGGGTTCCGTAGGGTCCCGTAGAGTTCCGTAGTGGCTGGTAAAGTTCCCTAGGGCCCTGTACCGTTCCGTAACTGCCTGCAAGGGTCTTTAGGCTTCCGTAGGGGCTGGTAGGGTTCCATAAATTTCCGTGGGTTCCTGCAGAGTTCTGCAAGTGCCCGCAAGGGCCTGTAGGGGCCCACAGTGTTTCTGTCAGGTTCCGTAGAGTTCCGTAGGGGCCATATTTTTCTGTAGTGGCTGGTAGTATTCAGTAGGGGTCTGTAGGGTTCCGTAGGCGCCTGCAGTGTTCTGTAGGAGCCCATAGGGTTTTAGTGAGGTTCCGTTGTGTTGCTAAGGGTCTTGTAGAGTGCTGTCGGGTCCTGGAGTATTCTGTAGGGTTCCAGAGGGCCTCGTAGGGTTCCATCAAAATCTATAGGGTTCCCTAGGGGCCCATAGAGTCCCGTAGATTTCCGTAGGGACCTGTAGGGTTGTGTAAGTGCCCGCAGAAGTCTGTAGGAGTCTGTGGGATTCTGTAAGGTTCCGGAGGGTTCTGCAGGGTTCCGTAGGGACCCGTAGAGTTCCGTAGTGGCTGGTAAAGTTCCGTAGGGCCCTGTGGGGTTCTGTATGGACCTGTAGGGTTCCGTAGGGGCCTGCAGGGTTCCGTAAGTGCCCGCAGGTGTCTGTAGGGTTCCGTAGGGGTCTGTAGGGTTCCGTAGGCACCTGCAGTGTTCTGTAGGAGCCCATAGGGTTTTAGTGAGGTTCCGTTGTGTTGCTAAGGGTCTTGTAGAGTGCTGTCGGGTCCTGGAGTATTCTGTAGGGTTCCAGAGGGGCTGGTAGGGTTCCGTCGAAATCTGAAGGGTTCCCTAGGGGCCCGTAGAGTCCCGTAGATTTCCGTAGGGGCCTCTAGGGTTGTGTAAGTGCCCGCAGGGGTTGGTAGGAGCTTGTAGGGTGCCATATGTTTCCGGAGGGTTGTGTAGGGTTCCGTAGGGGCCTGTGGTGTTCCCTAGGGGCCTGTAGAGTCTCGTACAGTTCCGTAGGGTCCTGTAGGTTTCCATAAGGGCCCGCAGAGGTCTGAAGGGGCCCGTACTGTTCCGTAAGGATCCATAGGGTTCCGTAGAGCTTCGTAGGTTCCCTAGAGGCCTCTGGAGTACCGCAGGAGCCAGTAGTGTTCCGTAGGGTCCTCTAGGGTTGAGTAAGTGCCCGCAGGAGTCTGTAGGAATCCGTGGGATTCTGTAAGGTTCTGGAGGGTTCTGCAGGGTTCCGTAGGGGCCCGTAGAGTTCCGTAGTGGCTGGTAAAGTTCCCTAGGGCCCTGTACCGTTCCGTAACTGCCTGCAAGGGTCTTTAGGCTTCCGTAGGGGCTGGTAGGGTTCCATAAAGTTCCGTGGGTTCCTGCAGAGTTCTGCAAGTGCCCGCAAGGGCCTGTAGGGGCCCACAGTGTTTCTGCCAGGTTCCGTACAGTTCCGTAGGGGCCATATTTTTCTGTAGTGGCTGGTAGTATTCTGTAGGGGTCTGTAGGGTTCCGTAGGCGCCTGCAGTGTTCTGTAGGAGCCCATAGGGTTTTAGTGAGGTTCCGTTGTGTTGCTAAGGGTCTTGTAGAGTGCTGTCGGGTCCTGGAGTATTCTGTAGGGTTCCAGAGGGCCTCGTAGGGTTCCGTCGAAATCTATAGGGTTCCCTAGGGGCCCATAGAGTCCCGTAGATTTCCGTAGGGACCTGTAGGGTTGTGTAAGTGCCCGCAGAAGTCTGTAGGAGTCTGTGGGATTCTGTAAGGTTCCGGAGGGTTCTGCAGGGTTCCGTAGGGGCCCGTAGAGTTCCGTAGTGGCTGGTAAAGTTCCGTAGGGCCCTGTGGGGTTCTGTATGGACCTGTAGGGTTCCGTAGGGGCCTGCAGGGTTCCGTAAGTGCCCGCAGGTGTCTGTAGGGTTCCGTAGGGGTCTGTAGGGTTCCGTAGGCACCCGCAGAGGTCTGAAGGGGCCCGTACTGTTCCGTAAGGATCCATAGGGTTCCGTAGAGCTTTGTAGGTTCCCTAGAGGCCTCTGGAGTACCGCAGGAGCCAGTAGTGTTCCGTAGGGTCCTCTAGGGTTGAGTAAGTGCCCGCAGGAGTCTGTAGGAATCCGTGGGATTCTGTAAGGTTCTGGAGGGTTCTGCAGGGTTCCGTAGGGGCCCGTAGAGTTCCGTAGTGGCTGGTAAAGTTCCCTAGGGCCCTGTACCGTTCCGTAACTGCCTGCAATGGTCTTTAGGCTTCCGTAGGGGCTGGTAGGGTTCCATAAAGTTCCGTGGGTTCCTGCAGAGTTCTGCAAGTGCCCGCAAGGGCCTGTAGGGGCCCACAGTGTTTCTGCCAGGTTCCGTAGAGTTCCGTAGGGGCCATATTTTTCTGTAGTGGCTGGTAGTATTCTGTAGGGGTCTGTAGGGTTCCGTAGGCGCCTGCAGTGTTCTGTAGGAGCCCATAGGGTTTTAGTGAGGTTCCGTTGTGTTGCTAAGGGTCTTGTAGAGTGCTGTCGGGTCCTGGAGTATTCTGTAGGGTTCCAGAGGGCCTCGTAGGGTTCCGTCGAAATCTATAGGGTTCCCTAGGGGCCCATAGAGTCCCGTAGATTTCCGTAGGGACCTGTAGGGTTCCGTAAGTGCCCGCAGGTGTCTGTAGGGTTCCGTAGGGGTCTGTAGGGTTCCGTAGGCACCTGCAGTGTTCTGTAGGAGCCCATAGGGTTTTAGTGAGGTTCCGTTGTGTTGCTAAGGGTCTTGTAGAGTGCTGTCGGGTCCTGGAGTATTCTGTAGGGTTCCAGAGGGCCTCGTAGGGTTCCGTCGAAATCTATAGGGTTCCCTAGGGGCCCATAGAGTCCCGTAGATTTCCGTAGGGACCTGTAGGGTTGTGTAAGTGCCCGCAGAAGTCTGTAGGAGTCTGTGGGATTCTGTAAGGTTCTGGAGGGTTCTGCAGGGTTCCGTAGGGACCCGTAGAGTTCCGTAGTGGCTGGTAAAGTTCCGTAGGGCCCTGTGGGGTTCTGTATGGACCTGTAGGGTTCCGTAGGGGCCTGCAGGGTTCCGTAAGTGCCTGCAGGTGTCTGTAGGGTTCCGTAGGGGTCTGTAGGGTTCCGTAGGCACCTGCAGTGTTCTGTAGGAGCCCATAGGGTTTTAGTGAGGTTCCGTTGTGTTGCTAAGGGTCTTGTAGAGTGCTGTCGGGTCCTGGAGTATTCTGTAGGCTTCCAGAGGGCCTCGTAGGGTTCCGTCGAAATCTATAGGGTTCCCGAGGGGCCCATAGAGTCCCGTAGATTTCCGTAGGGACCTGTAGGGTTGTGTAAGTGCCCGCAGAAGTCTGTAGGAGTCTGTGGGATTCTGTAAGGTTCCAGAGGGTTCTGCAGTGTTCCGTAGGGACCCGTAGAGTTCCGTAGTGGCTGGTAAAGTTCCGTAGGGCCCTGTGGGGTTCTGTATGGACCTGTAGGGTTCCGTAGGGGCCTGCAGGGTTCCGTAAGTGCCCGCAGGTGTCTGTAGGGTTCCGTAGGGGTCTGTAGGGTTCCGTAGGCACCTGCAGTGTTCTGTAGGAGCCCATAGGGTTTTAGTGAGGTTCCGTTGTGTTGCTAAGGGTCTTGTAGAGTGCTGTCGGGTCCTGGAGTATTCTGTAGGGTTCCAGAGGGGCTGGTAGGGTTCCGTCGAAATCTGAAGGGTTCCCTAGGGGCCCATAGAGTCCCGTAGATTTCCGTAGGGGCCTCTAGGGTTGTGTAAGTGCCCGCAGGGGTTGGTAGGAGCTTGTAGGGTGCCATATGTTTCCGGAGGGTTGTGTAGGGTTCCGTAGGGGCCTGTGGTGTTCCCTAGGGGCCTGTAGAGCCTCGTACAGTTCCGTAGGGTCCTGTAGGTTTCCATAAGCACCCGCAGAGGTCTGAAGGGGCCCGTACTGTTCCGTAAGGATCCATAGGGTTCCGTAGAGCTTCGTAGGTTCCCTAGAGGCCTCTGGAGTACCGCAGGAGCCAGTAGTGTTCCGTAGGGTCCTCTAGGGTTGAGTAAGTGCCCGCAGGAGTCTGTAGGAATCCGTGGGATTCTGTAAGGTTCTGGAGGGTTCTGCAGGGTTCCGTAGGGGCCCGTAGAGTTCCGTAGTGGCTGGTAAAGTTCCCTAGGGCCCTGTACCGTTCCGTAACTGCCTGCAAGGGTCTTTAGGCTTCCGTAGGGGCTGGTAGGGTTCCATAAAGTTCCGTGGGTTCCTGCAGAGTTCTGCAAGTGCCCGCAAGGGCCTGTAGGGGCCCACAGTGTTTCTGCCAGGTTCCGTAGAGTTCCGTAGGGGCCATATTTTTCTGTAGTGGCTGGTAGTATTCTGTAGGGGTCTGTAGGGTTCCGTAGGCGCCTGCAGTGTTCTGTAGGAGCCCATAGGGTTTTAGTGAGGTTCCGTTGTGTTGCTAAGGGTCTTGTAGAGTGCTGTCGGGTCCTGGAGTATTCTGTAGGGTTCCAGAGGGCCTCGTAGGGTTCCGTCGAAATCTATAGGGTTCCCTAGGGGCCCGTAGAGTCCTGTAGATTTCCGTAGGGGCCTGTAGGGTTGTGTAAGTGCCCGCAGGGGTTGGTAGGAGCTTGTAGGGTGCCATATGTTTCCGGAGGGTTGTGTAGGGTTCCGTAGGGGCCTGTGGTGTTCCCTAGGGGCCTGTAGAGTCTCGTACAGTTCCGTAGGGTCCTGTAGGTTTCCATAAGGGCCCGCAGAGGTCTGAAGGGGCCCGTACTGTTCCGTAAGGATCCATAGGGTTCCGTAGAGCTTTGTAGGTTCCCTAGAGGCCTCTGGAGTACCGCAGGAGCCAGTAGTGTTCCGTAGGGTCCTCTAGGGTTGAGTAAGTGCCCGCAGGAGTCTGTAGGAATCCGTGGGATTCTGTAAGGTTCTGGAGGGTTCTGCAGGGTTCCGTAGGGGCCCGTAGAGTTCCGTAGTGGCTGGTAAAGTTCCCTAGGGCCCTGTACCGTTCCGTAACTGCCTGCAAGGGTCTTTAGGCTTCCGTAGGGGCTGGTAGGGTTCCATAAAGTTCCGTGGGTTCCTGCAGAGTTCTGCAAGTGCCCGCAAGGGCCTGTAGGGGCCCACAGTGTTTCTGCCAGGTTCCGTAGAGTTCCGTAGGGGCCATATTTTTCTGTAGTGGCTGGTAGTATTCTGTAGGGGTCTGTAGGGTTCCGTAGGCGCCTGCAGTGTTCTGTAGGAGCCCATAGGGTTTTAGTGAGGTTCCGTTGTGTTGCTAAGGGTCTTGTAGAGTGCTGTCGGGTCCTGGAGTATTCTGTAGGGTTCCAGAGGGCCTCGTAGGGTTCCGTCGAAATCTATAGGGTTCCCTAGGGGCCCGTAGAGTCCTGTAGATTTCCGTAGGGGCCTGTAGGGTTGTGTAAGTGCCCGCAGGGGTTGGTAGGAGCTTGTAGGGTGCCATATGTTTCCGGAGGGTTGTGTAGGGTTCCGTAGGGGCCTGTGGTGTTCCCTAGGGGCCTGTAGAGTCTCGTACAGTTCCGTAGGGTCCTGTAGGTTTCCATAAGGGCCCGCAGAGGTCTGAAGGGGCCCGTACTGTTCCGTAAGGATCCATAGGGTTCCGTAGAGCTTTGTAGGTTCCCTAGAGGCCTCTGGAGTACCGCAGGAGCCAGTAGTGTTCCGTAGGGTCCTCTAGGGTTGAGTAAGTGCCCGCAGGAGTCTGTAGGAATCCGTGGGATTCTGTAAGGTTCTGGAGGGTTCTGCAGGGTTCCGTAGGGGCCCGTAGAGTTCCGTAGTGGCTGGTAAAGTTCCCTAGGGCCCTGTACCGTTCCGTAACTGCCTGCAAGGGTCTTTAGGCTTCCGTAGGGGCTGGTAGGGTTCCATAAAGTTCCGTGGGTTCCTGCAGAGTTCTGCAAGTGCCCGCAAGGGCCTGTAGGGGCCCACAGTGTTTCTGCCAGGTTCCGTAGAGTTCCGTAGGGGCCATATTTTTCTGTAGTGGCTGGTAGTATTCTGTAGGGGTCTGTAGGGTTCCGTAGGCGCCTGCAGTGTTCTGTAGGAGCCCATAGGGTTTTAGTGAGGTTCCGTTGTGTTGCTAAGGGTCTTGTAGAGTGCTGTCGGGTCCTGGAGTATTCTGTAGGGTTCCAGAGGGCCTCGTAGGGTTCCGTCGAAATCTATAGGGTTCCCTAGGGGCCCATAGAGTCCCGTAGATTTCCGTAGGGACCTGTAGGGTTCCGTAAGTGCCCGCAGGTGTCTGTAGGGTTCCGTAGGGGTCTGTAGGGTTCCGTAGGCACCTGCAGTGTTCTGTAGGAGCCCGTAGGGTTTTAGTGAGGTTCCGTTGTGTTGCTAAGGGTCTTGTAGAGTGCTGTCGGGTCCTGGAGTATTCTGTAGGGTTCCAGAGGGCCTCGTAGGGTTCCGTCGAAATCTATAGGGTTCCCTAGGGGCCCATAGAGTCCCGTAGATTTCCGTAGGGACCTGTAGGGTTGTGTAAGTGCCCGCAGAAGTCTGTAGGAGTCTGTGGGATTCTGTAAGGTTCTGGAGGGTTCTGCAGGGTTCCGTAGGGACCCGTAGAGTTCCGTAGTGGCTGGTAAAGTTCCGTAGGGCCCTGTGGGGTTCTGTATGGACCTGTAGGGTTCCGTAGGGGCCTGCAGTGTTCCGTAAGTGCCCGCAGGTGTCTGTAGGGTTCCGTAGGGGTCTGTAGGGTTCCGTAGGCACCTGCAGTGTTCTGTAGGAGCCCATAGGGTTTTAGTGAGGTTCCGTTGTGTTGCTAAGGGTCTTGTAGAGTGCTGTCGGGTCCTGGAGTATTCTGTAGGGTTCCAGAGGGGCTGGTAGGGTTCCGTCGAAATCTGAAGGGTTCCCTAGGGGCCCGTAGAATCCCGTAGATTTCCGTAGGGGCCTGTAGGGTTATGTAAGTGCCCGCAGGGGTTGGTAGGAGCTTGTAGGGTGCCATATGTTTCCGGAGGGTTGTGTAGGGTTCCGTAGGGGCCTGTGGTGTTCCCTAGGGGCCTGTAGAGTCTCGTAGAGTTCTGTAGGGTCCTGGAGGTTTCCATAAGCGCCCGCAGAGGTCTGAAGGGGCCCGTACTGTTCCGTAAGGATCCATAGGGTTCCGTAGAGCTTCGTAGGTTCCCTAGAGGCCTCTGGAGTACCGCAGGAGCCAGTAGTGTTCCGTAGGGTCCTCTAGGGTTGAGTAAGTGCCCGCAGGAGTCTGTAGGAATCCGTGGGATTCTGTAAGGTTCTGGAGGGTTCTGCAGGGTTCCGTAGGGGCCCGTAGAGTTCCGTAGTGGCTGGTAAAGTTCCCTAGGGCCCTGTACTGTTCCGTAACTGCCTGCAATGGTCTTTAGGCTTCTGTAGGGGCTGGTAGGGTTCCATAAAGTTCCGTGGGTTCCTGCAGAGTTCTGCAAGTGCCCGCAAGGGCCTGTAGGGGCCCACAGTGTTTCTGCCAGGTTCCGTAGAGTTCCGTAGGGGCCATATTTTTCTGTAGTGGCTGGTAGTATTCAGTAGGGGTCTGTAGGGTTCCGTAGGCGCCTGCAGTGTTCTGTAGGAGCCCATAGGGTTTTAGTGAGGTTCCGTTGTGTTGCTAAGGGTCTTGTAGAGTGCTGTCGGGTCCTGGAGTATTCTGTAGGGTTCCAGAGGGCCTCGTAGGGTTCCGTCGAAATCTATAGGGTTCCCTAGGGGCCCATAGAGTCCCGTAGATTTCTGTAGGGACCTGTAGGGTTCCGTAAGTGCCCGCAGGTGTCTGTAGGGTTCCGTAGGGGTCTGTAGGGTTCCGTAGGCACCTGCAGTGTTCTGTAGGAGCCCATAGGGTTTTAGTGAGGTTCCGTTGTGTTGCTAAGGGTCTTGTAGAGTGCTGTCGCGTCCTGGAGTATTCTGTAGGGTTCCAGAGGGCCTCGTAGGGTTCCGTCGAAATCTATAGGGTTCCCTAGGGGCCCATAGAGTCCCGTAGATTTCCGTAGGGACCTGTAGGGTTGTGTAAGTGCCCGCAGAAGTCTGTAGGAGTCTGTGGGATTCTGTAAGGTTCTGGAGGGTTCTGCAGGGTTCCGTAGGGACCCGTAGAGTTCCGTAGTGGCTGGTAAAGTTCCGTAGGGCCCTGTGGGGTTCTGTATGGACCTGTAGGGTTCCGTAGGGGCCTGCAGGGTTCCGTAAGTGCCCGCAGGTGTCTGTAGGGTTCCGTAGGGGTCTGTAGGGTTCCGTAGGCACCTGCAGTGTTCTGTAGGAGCCCATAGGGTTTTAGTGAGGTTCCGTTGTGTTGCTAAGGGTCTTGTAGAGTGCTGTCGGGTCTTGGAGTATTCTGTAGGGTTCCAGAGGGCCTCGTAGGGTTCCGTCGAAATCTATAGGGTTCCCTAGGGGCCCATAGAGTTCCGTAGATTTCCGTAGGGACCTGTAGGGTTGTGTAAGTGCCCGCAGAAGTCTGTAGGAGTCTGTGGGATTCTGTAAGGTTCCGGAGGGTTCTGCAGGGTTCCGTAGGGACCCGTAGAGTTCCGTAGTGGCTGGTAAAGTTCCGTAGGGCCCTGTGGGGTTCTGTATGGACCTGTAGGGTTCCGTAGGGGCCTGCAGGGTTCCGTAAGTGCCCGCAGGTGTCTGTAGGGTTCCGTAGGGGTCTGTAGGGTTCCGTAGGCACCTGCAGTGTTCTGTAGGAGCCCATAGGGTTTTAGTGAGGTTCCGTTGTGTTGCTAAGGGTCTTGTAGAGTGCTGTCGGGTCCTGGAGTATTCTGTAGGGTTCCAGAGGGGCTGGTAGGGTTCCGTCGAAATCTGAAGGGTTCCCTAGGGGCCCGTAGAATCCCGTAGATTTCCGTAGGGGCCTGTAGGGTTGTGTAAGTGCCCGCAGGGGTTGGTAGGAGCTTGTAGGGTGCCATATGTTTCCGGAGGGTTGTGTAGGGTTCCGTAGGGGCCTGTGGTGTTCCCTAGGGGCCTGTAGAGTCTCGTACAGTTCCGTAGGGTCCTGTAGGGTTCCATAAGCACCCGCAGAGGTCTGAAGGGGCCCGTACTGTTCCGTAAGGATCCATAGGGTTCCGTAGAGCTTCGTAGGTTCCCTAGAGGCCTCTGGAGTACCGCAGGAGCCAGTAGTGTTCCGTAGGGTCCTCTAGGGTTGAGTAAGTGCCCGCAGGAGTCTGTAGGAATCCGTGGGATTCTGTAAGGTTCCAGAGGGTTCTGCAGGGTTCCGTAGGGGCCCGTAGAGTTCCGTAGTGGCTGGTAAAGTTCCCTAGGGCCCTGTACCGTTCCGTAACTGCCTGCAAGGGTCTTTAGGCTTCCGTAGGGGCTGGTAGGGTTCCATAAAGTTCCGTGGGTTCCTGCAGAGTTCTGCAAGTGCCCGCAAGGGCCTGTAGGGGCCCACAGTGTTTCTGTCAGGTTCCGTAGAGTTCCGTAGGGGCCATATTTTTCTGTAGTGGCTGGTAGTATTCAGTAGGGGTCTGTAGGGTTTCGTAGGCGCCTGCAGTGTTCTGTAGGAGCCCATAGGGTTTTAGTGAGGTTCCGTTGTGTTGCTAAGGGTCTTGTAGAGTTCTGTCGGGTCCTGGAGTATTCTGTAGGGTTCCAGAGGGCCTCGTAGGGTTCCGTCGAAATCTGAAGGGTTCCCTAGGGGCCCATAGAGTCCCGTAGATTTCTGTAGGGACCTGTAGGGTTCCGTAAGTGCCCGCAGGTGTCTGTAGGGTTCCGTAGGGGTCTGTAGGGTTCCGTAGGCACCTGCAGTGTTCTGTAGGAGCCCATAGGGTTTTAGTGAGGTTCCGTTGTGTTGCTAAGGGTCTTGTAGAGTGCTGTCGGGTCCTGGAGTATTCTGTAGGGTTCCAGAGGGCCTCGTAGGGTTCCGTCAAAATCTATAGGGTTCCCGAGGGGCCCATAGAGTCCCGTAGATTTCCGTAGGGACCTGTAGGGTTGTGTAAGTGCCCGCAGAAGTCTGTAGGAGTCTGTGGGATTCTGTAAGGTTCCGGAGGGTTCTGCAGGGTTCCGTAGGGACCTGTAGAGTTCCGTAGTGGCTGGTAAAGTTCCGTAGGGCCCTGTGGGGTTCTGTATGGACCTGTAGGGTTCCGTAGGGGCCTGCAGGGTTCCGTAAGTGCCCGCAGGTGTCTGTAGGGTTCCGTAGGGGTCTGCAGGGTTCCGTAGGCACCTGCAGTGTTCTGTAGGAGCCCATAGGGTTTTAGTGAGGTTCCGTTGTGTTGCTAAGGGTCTTGTAGAGTGCTGTCGGGTCCTGGAGTATTCTGTAGGCTTCCAGAGGGCCTCGTAGGGTTCCGTCGAAATCTGAAGGGTTCCCTAGGGGCCCGTAGAGTCCCGTAGATTTCCGTAGGGACCTGTAGGGTTGTGTAAGTGCCCGCAGGGGTTGGTAGGAGCTTGTAGGGTGCCATATGTTTCCGGAGGGTTGTGTAGGGTTCCGTAGGGGCCTGTGGTGTTCCCTAGGGGCCTGTAGAGTCTCGTACAGTTCCGTAGGGTCCTGTAGGGTTCCATAAGCACCCGCAGAGGTCTGAAGGGGCCCGTACTGTTCCGTAAGGATCCATAGGGTTCCGTAGAGCTTCGTAGGTTCCCTAGAGGCCTCTGGAGTACCGCAGGAGCCAGTAGTGTTCCGTAGGGTCCTCTAGGGTTGAGTAAGTGCCCGCAGGAGTCTGTAGGAATCCGTGGGATTCTGTAAGGTTCTGGAGGGTTCTGCAGGGTTCCGTAGGGGCCCGTAGAGTTCCATAGTGGCTGGTAAAGTTCCCTAGGGCCCTGTACCGTTCCGTAACTGCCTGCAATGGTCTTTAGGCTTCCGTAGGGGCTGGTAGGGTTCCATAAAGTTCCGTGGGTTCCTGCAGAGTTCTGCAAGTGCCCGCAAGGGCCTGTAGGGGCCCACAGTGTTTCTGTCAGGTTCCGTAGAGTTCCGTAGGGGCCATATTTTTCTGTAGTGGCTGGTAGTATTCAGTAGGGGTCTGTAGGGTTTCGTAGGCGCCTGCAGTGTTCTGTAGGAGCCCATAGGGTTTTAGTGAGGTTCCGTTGTGTTGCTAAGGGTCTTGTAGAGTTCTGTCGGGTCCTGGAGTATTCTGTAGGGTTCCAGAGGGCCTCGTAGGGTTCCGTCGAAATCTATAGGGTTCCCTAGGGGCCCATAGAGTCCCGTAGATTTCTGTAGGGACCTGTAGGGTTCCGTAAGTGCCCGCAGGTGTCTGTAGGGTTCCGTAGGGGTCTGTAGGGTTCCGTAGGCACCTGCAGTGTTCTGTAGGAGCCCATAGGGTTTTAGTGAGGTTCCGTTGTGTTGCTAAGGGTCTTGTAGAGTGCTGTCGGGTCCTGGAGTATTCTGTAGGGTTCCAGAGGGCCTCGTAGGGTTCCATCGAAATCTATAGGGTTCCCGAGGGGCCCATAGAGTCCCGTAGATTTCCGTAGGGGCCTGTAGGGTTGTGTAAGTGCCCGCAGGGGTTGGTAGGAGCTTGTAGGGTGCCATATGTTTCCGGAGGGTTGTGTAGGGTTCCGTAGGGGCCTGTGGTGTTCCCTAGGGGCCTGTAGAGTCTCGTACAGTTCCGTAGGGTCCTGTAGGGTTCCATAAGCACCCGCAGAGGTCTGAAGGGGCCCGTACTGTTCCGTAAGGATCCATAGGGTTCCGTAGAGCTTCGTAGGTTCCCTAGAGGCCTCTGGAGTACCGCAGGAGCCAGTAGTGTTCCGTAGGGTCCTCTAGGGTTGAGTAAGTGCCCGCAGGAGTCTGTAGGAATCCGTGGGATTCTCTAAGGTTCCGGAGGGTTCTGCAGGGTTCCGTAGGGGCCCGTAGAGTTCCGTAGTGGCTGGTAAAGTTCCGTAGGGCCCTGTGGGGTTCTGTATGGACCTGTAGGGTTCCGTAGGGGCCTGCAGGGTTCTGTAAGTGCCCGCAGGTGTCTGTAGGGTTCCGTAGGGGTCTGTAGGGTTCCGTAGGCACCTGCAGTGTTCTGTAGGAGCCCATAGGGTTTTAGTGAGGTTCCGTTGTGTTGCTAAGGGTCTTGTAGAGTGCTGTCGGGTCCTGGAGTATTCTGTAGGGTTCCAGAGGGCCTCGTAGGGTTCCGTCAAAATCTATAGGGTTCCCTAGGGGCCCATAGAGTCCCGTAGATTTCCGTAGGGACCTGTAGGGTTGTGGAAGTGCCCGCAGAAGTCTGTAGGAGTCTGTGGGATTCTGTAAGGTTCCGGAGGGTTCTGCAGGGTTCCGTAGGGACCCGTAGAGTTCCGTAGTGGCTGGTAAAGTTCCGTAGGGCCCTGTGGGGTTCTGTATGGACCTGTAGGGTTCCGTAGGGGCCTGCAGGGTTCCGTAAGTGCCCGCAGGTGTCTGTAGGGTTCCGTAGGGGTCTGTAGGGTTCCGTAGGCACCTGCAGTGTTCTGTAGGAGCCCATAGGGTTTTAGTGAGGTTCCGTTGTGTTGCTAAGGGTCTTGTAGAGTGCTGTCGGGTCCTGGAGTATTCTGTAGGGTTCCAGAGGGGCTGGTAGGGTTCCGTCGAAATCTGAAGGGTTCCCTAGGGGCCCGTAGAATCCCGTAGATTTCC
Source organism: Numenius arquata (assembly GCF_964106895.1). NCBI lineage: Eukaryota > Metazoa > Chordata > Aves > Charadriiformes > Scolopacidae > Numenius > Numenius arquata. Next base: position 136,938 of record NW_027414178.1, read on the forward strand.
GTAGGGGCCTGTAGGGTTGTGTAAGTGCCCGCAGGGGTTGGTAGGAGCTTGTAGGGTGCCATATGTTTCCGGAGGGTTGTGTAGGGTTCCGTAGGGGCCTGTGGTGTTCCCTAGGGGCCTGTAGAGTCTCGTACAGTTCCGTAGGGTCCTGGAGGTTTCCATAAGCGCCCGCAGAGGTCTGAAGGGGCCCGTACTGTTCCGTAAGGATCCATAGGGTTCCGTAGAGCTTCGTAGGTTCCCTAGAGGCCTCTGGAGTACCGCAGGAGCCAGTAGTGTTCCGTAGGGTCCTCTAGGGTTGAGTAAGTGCCCGCAGGAGTCTGTAGGAATCCGTGGGATTCTGTAAGGTTCTGGAGGGTTCTGCAGGGTTCCGTAGGGGCCCGTAGAGTTCCGTAGTGGCTGGTAAAGTTCCCTAGGGCCCTGTACCGTTCCGTAACTGCCTGCAAGGGTCTTTAGGCTTCCGTAGGGGCTGGTAGGGTTCCATAAAGTTCCGTGGGTTCCTGCAGAGTTCTGCAAGTGCCCGCAAGGGCCTGTAGGGGCCCACAGTGTTTCTGCCAGGTTCCGTAGAGTTCCGTAGGGGCCATATTTTTCTGTAGTGGCTGGTAGTATTCAGTAGGGGTCTGTAGGGTTCCGTAGGCGCCTGCAGTGTTCTGTAGGAGCCCATAGGGTTTTAGTGAGGTTCCATTGTGTTGCTAAGGGTCTTGTAGAGTGCTGTCGGGTCCTGGAGTATTCTGTAGGGTTCCAGAGGGCCTCATAGGGTTCCGTCGAAATCTATAGGGTTCCCTAGGGGCCCATAGAGTCCCGTAGATTTCCGTAGGGACCTGTAGGGTTGTGTAAGTGCCCGCAGAAGTCTGTAGGAGTCTGTGGGATTCTGTAAGGTTCCGGAGGGTTCTGCAGGGTTCCGTAGGGACCCGTAGAGTTCCGTAGTGGCTGGTAAAGTTCCGTAGGGCCCTGTGGGGTTCTGTATGGACCTGTAGGGTTCCGTAGGGGCCTGCAGGGTTCCGTAAGTGCCCCCAGGTGTCTGTAGGGTTCCGTAGGGGTCTGCAGGGTTCCGTAGGCACCTGCAGTGTTCTGTAGGAGCCCATAGGGTTTTAGTGAGGTTCCGTTGTGTTGCTAAGGGTCTTGTAGAGTGCTGTCGGGTCCTGGAGTATTCTGTAGGGTTCCAGAGGGGCTGGTAGGGTTCCGTCGAAATCTGAAGGGTTCCCTAGGGGCCCGTAGAGTCCCGTAGATTTCCGTAGGGGCCTGTAGGGTTATGTAAGTGCCCGCAGGGGTTGGTAGGAGCTTGTAGGGTGCCATATGTTTCCGGAGGGTTGTGTAGGGTTCCGTAGGGGCCTGTAGAGTCTTGTACAGTTCCGTAGGGTCCTGTAGGTTTCCATAAGCACCCGCAGAGGTCTGAAGGGGCCCATACTGTTCCGTAAGGATCCATAGGGTTCTGTAGAGCTTCGTAGGTTCCCTAGAGGCCTCTGGAGTACCGCAGGAGCCAGTAGTGTTCTGTAGGGGCCCGTAGGGTTCCTTCCATAGGAGCTGGCAGTTTTCCGTAGGGTCCTCTAGGGTTGAGTAAGTGCCCGCAGGAGTCTGTAGGAATCCGTGGGATTCTGTAAGGTTCTGGAGGGTTCTGCAGGGTTCCGTAGGGGCCCATAGAGTTCCGTAGTGGCTGGTAAAGTTCCCTAGGGCCCTGTGGGGTTCTGTATGGACCTGTAGGGTTCCGTAGGGGCCCACAGTGTTCCGTAACTGCCTGCAAGGGTCTTTAGGCTTCCGTAGGGGCTGGTAGGGTTCCATAAAGTTCCGTGGGTTCCTGCAGAGTTCTGCAAGTGCCCGCAAGGGCCTGTAGGGGCCCACAGTGTTTCTGTCAGGTTCCGTAGAGTTCCGTAGGGGCCATATTTTTCTGTAGTGGCTGGTAGTATTCTGTAGGGGTCTGTAGGGTTCCGTAGGCGCCTGCAGTGTTCTGTAAGAGCCCATAGGGTTTTAGTGATGTTCCGTTGTGTTGCTAAGGGTCTTGTAGAGTGCTGTCGGGTCCTGGAGTATTCTGTAGGGTTCCAGAGGGCCTCGTAGGGTTCCGTCAAAATCTATAGGGTTCCCTAGGGGCCCATAGAGTCCCGTAGATTTCCGTAGGGACCTGTAGGGTTGTGTAAGTGCCCGCAGAAGTCTGTAGGAGTCTGTGGGATTCTGTAAGGTTCCGGAGGGTTCTGCAGGGTTCCGTAGGGACCCGTAGAGTTCCGTAGTGGCTGGTAAAGTTCCGTAGGGCCCTGTGGGGTTCTGTATGGACCTGTAGGGTTCCGTAGGGGCCTGCAGGGTTCCGTAAGTGCCCGCAGGTGTCTGTAGGGTTCCGTAGGGGTCTGTAGGGTTCCGTAGGCACCTGCAGTGTTCTGTAGGAGCCCATAGGGTTTTAGTGAGGTTCCGTTGTGTTGCTAAGGGTCTTGTAGAGTGCTGTCGGGTCCCGGAGTATTCTGTAGGGTTCCAGAGGGGCTGGTAGGGTTCCGTCGAAATCTGAAGGGTTCCCTAGGGGCCCATAGAGTCCCGTAGATTTCCGTAGGGGCCTGTAGGGTTGTGTAAGTGCCCGCAGGGGTTGGTAGGAGCTTGTAGGGTGCCATACGTTTCCGGAGGGTTGTGTAAGGTTTCGTAGGGGCCTGTGGTGTTCCCTAGGGGCCTGTAGAGTCTCGTAGAGTTCCGTAGGGTCCTGTAGGTTTCCATAAGCGCCCGCAGAGGTCTGAAGGGGCCCGTACTGTTCCGTAAGGATCCATAGGGTTCCGTAGAGCTTCGTAGGTTCCCTAGAGGCCTCTGGAGTACCGCAGGAGCCAGTAGTGTTCCGTAGGGTCCTCTAGGGTTGAGTAAGTGCCCGCAGGAGTCTGTAGGAATCCGTGGGATTCTCTAAGGTTCGGGAGGGTTCTGCAGGGTTCCGTAGGGGCCCGTAGAGTTCCGTAGTGGCTGGTAAAGTTCCCTAGGGCCCTGTACCGTTCCGTAACTGCCTGCAAGGGTCTTTAGGCTTCCGTAGGGGCTGGTAGGGTTCCATAAAGTTCCGTGGGTTCCTGCAGAGTTCTGCAAGTGCCCGCAAGGGCCTGTAGGGGCCCACAGTGTTTCTGTCAGGTTCCGTAGAGTTCCGTAGGGGCCATATTTTTCTGTAGTGGCTGGTAGTATTCAGTAGGGGTCTGTAGGGTTCCGTAGGCGCCTGCAGTGTTCTGTAGGAGCCCATAGGGTTTTAGTGAGGTTCCGTTGTGTTGCTAAGGGTCTTGTAGAGTGCTGTCGGGTCCTGGAGTATTCTGTAGGGTTCCAGAGGGCCTCGTAGGGTTCCATCAAAATCTGTAGGCTTCCCTAGGGGCCCATAGAGTCCCGTAGATTTCCGTAGGGACCTGTAGGGTTGTGTAAGTGCCCGCAGAAGTCTGTAGGAGTCTGTGGGATTCTGTAAGGTTCCGGAGGGTTCTGCAGGGTTCCGTAGGGGCCCGTAGAGTTCCGTAGTGGCTGGTAAAGTTCCGTAGGGCCCTGTGGGGTTCTGTATGGACCTGTAGGGTTCCGTAGGGGCCTGCAGGGTTCCGTAAGTGCCCCCAGGTGTCTGTAGGGTTCCGTAGGGGTCTGTAGGGTTCCGTAGGCACCTGCAGTGTTCTGTAGGAGCCCATAGGGTTTTAGTGAGGTTCCGTTGTGTTGCTAAGGGTCTTGTAGAGTGCTGTCGGGTCCTGGAGTATTCTGTAGGGTTCCAGAGGGCCTCGTAGGGTTCCGTCAAAATCTATAGGGTTCCCTAGGCGCCCATAGAGTCCCGTAGATTTCCGTAGGGACCTGTAGGGTTGTGGAAGTGCCGGCAGAAGTCTGTAGGAGTCTGTGGGATTCAGTAAGGTTCCGGAGGGTTCTGCAGGGTTCCGTAGGGGCCCGTAGAGTTCCGTAGTGGCTGGTAAAGTTCCGTAGGGCCCTGTGGGGTTCTGTATGGACCTGTAGGGTTCCGTAGGGGCCTGCAGGGTTCCGTAAGTGCCCGCAGGTGTCTGTAGGGTTCCGTAGGGGTCTGTAGGGTTCCGTAGGCACCTGCAGTGTTCTGTAGGAGCCCATAGGGTTTTAGTGAGGTTCCGTTGTGTTGCTAAGGGTCTTGTAGAGTGCTGTCGGGTCCTGGAGTATTCTGTAGGGTTCCAGAGGGGCTGGTAGGGTTCCGTCGAAATCTGAAGGGTTCCCTAGGGGCCCGTAGAATCCCGTAGATTTCCGTAGGGGCCTGTAGGGTTGTGTAAGTGCCCGCAGGGGTTGGTAGGAGCTTGTAGGGTGCCATATGTTTCCGGAGGGTTGTGTAGGGTTCCGTAGGGGCCTGTGGTGTTCCCTAGGGGCCTGTAGAGTCTCGTAGAGTTCCGTAGGGTCCTGTAGGTTTCCATAAGCGCCCGCAGAGGTCTGAAGGGGCCCGTACTGTTCCGTAAGGATCCATAGGGTTCCGTAGAGCTTCGTAGGTTCCCTAGAGGCCTCTGGAGTACCGCAGGAGCCAGTAGTGTTCCGTAGGGTCCTCTAGGGTTGAGTAAGTGCCCGCAGGAGTCTGTAGGAATCCGTGGGATTCTCTAAGGTTCTGGAGGGTTCTGCAGGGTTCCGTAGGGGCCCGTAGAGTTCCGTAGTGACTGGTAAAGTTCCCTAGGGCCCTGTACCGTTCCGTAACTGCCTGCAAGGGTCTTTAGGCTTCCGTAGGGGCTGGTAGGGTTCCATAAAGTTCCGTGGGTTCCTGCAGAGTTCTGCAAGTGCCCGCAAGGGCCTGTAGGGGCCCACAGTGTTTCTGCCAGGTTCCGTAGAGTTCCGTAGGGGCCATATTTTTCTGTAGTGGCTGGTAGTATTCAGTAGGGGTCTGTAGGGTTCCGTAGGCGCCTGCAGTGTTCTGTAGGAGCCCATAGGGTTTTAGTGAGGTTCCATTGTGTTGCTAAGGGTCTTGTAGAGTGCTGTCGGGTCCTGGAGTATTCTGTAGGGTTCCAGAGGGCCTCGTAGGGTTCCGTCGAAATCTGTAGGCTTCCCTAGGGGCCCATAGAGTCCCGTAGATTTCCGTAGGGACCTGTAGGGTTGTGTAAGTGCCCGCAGAAGTCTGTAGGAGTCTGTGGGATTCAGTAAGGTTCCGGAGGGTTCTGCAGGGTTCCGTAGGGGCCCGTAGAGTTCCGTAGTGGCTGGTAAAGTTCCGTAGGGCCCTGTGGGGTTCTGTATGGACCTGTAGGGTTCCGTAGGGGCCTGCAGGGTTCCGTAAGTGCCCGCAGGTGTCTGTAGGGTTCCGTAGGGGTCTGTAGGGTTCCGTAGGCACCTGCAGTGTTCTGTAGGAGCCGATAGGGTTTTAGTGAGGTTCCGTTGTGTTGCTAAGGGTCTTGTAGAGTGCTGTCGGGTCCTGGAGTATTCTGTAGGGTTCCAGAGGGGCTGGTAGGGTTCCGTCGAAATCTGAAGGGTTCCCTAGGGGCCCGTAGAATCCCGTAGATTTCCGTAGGGGCCTGTAGGGTTGTGTAAGTGCCCGCAGGGGTTGGTAGGAGCTTGTAGGGTGCCATATGTTTCCGGAGGGTTGTGTAGGGTTCCGTAGGGGCCTGTGGTGTTCCCTAGGGGCCTGTAGAGTCTCGTAGAGTTCCGTAGGGTCCTGTAGGTTTCCATAAGCGCCCGCAGAGGTCTGAAGGGGCCCGTACTGTTCCGTAAGGATCCATAGGGTTCCGTAGAGCTTCGTAGGTTCCCTAGAGGCCTCTGGAGTACCGCAGGAGCCAGTAGTGTTCCGTAGGGTCCTCTAGGGTTGAGTAAGTGCCCGCAGGAGTCTGTAGGAATCCGTGGGATTCTCTAAGGTTCTGGAGGGTTCTGCAGGGTTCCGTAGGGGCCCGTAGAGTTCCGTAGTGGCTGGTAAAGTTCCCTAGGGCCCTGTACCGTTCCGTAACTGCCTGCAAGGGTCTTTAGGCTTCCGTAGGGGCTGGTAGGGTTCCATAAAGTTCCGTGGGTTCCTGCAGAGTTCTGCAAGTGCCCGCAAGGGCCTGTAGGGGCCCACAGTGTTTCTGCCAGGTTCCGTAGAGTTCCGTAGGGGCCATATTTTTCTGTAGTGGCTGGTAGTATTCAGTAGGGGTCTGTAGGGTTCCGTAGGCGCCTGCAGTGTTCTGTAGGAGCCCATAGGGTTTTAGTGAGGTTCCATTGTGTTGCTAAGGGTCTTGTAGAGTGCTGTCGGGTCCTGGAGTATTCTGTAGGGTTCCAGAGGGCCTCATAGGGTTCCATCAAAATCTGTAGGCTTCCCTAGGGGCCCATAGAGTCCCGTAGATTTCCGTAGGGACCTGTAGGGTTGTGTAAGTGCCCGCAGAAGTCTGTAGGAGTCTGTGGGATTCTGTAAGGTTCCGGAGGGTTCTGCAGGGTTCCGTAGGGGCCCGTAGAGTTCCGTAGTGGCTGGTAAAGTTCCGTAGGGCCCTGTGGGGTTCTGTATGGACCTGTAGGGTTCCGTAGGGGCCTGCAGGGTTCTGTAAGTGCCCGCAGGTGTCTGTAGGGTTCCGTAGGGGTCTGTAGGGTTCCGTAGGCACCTGCAGTGTTCTGTAGGAGCCCATAGGGTTTTAGTGAGGTTCCGTTGTGTTGCTAAGGGTCTTGTAGAGTGCTGTCGGGTCCTGGAGTATTCTGTAGGGTTCCAGAGGGCCTCGTAGGGTTCCGTCAAAATCTATAGGGTTCCCTAGGGGCCCATAGAGTCCCGTAGATTTCCGTAGGGACCTGTAGGGTTGTGGAAGTGCCGGCAGAAGTCTGTAGGAGTCTGTGGGATTCAGTAAGGTTCCGGAGGGTTCTGCAGGGTTCCGTAGGGGCCCGTAGAGTTCCGTAGTGGCTGGTAAAGTTCCGTAGGGCCCTGTGGGGTTCTGTATGGACCTGTAGGGTTCCGTAGGGGCCTGCAGGGTTCCGTAAGTGCCCGCAGGTGTCTGTAGGGTTCCGTAGGGGTCTGTAGGGTTCCGTAGGCACCTGCAGTGTTCTGTAGGAGCCCATAGGGTTTTAGTGAGGTTCCGTTGTGTTGCTAAGGGTCTTGTAGAGTGCTGTCGGGTCCTGGAGTATTCTGTAGGGTTCCAGAGGGGCTGGTAGGGTTCCGTCGAAATCTGAAGGGTTCCCTAGGGGCCCGTAGAATCCCGTAGATTTCCGTAGGGGCCTGTAGGGTTGTGTAAGTGCCCGCAGGGGTTGGTAGGAGCTTGTAGGGTGCCATATGTTTCCGGAGGGTTGTGTAGGGTTCCGTAGGGGCCTGTGGTGTTCCCTAGGGGCCTGTAGAGTCTCGTAGAGTTCCGTAGGGTCCTGTAGGTTTCCATAAGCGCCCGCAGAGGTCTGAAGGGGCCCGTACTGTTCCGTAAGGATCCATAGGGTTCCGTAGAGCTTCGTAGGTTCCCTAGAGGCCTCTGGAGTACCGCAGGAGCCAGTAGTGTTCCGTAGGGTCCTCTAGGGTTGAGTAAGTGCCCGCAGGAGTCTGTAGGAATCCGTGGGATTCTCTAAGGTTCTGGAGGGTTCTGCAGGGTTCCGTAGGGGCCCGTAGAGTTCCGTAGTGACTGGTAAAGTTCCCTAGGGCCCTGTACCGTTCCGTAACTGCCTGCAAGGGTCTTTAGGCTTCCGTAGGGGCTGGTAGGGTTCCATAAAGTTCCGTGGGTTCCTGCAGAGTTCTGCAAGTGCCCGCAAGGGCCTGTAGGGGCCCACAGTGTTTCTGCCAGGTTCCGTAGAGTTCCGTAGGGGCCATATTTTTCTGTAGTGGCTGGTAGTATTCAGTAGGGGTCTGTAGGGTTCCGTAGGCGCCTGCAGTGTTCTGTAGGAGCCCATAGGGTTTTAGTGAGGTTCCATTGTGTTGCTAAGGGTCTTGTAGAGTGCTGTCGGGTCCTGGAGTATTCTGTAGGGTTCCAGAGGGCCTCGTAGGGTTCCGTCGAAATCTGTAGGCTTCCCTAGGGGCCCATAGAGTCCCGTAGATTTCCGTAGGGACCTGTAGGGTTGTGTAAGTGCCCGCAGAAGTCTGTAGGAGTCTGTGGGATTCTGTAAGGTTCCGGAGGGTTCTGCAGGGTTCCGTAGGGACCCGTAGAGTTCCGTAGTGGCTGGTAAAGTTCCGTAGGGCCCTGTGGGGTTCTGTATGGACCTGTAGGGTTCCGTAGGGGCCTGCAGGGTTCCGTAAGTGCCCGCAGGTGTCTGTAGGGTTCCGTAGGGGTCTGCAGGGTTCCGTAGGCACCTGCAGTGTTCTGTAGGAGCCCATAGGGTTTTAGTGAGGTTCCGTTGTGTTGCTAAGGGTCTTGTAGAGTGCTGTCGGGTCCTGGAGTATTCTGTAGGGTTCCAGAGGGGCTGGTAGGGTTCCGTCGAAATCTGAAGGGTTCCCTAGGGGCCCGTAGAGTCCCGTAGATTTCCGTAGGGGCCTGTAGGGTTATGTAAGTGCCCGCAGGGGTTGGTAGGAGCTTGTAGGGTGCCATATGTTTCCGGAGGGTTGTGTAGGGTTCCGTAGGGGCCTGTAGAGTCTTGTACAGTTCCGTAGGGTCCTGTAGGTTTCCATAAGCACCCGCAGAGGTCTGAAGGGGCCCATACTGTTCCGTAAGGATCCATAGGGTTCTGTAGAGCTTCGTAGGTTCCCTAGAGGCCTCTGGAGTACCGCAGGAGCCAGTAGTGTTCTGTAGGGGCCCGTAGGGTTCCTTCCATAGGAGCTGGCAGTTTTCCGTAGGGTCCTCTAGGGTTGAGTAAGTGCCCGCAGGAGTCTGTAGGAATCCGTGGGATTCTGTAAGGTTCTGGAGGGTTCTGCAGGGTTCCGTAGGGGCCCATAGAGTTCCGTAGTGGCTGGTAAAGTTCCCTAGGGCCCTGTGGGGTTCTGTATGGACCTGTAGGGTTCCGTAGGGGCCCACAGTGTTCCGTAACTGCCTGCAAGGGTCTTTAGGCTTCCGTAGGGGCTGGTAGGGTTCCATAAAGTTCCGTGGGTTCCTGCAGAGTTCTGCAAGTGCCCGCAAGGGCCTGTAGGGGCCCACAGTGTTTCTGTCAGGTTCCGTAGAGTTCCGTAGGGGCCATATTTTTCTGTAGTGGCTGGTAGTATTCTGTAGGGGTCTGTAGGGTTCCGTAGGCACCTGCAGTGTTCTGTAAGAGCCCATAGGGTTTTAGTGATGTTCCGTTGTGTTGCTAAGGGTCTTGTAGAGTGCTGTCGGGTCCTGGAGTATTCTGTAGGGTTCCAGAGGGCCTCGTAGGGTTCCGTCAAAATCTATAGGGTTCCCTAGGGGCCCATAGAGTCCCGTAGATTTCCGTAGGGACCTGTAGGGTTGTGTAAGTGCCCGCAGAAGTCTGTAGGAGTCTGTGGGATTCTGTAAGGTTCCGGAGGGTTCTGCAGGGTTCCGTAGGGGCCCGTAGAGTTCCGTAGATTTCCGTAGGGGCCTGTAGGGTTGTGTAAGTGCCCGCAGGGGTTGGTAGGAGCTTGTAGGGTGCCATACGTTTCCGGAGGGTTGTGTAAGGTTTCGTAGGGGCCTGTGGTGTTCCCTAGGGGCCTGTAGAGTCTCGTAGAGTTCCGTAGGGTCCTGTAGGTTTCCATAAGCGCCCGCAGAGGTCTGAAGGGGCCCGTACTGTTCCGTAAGGATCCATAGGGTTCCGTAGAGCTTCGTAGGTTCCCTAGAGGCCTCTGGAGTACCGCAGGAGCCAGTAGTGTTCCGTAGGGTCCTCTAGGGTTGAGTAAGTGCCCGCAGGAGTCTGTAGGAATCCGTGGGATTCTCTAAGGTTCGGGAGGGTTCTGCAGGGTTCCGTAGGGGCCCGTAGAGTTCCGTAGTGGCTGGTAAAGTTCCCTAGGGCCCTGTACCGTTCCGTAACTGCCTGCAAGGGTCTTTAGGCTTCCGTAGGGGCTGGTAGGGTTCCATAAAGTTCCGTGGGTTCCTGCAGAGTTCTGCAAGTGCCCGCAAGGGCCTGTAGGGGCCCACAGTGTTTCTGTCAGGTTCCGTAGAGTTCCGTAGGGGCCATATTTTTCTGTAGTGGCTGGTAGTATTCTGTAGGGGTCTGTAGGGTTCCGTAGGCGCCTGCAGTGTTCTGTAGGAGCCCATAGGGTTTTAGTGAGGTTCCGTTGTGTTGCTAAGGGTCTTGTAGAGTGCTGTCGGGTCCTGGAGTATTCTGTAGGGTTCCAGAGGGCCTCGTAGGGTTCCATCAAAATCTATAGGGTTCCCTAGGGGCCCATAGAGTCCCGTAGATTTCCGTAGGGACCTGTAGGGTTGTGTAAGTGCCCGCAGAAGTCTGTAGGAGTCTGTGGGATTCTGTAAGGTTCCGGAGGGTTCTGCAGGGTTCCGTAGGGACCCGTAGAGTTCCGTAGTGGCTGGTAAAGTTCCGTAGGGCCCTGTGGGGTTCTGTATGGACCTGTAGGGTTCCGTAGGGGCCTGCAGGGTTCCGTAAGTGCCCGCAGGTGTCTGTAGGGTTCCGTAGGGGTCTGTAGGGTTCCGTAGGCACCTGCAGTGTTCTGTAGGAGCCCATAGGGTTTTAGTGAGGTTCCGTTGTGTTGCTAAGGGTCTTGTAGAGTGCTGTCGGGTCCTGGAGTATTCTGTAGGGTTCCAGAGGGCCTCGTAGGGTTCCGTCAAAATCTATAGGGTTCCCTAGGGGCCCATAGAGTCCCGTAGATTTCCGTAGGGACCTGTAGGGTTGTGTAAGTGCCGGCAGAAGTCTGTAGGAGTCTGTGGGATTCAGTAAGGTTCCGGAGGGTTCTGCAGGGTTCCGTAGGGGCCCGTAGAGTTCCGTAGTGGCTGGTAAAGTTCCGTAGGGCCCTGTGGGGTTCTGTATGGACCTGTAGGGTTCCGTAGGGGCCTGCAGGGTTCCGTAAGTGCCCGCAGGTGTCTGTAGGGTTCCGTAGGGGTCTGTAGGGTTCCGTAGGCACCTGCAGTGTTCTGTAGGAGCCCATAGGGTTTTAGTGAGGTTCCGTTGTGTTGCTAAGGGTCTTGTAGAGTGCTGTCGGGTCCCGGAGTATTCTGTAGGGTTCCAGAGGGGCTGGTAGGGTTCCGTCGAAATCTGAAGGGTTCCCTAGGGGCCCGTAGAGTCCCGTAGATTTCCGTAGGGGCCTGTAGGGTTGTGTAAGTGCCCGCAGGGGTTGGTAGGAGCTTGTAGGGTGCCATACGTTTCCGGAGGGTTGTGTAAGGTTTCGTAGGGGCCTGTGGTGTTCCCTAGGGGCCTGTAGAGTCTCGTAGAGTTCCGTAGGGTCCTGTAGGTTTCCATAAGCGCCCGCAGAGGTCTGAAGGGGCCCGTACTGTTCCGTAAGGATCCATAGGGTTCCGTAGAGCTTCGTAGGTTCCCTAGAGGCCTCTGGAGTACCGCAGGAGCCAGTAGTGTTCCGTAGGGTCCTCTAGGGTTGAGTAAGTGCCCGCAGGAGTCTGTAGGAATCCGTGGGATTCTCTAAGGTTCTGGAGGGTTCTGCAGGGTTCCGTAGGGGCCCGTAGAGTTCCGTAGTGGCTGGTAAAGTTCCCTAGGGCCCTGTACCGTTCCGTAACTGCCTGCAAGGGTCTTTAGGCTTCCGTAGGGGCTGGTAGGGTTCCATAAAGTTCCGTGGGTTCCTGCAGAGTTCTGCAAGTGCCCGCAAGGGCCTGTAGGGGCCCACAGTGTTTCTGTCAGGTTCCGTAGAGTTCCGTAGGGGCCATATTTTTCTGTAGTGGCTGGTAGTATTCTGTAGGGGTCTGTAGGGTTCCGTAGGCGCCTGCAGTGTTCTGTAGGAGCCCATAGGGTTTTAGTGAGGTTCCGTTGTGTTGCTAAGGGTCTTGTAGAGTGCTGTCGGGTCCTGGAGTATTCTGTAGGGTTCCAGAGGGCCTCGTAGGGTTCCATCAAAATCTATAGGGTTCCCTAGGGGCCCATAGAGTCCCGTAGATTTCCGTAGGGACCTGTAGGGTTGTGTAAGTGCCCGCAGAAGTCTGTAGGAGTCTGTGGGATTCTGTAAGGTTCCGGAGGGTTCTGCAGGGTTCCGTAGGGACCCGTAGAGTTCCGTAGTGGCTGGTAAAGTTCCGTAGGGCCCTGTGGGGTTCTGTATGGACCTGTAGGGTTCCGTAGGGGCCTGCAGGGTTCCGTAAGTGCCCGCAGGTGTCTGTAGGGTTCCGTAGGGGTCTGTAGGGTTCCGTAGGCACCTGCAGTGTTCTGTAGGAGCCCATAGGGTTTTAGTGAGGTTCCGTTGTGTTGCTAAGGGTCTTGTAGAGTGCTGTCGGGTCCTGGAGTATTCTGTAGGGTTCCAGAGGGCCTCGTAGGGTTCCGTCAAAATCTATAGGGTTCCCTAGGGGCCCATAGAGTCCCGTAGATTTCCGTAGGGACCTGTAGGGTTGTGTAAGTGCCGGCAGAAGTCTGTAGGAGTCTGTGGGATTCAGTAAGGTTCCGGAGGGTTCTGCAGGGTTCCGTAGGGGCCCGTAGAGTTCCGTAGTGGCTGGTAAAGTTCCGTAGGGCCCTGTGGGGTTCTGTATGGACCTGTAGGGTTCCGTAGGGGCCTGCAGGGTTCCGTAAGTGCCCGCAGGTGTCTGTAGGGTTCCGTAGGGGTCTGTAGGGTTCCGTAGGCACCTGCAGTGTTCTGTAGGAGCCCATAGGGTTTTAGTGAGGTTCCGTTGTGTTGCTAAGGGTCTTGTAGAGTGCTGTCGGGTCCTGGAGTATTCTGTAGGGTTCCAGAGGGGCTGGTAGGGTTCCGTCGAAATCTGAAGGGTTCCCTAGGGGCCCGTAGAATCCCGTAGATTTCCGTAGGGGCCTGTAGGGTTGTGTAAGTGCCCGCAGGGGTTGGTAGGAGCTTGTAGGGTGCCATATGTTTCCGGAGGGTTGTGTAGGGTTCCGTAGGGGCCTGTGGTGTTCCCTAGGGGCCTGTAGAGTCTCGTAGAGTTCCGTAGGGTCCTGTAGGTTTCCATAAGCGCCCGCAGAGGTCTGAAGGGGCCCGTACTGTTCCGTAAGGATCCATAGGGTTCCGTAGAGCTTCGTAGGTTCCCTAGAGGCCTCTGGAGTACCGCAGGAGCCAGTAGTGTTCCGTAGGGTCCTCTAGGGTTGAGTAAGTGCCCGCAGGAGTCTGTAGGAATCCGTGGGATTCTCTAAGGTTCTGGAGGGTTCTGCAGGGTTCCGTAGGGGCCCATAGAGTTCCGTAGTGGCTGGTAAAGTTCCCTAGGGCCCTGTACCGTTCCGTAACTGCCTGCAAGGGTCTTTAGGCTTCCGTAGGGGCTGGTAGGGTTCCATAAAGTTCCGTGGGTTCCTGCAGAGTTCTGCAAGTGCCCGCAAGGGCCTGTAGGGGCCCACAGTGTTTCTGCCAGGTTCCGTAGAGTTCCGTAGGGGCCATATTTTTCTGTAGTGGCTGGTAGTATTCAGTAGGGGTCTGTAGGGTTCCGTAGGCGCCTGCAGTGTTCTGTAGGAGCCCATAGGGTTTTAGTGAGGTTCCATTGTGTTGCTAAGGGTCTTGTAGAGTGCTGTCGGGTCCTGGAGTATTCTGTAGGGTTCCAGAGGGCCTCGTAGGGTTCCATCAAAATCTATAGGGTTCCCTAGGGGCCCATAGAGTCCCGTAGATTTCCGTAGGGACCTGTAGGGTTGTGTAAGTGCCTGCAGAAGTCTGTAGGAGTCTGTGGGATTCTGTAAGGTTCCGGAGGGTTCTGCAGGGTTCCGTAGGGGCCCGTAGAGTTCCGTAGTGGCTGGTAAAGTTCCGTAGGGCCCTGTGGGGTTCTGTATGGACCTGTAGGGTTCCGTAGGGGCCTGCAGGGTTCCGTAAGTGCCCGCAGGTGTCTGTAGGGTTCCATAGGGGTCTGCAGGGTTCCGTAGGCACCTGCAGTGTTCTGTAGGAGCCCATAGGGTTTTAGTGAGGTTCCGTTGTGTTGCTAAGGGTCTTGTAGAGTGCTGTCGGGTCCTGGAGTATTCTGTAGGGTTCCAGAGGGGCTGGTAGGGTTCCGTCGAAATCTGAAGGGTTCCCTAGGGGCCCGTAGAGTCCCGTAGATTTCCGTAGGGGCCTGTAGGGTTATGTAAGTGCCCGCAGGGGTTGGTAGGAGCTTGTAGGGTGCCATATGTTTCCGGAGGGTTGTGTAGGGTTCCGTAGGGGCCTGTAGAGTCTTGTACAGTTCCGTAGGGTCCTGTAGGTTTCCATAAGCACCCGCAGAGGTCTGAAGGGGCCCATACTGTTCCGTAAGGATCCATAGGGTTCTGTAGAGCTTCGTAGGTTCCCTAGAGGCCTCTGGAGTACCGCAGGAGCCAGTAGTGTTCTGTAGGGGCCCGTAGGGTTCCTTCCATAGGAGCTGGCAGTTTTCCGTAGGGTCCTCTAGGGTTGAGTAAGTGCCCGCAGGAGTCTGTAGGAATCCGTGGGATTCTGTAAGGTTCTGGAGGGTTCTGCAGGGTTCCGTAGGGGCCCATAGAGTTCCGTAGTGGCTGGTAAAGTTCCCTAGGGCCCTGTGGGGTTCTGTATGGACCTGTAGGGTTCCGTAGGGGCCCACAGTGTTCCGTAACTGCCTGCAAGGGTCTTTAGGCTTCCGTAGGGGCTGGTAGGGTTCCATAAAGTTCCGTGGGTTCCTGCAGAGTTCTGCAAGTGCCCGCAAGGGCCTGTAGGGGCCCACAGTGTTTCTGTCAGGTTCCGTAGAGTTCCGTAGGGGCCATATTTTTCTGTAGTGGCTGGTAGTATTCTGTAGGGGTCTGTAGGGTTCCGTAGGCACCTGCAGTGTTCTGTAAGAGCCCATAGGGTTTTAGTGATGTTCCGTTGTGTTGCTAAGGGTCTTGTAGAGTGCTGTCGGGTCCTGGAGTATTCTGTAGGGTTCCAGAGGGCCTCGTAGGGTTCCGTCAAAATCTATAGGGTTCCCTAGGGGCCCATAGAGTCCCGTAGATTTCCGTAGGGACCTGTAGGGTTGTGTAAGTGCCCGCAGAAGTCTGTAGGAGTCTGTGGGATTCTGTAAGGTTCCGGAGGGTTCTGCAGGGTTCCGTAGGGGCCCGTAGAGTTCCGTAGTGGCTGGTAAAGTTCCGTAGGGCCCTGTGGGGTTCTGTATGGACCTGTAGGGTTCCGTAGGGGCCTGCAGGGTTCCGTAAGTGCCCGCAGGTGTCTGTAGGGTTCCGTAGGGGTCTGTAGGGTTCCGTAGGCACCTGCAGTGTTCTGTAGGAGCCCATAGGGTTTTAGTGAGGTTCCGTTGTGTTGCTAAGGGTCTTGTAGAGTGCTGTCGGGTCCCGGAGTATTCTGTAGGGTTCCAGAGGGGCTGGTAGGGTTCCGTCGAAATCTGAAGGGTTCCCTAGGGGCCCGTAGAGTCCCGTAGATTTCCGTAGGGGCCTGTAGGGTTGTGTAAGTGCCCGCAGGGGTTGGTAGGAGCTTGTAGGGTGCCATACGTTTCCGGAGGGTTGTGTAAGGTTTCGTAGGGGCCTGTGGTGTTCCCTAGGGGCCTGTAGAGTCTCGTAGAGTTCCGTAGGGTCCTGTAGGTTTCCATAAGCGCCCGCAGAGATCTGAAGGGGCCCGTACTGTTCCGTAAGGATCCATAGGGTTCCGTAGAGCTTCGTAGGTTCCCTAGAGGCCTCTGGAGTACCGCAGGAGCCAGTAGTGTTCCGTAGGGTCCTCTAGGGTTGAGTAAGTGCCCGCAGGAGTCTGTAGGAATCCGTGGGATTCTCTAAGGTTCGGGAGGGTTCTGCAGGGTTCCGTAGGGGCCCGTAGAGTTCCGTAGTGGCTGGTAAAGTTCCCTAGGGCCCTGTACCGTTCCGTAACTGCCTGCAAGGGTCTTTAGGCTTCCGTAGGGGCTGGTAGGGTTCCATAAAGTTCCGTGGGTTCCTGCAGAGTTCTGCAAGTGCCCGCAAGGGCCTGTAGGGGCCCACAGTGTTTCTGTCAGGTTCCGTAGAGTTCCGTAGGGGCCATATTTTTCTGTAGTGGCTGGTAGTATTCTGTAGGGGTCTGTAGGGTTCCGTAGGCGCCTGCAGTGTTCTGTAGGAGCCCATAGGGTTTTAGTGAGGTTCCGTTGTGTTGCTAAGGGTCTTGTAGAGTGCTGTCGGGTCCTGGAGTATTCTGTAGGGTTCCAGAGGGCCTCGTAGGGTTCCATCAAAATCTATAGGGTTCCCTAGGGGCCCATAGAGTCCCGTAGATTTCCGTAGGGACCTGTAGGGTTGTGTAAGTGCCCGCAGAAGTCTGTAGGAGTCTGTGGGATTCTGTAAGGTTCCGGAGGGTTCTGCAGGGTTCCGTAGGGACCCGTAGAGTTCCGTAGTGGCTGGTAAAGTTCCGTAGGGCCCTGTGGGGTTCTGTATGGACCTGTAGGGTTCCGTAGGGGCCTGCAGGGTTCCGTAAGTGCCCGCAGGTGTCTGTAGGGTTCCGTAGGGGTCTGTAGGGTTCCGTAGGCACCTGCAGTGTTCTGTAGGAGCCCATAGGGTTTTAGTGAGGTTCCGTTGTGTTGCTAAGGGTCTTGTAGAGTGCTGTCGGGTCCTGGAGTATTCTGTAGGGTTCCAGAGGGCCTCGTAGGGTTCCGTCAAAATCTATAGGGTTCCCTAGGGGCCCATAGAGTCCCGTAGATTTCCGTAGGGACCTGTAGGGTTGTGTAAGTGCCGGCAGAAGTCTGTAGGAGTCTGTGGGATTCAGTAAGGTTCCGGAGGGTTCTGCAGGGTTCCGTAGGGGCCCGTAGAGTTCCGTAGTGGCTGGTAAAGTTCCGTAGGGCCCTGTGGGGTTCTGTATGGACCTGTAGGGTTCCGTAGGGGCCTGCAGGGTTCCGTAAGTGCCCGCAGGTGTCTGTAGGGTTCCGTAGGGGTCTGTAGGGTTCCGTAGGCACCTGCAGTGTTCTGTAGGTGCCCATAGGGTTTTAGTGAGGTTCCGTTGTGTTGCTAAGGGTCTTGTAGAGTGCTGTCGGGTCCCGGAGTATTCTGTAGGGTTCCAGAGGGGCTGGTAGGGTTCCGTCGAAATCTGAAGGGTTCCCTAGGGGCCCGTAGAGTCCCGTAGATTTCCGTAGGGGCCTGTAGGGTTGTGTAAGTGCCCGCAGGGGTTGGTAGGAGCTTGTAGGGTGCCATACGTTTCCGGAGGGTTGTGTAAGGTTTCGTAGGGGCCTGTGGTGTTCCCTAGGGGCCTGTAGAGTCTCGTAGAGTTCCGTAGGGTCCTGTAGGTTTCCATAAGCGCCCGCAGAGGTCTGAAGGGGCCCGTACTGTTCCGTAAGGATCCATAGGGTTCCGTAGAGCTTCGTAGGTTCCCTAGAGGCCTCTGGAGTACCGCAGGAGCCAGTAGTGTTCCGTAGGGTCCTCTAGGGTTGAGTAAGTGCCCGCAGGAGTCTGTAGGAATCCGTGGGATTCTGTAAGGTTCTGGAGGGTTCTGCAGGGTTCCGTAGGGGCCCGTAGAGTTCCGTAGTGGCTGGTAAAGTTCCCTAGGGCCCTGTACTGTTCCGTAACTGCCTGCAAGGGTCTTTAGGCTTCCGTAGGGGCTGGTAGGGTTCCATAAAGTTCCGTGGGTTCCTGCAGAGTTCTGCAAGTGCCCGCAAGGGCCTGTAGGGGCCCACAGTGTTTCTGTCAGGTTCCGTAGAGTTCCGTAGGGGCCATATTTTTCTGTAGTGGCTGGTAGTATTCTGTAGGGGTCTGTAGGGTTCCGTAGGCGCCTGCAGTGTTCTGTAGGAGCCCATAGGGTTTTAGTGAGGTTCCGTTGTGTTGCTAAGGGTCTTGTAGAGTGCTGTCGGGTCCTGGAGTATTCTGTAGGGTTCCAGAGGGCCTCGTAGGGTTCCATCAAAATCTATAGGGTTCCCTAGGGGCCCATAGAGTCCCGTAGATTTCCGTAGGGACCTGTAGGGTTGTGTAAGTGCCCGCAGAAGTCTGTAGGAGTCTGTGGGATTCTGTAAGGTTCCGGAGGGTTCTGCAGGGTTCCGTAGGGACCCGTAGAGTTCCGTAGTGGCTGGTAAAGTTCCGTAGGGCCCTGTGGGGTTCTGTATGGACCTGTAGGGTTCCGTAGGGGCCTGCAGGGTTCCGTAAGTGCCCGCAGGTGTCTGTAGGGTTCCGTAGGGGTCTGTAGGGTTCCGTAGGCACCTGCAGTGTTCTGTAGGAGCCCATAGGGTTTTAGTGAGGTTCCGTTGTGTTGCTAAGGGTCTTGTAGAGTGCTGTCGGGTCCTGGAGTATTCTGTAGGGTTCCAGAGGGCCTCGTAGGGTTCCGTCAAAATCTATAGGGTTCCCTAGGGGCCCATAGAGTCCCGTAGATTTCCGTAGGGACCTGTAGGGTTGTGTAAGTGCCGGCAGAAGTCTGTAGGAGTCTGTGGGATTCAGTAAGGTTCCGGAGGGTTCTGCAGGGTTCCGTAGGGGCCCGTAGAGTTCCGTAGTGGCTGGTAAAGTTCCGTAGGGCCCTGTGGGGTTCTGTATGGACCTGTAGGGTTCCGTAGGGGCCTGCAGGGTTCCGTAAGTGCCCGCAGGTGTCTGTAGGGTTCCGTAGGGGTCTGTAGGGTTCCGTAGGCACCTGCAGTGTTCTGTAGGAGCCCATAGGGTTTTAGTGAGGTTCCGTTGTGTTGCTAAGGGTCTTGTAGAGTGCTGTCGGGTCCTGGAGTATTCTGTAGGGTTCCAGAGGGGCTGGTAGGGTTCCGTCGAAATCTGAAGGGTTCCCTAGGGGCCCGTAGAATCCCGTAGATTTCCGTAGGGGCCTGTAGGGTTGTGTAAGTGCCCGCAGGGGTTGGTAGGAGCTTGTAGGGTGCCATATGTTTCCGGAGGGTTGTGTAGGGTTCCGTAGGGGCCTGTGGTGTTCCCTAGGGGCCTGTAGAGTCTCGTAGAGTTCCGTAGGGTCCTGTAGGTTTCCATAAGCGCCCGCAGAGGTCTGAAGGGGCCCGTACTGTTCCGTAAGGATCCATAGGGTTCCGTAGAGCTTCGTAGGTTCCCTAGAGGCCTCTGGAGTACCGCAGGAGCCAGTAGTGTTCCGTAGGGTCCTCTAGGGTTGAGTAAGTGCCCGCAGGAGTCTGTAGGAATCCGTGGGATTCTCTAAGGTTCTGGAGGGTTCTGCAGGGTTCCGTAGGGGCCCGTAGAGTTCCGTAGTGGCTGGTAAAGTTCCCTAGGGCCCTGTACCGTTCCGTAACTGCCTGCAAGGGTCTTTAGGCTTCCGTAGGGGCTGGTAGGGTTCCATAAAGTTCCGTGGGTTCCTGCAGAGTTCTGCAAGTGCCCGCAAGGGCCTGTAGGGGCCCACAGTGTTTCTGCCAGGTTCCGTAGAGTTCCGTAGGGGCCATATTTTTCTGTAGTGGCTGGTAGTATTCAGTAGGGGTCTGTAGGGTTCCGTAGGCGCCTGCAGTGTTCTGTAGGAGCCCATAGGGTTTTAGTGAGGTTCCATTGTGTTGCTAAGGGTCTTGTAGAGTGCTGTCGGGTCCTGGAGTATTCTGTAGGGTTCCAGAGGGCCTCGTAGGGTTCCATCAAAATCTGTAGGCTTCCCTAGGGGCCCATAGAGTCCCGTAGATTTCCGTAGGGACCTGTAGGGTTGTGTAAGTGCCCGCAGAAGTCTGTAGGAGTCTGTGGGATTCTGTAAGGTTCCGGAGGGTTCTGCAGGGTTCCGTAGGGGCCCGTAGAGTTCCGTAGTGGCTGGTAAAGTTCCGTAGGGCCCTGTGGGGTTCTGTATGGACCTGTAGGGTTCCGTAGGGGCCTGCAGGGTTCTGTAAGTGCCCGCAGGTGTCTGTAGGGTTCCGTAGGGGTCTGTAGGGTTCCGTAGGCACCTGCAGTGTTCTGTAGGAGCCCATAGGGTTTTAGTGAGGTTCCGTTGTGTTGCTAAGGGTCTTGTAGAGTGCTGTCGGGTCCTGGAGTATTCTGTAGGGTTCCAGAGGGCCTCGTAGGGTTCCGTCAAAATCTATAGGGTTCCCTAGGGGCCCATAGAGTCCCGTAGATTTCCGTAGGGACCTGTAGGGTTGCGGAAGTGCCCGCAGAAGTCTGTAGGAGTCTGTGGGATTCTGTAAGGTTCCGGAGGGTTCTGCAGGGTTCCGTAGGGACCCGTAGAGTTCCGTAGTGGCTGGTAAAGTTCCGTAGGGCCCTGTGGGGTTCTGTATGGACCTGTAGGGTTCCGTAGGGGCCTGCAGGGTTTCGTAAGTGCCCGCAGGTGTCTGTAGGGTTCCGTAGGGGTCTGTAGGGTTCCGTAGGCACCTGCAGTGTTCTGTAGGAGCCCATAGGGTTTTAGTGAGGTTCCGTTGTGTTGCTAAGGGTCTTGTAGAGTGCTGTCGGGTCCCGGAGTATTCTGTAGGGTTCCAGAGGGGCTGGTAGGGTTCCGTCGAAATCTGAAGGGTTCCCTAGGGGCCCGTAGAGTCCCGTAGATTTCCGTAGGGGCCTGTAGGGTTGTGTAAGTGCCCGCAGGGGTTGGTAGGAGCTTGTAGGGTGCCATACGTTTCCGGAGGGTTGTGTAGGGTTCCGTAGGGGCCTGTGGTGTTCCCTAGGGGCCTGTAGAGTCTCGTAGAGTTCCGTAGGGTCCTGTAGGTTTCCATAAGCGCCCGCAGAGGTCTGAAGGGGCCCGTACTGTTCCGTAAGGATCCATAGGGTTCCGTAGAGCTTCGTAGGTTCCCTAGAGGCCTCTGGAGTACCGCAGGAGCCAGTAGTGTTCCGTAGGGTCCTCTAGGGTTGAGTAAGTGCCCGCAGGAGTCTGTAGGAATCCGTGGGATTCTCTAAGGTTCGGGAGGGTTCTGCAGGGTTCCGTAGGGGCCCGTAGAGTTCCGTAGTGGCTGGTAAAGTTCCCTAGGGCCCTGTACCGTTCCGTAACTGCCTGCAAGGGTCTTTAGGCTTCCGTAGGGGCTGGTAGGGTTCCATAAAGTTCCGTGGGTTCCTGCAGAGTTCTGCAAGTGCCCGCAAGGGCCTGTAGGGGCCCACAGTGTTTCTGTCAGGTTCCGTAGAGTTCCGTAGGGGCCATATTTTTCTGTAGTGGCTGGTAGTATTCTGTAGGGGTCTGTAGGGTTCCGTAGGCGCCTGCAGTGTTCTGTAGGAGCCCATAGGGTTTTAGTGAGGTTCCGTTGTGTTGCTAAGGGTCTTGTAGAGTGCTGTCGGGTCCTGGAGTATTCTGTAGGGTTCCAGAGGGCCTCGTAGGGTTCCGTCGAAATCTATAGGGTTCCCTAGGGGCCCATAGAGTCCCGTAGATTTCCGTAGGGACCTGTAGGGTTGTGTAAGTGCCCGCAGAAGTCTGTAGGAGTCTGTGGGATTCTGTAAGGTTCCGGAGGGTTCTGCAGGGTTCCGTAGGGACCCGTAGAGTTCCGTAGTGGCTGGTAAAGTTCCGTAGGGCCCTGTGGGGTTCTGTATGGACCTGTAGGGTTCCGTAGGGGCCTGCAGGGTTCCGTAAGTGCCCGCAGGTGTCTGTAGGGTTCCGTAGGGGTCTGTAGGGTTCCGTAGGCACCTGCAGTGTTCTGTAGGAGCCCATAGGGTTTTAGTGAGGTTCCGTTGTGTTGCTAAGGGTCTTGTAGAGTGCTGTCGGGTCCTGGAGTATTCTGTAGGGTTCCAGAGGGGCTGGTAGGGTTCCGTCGAAATCTGAAGGGTTCCCTAGGGGCCCGTAGAATCCCGTAGATTTCCGTAGGGGCCTGTAGGGTTGTGTAAGTGCCCGCAGGGGTTGGTAGGAGCTTGTAGGGTGCCATATGTTTCCGGAGGGTTGTGTAGGGTTCCGTAGGGGCCTGTGGTGTTCCCTAGGGGCCTGTAGAGTCTCGTACAGTTCCGTAGGGTCCTGTAGGTTTCCATAAGCGCCCGCAGAGGTCTGAAGGGGCCCGTACTGTTCCGTAAGGATCCATAGGGTTCCGTAGAGCTTCGTAGGTTCCCTAGAGGCCTCTGGAGTACCGCAGGAGCCAGTAGTGTTCCGTAGGGTCCTCTAGGGTTGAGTAAGTGCCCGCAGGAGTCTGTAGGAATCCGTGGGATTCTGTAAGGTTCTGGAGGGTTCTGCAGGGTTCCGTAGGGGCCCGTAGAGTTCCGTAGTGGCTGGTAAAGTTCCCTAGGGCCCTGTACCGTTCCGTAACTGCCTGCAAGGGTCTTTAGGCTTCCGTAGGGGCTGGTAGGGTTCCATAAAGTTCCGTGGGTTCCTGCAGAGTTCTGCAAGTGCCCGCAAGGGCCTGTAGGGGCCCACAGTGTTTCTGCCAGGTTCCGTAGAGTTCCGTAGGGGCCATATTTTTCTGTAGTGGCTGGTAGTATTCAGTAGGGGTCTGTAGGGTTCCGTAGGCGCCTGCAGTGTTCTGTAGGAGCCCATAGGGTTTTAGTGAGGTTCCATTGTGTTGCTAAGGGTCTTGTAGAGTGCTGTCGGGTCCTGGAGTATTCTGTAGGGTTCCAGAGGGCCTCGTAGGGTTCCATCAAAATCTGTAGGCTTCCCTAGGGGCCCATAGAGTCCCGTAGATTTCCGTAGGGACCTGTAGGGTTGTGTAAGTGCCCGCAGAAGTCTGTAGGAGTCTGTGGGATTCTGTAAGGTTCCGGAGGGTTCTGCAGGGTTCCGTAGGGGCCCGTAGAGTTCCGTAGTGGCTGGTAAAGTTCCGTAGGGCCCTGTGGGGTTCTGTATGGACCTGTAGGGTTCCGTAGGGGCCTGCAGGGTTCTGTAAGTGCCCGCAGGTGTCTGTAGGGTTCCGTAGGGGTCTGTAGGGTTCCGTAGGCACCTGCAGTGTTCTGTAGGAGCCCATAGGGTTTTAGTGAGGTTCCGTTGTGTTGCTAAGGGTCTTGTAGAGTGCTGTCGGGTCCTGGAGTATTCTGTAGGGTTCCAGAGGGCCTCGTAGGGTTCCGTCAAAATCTATAGGGTTCCCTAGGGGCCCATAGAGTCCCGTAGATTTCCGTAGGGACCTGTAGGGTTGCGGAAGTGCCCGCAGAAGTCTGTAGGAGTCTGTGGGATTCTGTAAGGTTCCGGAGGGTTCTGCAGGGTTCCGTAGGGACCCGTAGAGTTCCGTAGTGGCTGGTAAAGTTCCGTAGGGCCCTGTGGGGTTCTGTATGGACCTGTAGGGTTCCGTAGGGGCCTGCAGGGTTCCGTAAGTGCCCGCAGGTGTCTGTAGGGTTCCGTAGGGGTCTGTAGGGTTCCGTAGGCACCTGCAGTGTTCTGTAGGAGCCCATAGGGTTTTAGTGAGGTTCCGTTGTGTTGCTAAGGGTCTTGTAGAGTGCTGTCGGGTCCTGGAGTATTCTGTAGGGTTCCAGAGGGGCTGGTAGGGTTCCGTCGAAATCTGAAGGGTTCCCTAGGGGCCCGTAGAATCCCGTAGATTTCCGTAGGGGCCTGTAGGGTTGTGTAAGTGCCCGCAGGGGTTGGTAGGAGCTTGTAGGGTGCCATATGTTTCCGGAGGGTTGTGTAGGGTTCCGTAGGGGCCTGTGGTGTTCCCTAGGGGCCTGTAGAGTCTCGTACAGTTCCGTAGGGTCCTGTAGGTTTCCATAAGCGCCCGCAGAGGTCTGAAGGGGCCCGTACTGTTCCGTAAGGATCCATAGGGTTCCGTAGAGCTTCGTAGGTTCCCTAGAGGCCTCTGGAGTACCGCAGGAGCCAGTAGTGTTCCGTAGGGTCCTCTAGGGTTGAGTAAGTGCCCGCAGGAGTCTGTAGGAATCCGTGGGATTCTCTAAGGTTCTGGAGGGTTCTGCAGGGTTCCGTAGGGGCCCGTAGAGTTCCGTAGTGGCTGGTAAAGTTCCCTAGGGCCCTGTACCGTTCCGTAACTGCCTGCAAGGGTCTTTAGGCTTCCGTAGGGGCTGGTAGGGTTCCATAAAGTTCCGTGGGTTCCTGCAGAGTTCTGCAAGTGCCCGCAAGGGCCTGTAGGGGCCCACAGTGTTTCTGCCAGGTTCCGTAGAGTTCCGTAGGGGCCATATTTTTCTGTAGTGGCTGGTAGTATTCAGTAGGGGTCTGTAGGGTTCCGTAGGCGCCTGCAGTGTTCTGTAGGAGCCCATAGGGTTTTAGTGAGGTTCCGTTGTGTTGCTAAGGGTCTTGTAGAGTGCTGTCGGGTCCTGGAGTATTCTGTAGGGTTCCAGAGGGCCTCATAGGGTTCCGTCGAAATCTATAGGGTTCCCTAGGGGCCCATAGAGTCCCGTAGATTTCCGTAGGGACCTGTAGGGTTGTGTAAGTGCCCGCAGAAGTCTGTAGGAGTCTGTGGGATTCTGTAAGGTTCCGGAGGGTTCTGCAGGGTTCCGTAGGGACCCGTAGAGTTCCGTAGTGGCTGGTAAAGTTCCGTAGGGCCCTGTGGGGTTCTGTATGGACCTGTAGCGTTCCGTAGGGGCCTGCAGGGTTCCGTAAGTGCCCCCAGGTGTCTGTAGGGTTCCGTAGGGGTCTGCAGGGTTCCGTAGGCACCTGCAGTGTTCTGTAGGAGCCCATAGGGTTTTAGTGAGGTTCCGTTGTGTTGCTAAGGGTCTTGTAGAGTGCTGTCGGGTCCTGGAGTATTCTGTAGGGTTCCAGAGGGGCTGGTAGGGTTCCGTCGAAATCTGAAGGGTTCCCTAGGGGCCCGTAGAGTCCCGTAGATTTCCGTAGGGGCCTGTAGGGTTATGTAAGTGCCCGCAGGGGTTGGTAGGAGCTTGTAGGGTGCCATATGTTTCCGGAGGGTTGTGTAGGGTTCCGTAGGGGCCTGTAGAGTCTTGTACAGTTCCGTAGGGTCCTGTAGGTTTCCATAAGCACCCGCAGAGGTCTGAAGGGGCCCATACTGTTCCGTAAGGATCCATAGGGTTCTGTAGAGCTTCGTA
This sequence comes from Numenius arquata, assembly GCF_964106895.1. Classification (NCBI taxonomy): domain Eukaryota; kingdom Metazoa; phylum Chordata; class Aves; order Charadriiformes; family Scolopacidae; genus Numenius; species Numenius arquata. The sequence goes on from NW_027414178.1 coordinate 161,337, forward strand.
GGTTCCCTAGAGGCCTCTGGAGTACCGCAGGAGCCAGTAGTGTTCTGTAGGGGCCCGTAGGGTTCCTTCCATAGGAGCTGGCAGTTTTCCGTAGGGTCCTCTAGGGTTGAGTAAGTGCCCGCAGGAGTCTGTAGGAATCCGTGGGATTCTGTAAGGTTCTGGAGGGTTCTGCAGGGTTCCGTAGGGGCCCATAGAGTTCCGTAGTGGCTGGTAAAGTTCCCTAGGGCCCTGTGGGGTTCTGTATGGACCTGTAGGGTTCCGTAGGGGCCTGCAGTGTTCCGTAACTGCCTGCAAGGGTCTTTAGGCTTCCGTAGGGGCTGGTAGGGTTCCATAAAGTTCCGTGGGTTCCTGCAGAGTTCTGCAAGTGCCCGCAAGGGCCTGTAGGGGCCCACAGTGTTTCTGTCAGGTTCCGTAGAGTTCCGTAGGGGCCATATTTTTCTGTAGTGGCTGGTAGTATTCTGTAGGGGTCTGTAGGGTTCCGTAGGCGCCTGCAGTGTTCTGTAAGAGCCCATAGGGTTTTAGTGATGTTCCGTTGTGTTGCTAAGGGTCTTGTAGAGTGCTGTCGGGTCCTGGAGTATTCTGTAGGGTTCCAGAGGGCTTCGTAGGGTTCCGTCAAAATCTATAGGGTTCCCTAGGGGCCCATAGAGTCCCGTAGATTTCCGTAGGGACCTGTAGGGTTTTGTAAGTGCCCGCAGAAGTCTGTAGGAGTCTGTGGGATTCTGTAAGGTTCCGGAGGGTTCTGCAGGGTTCCGTAGGGACCCGTAGAGTTCCGTAGTGGCTGGTAAAGTTCCGTAGGGCCCTGTGGGGTTCTGTATGGACCTGTAGGGTTCCGTAGGGGCCTGCAGGGTTCCGTAAGTGCCCGCAGGTGTCTGTAGGGTTCCGTAGGGGTCTGTAGGGTTCCGTAGGCACCTGCAGTGTTCTGTAGGAGCCCATAGGGTTTTAGTGAGGTTCCGTTGTGTTGCTAAGGGTCTTGTAGAGTGCTGTCGGGTCCCGGAGTATTCTGTAGGGTTCCAGAGGGGCTGGTAGGGTTCCGTCGAAATCTGAAGGGTTCCCTAGGGGCCCGTAGAGTCCCGTAGATTTCCGTAGGGGCCTGTAGGGTTGTGTAAGTGCCCGCAGGGGTTGGTAGGAGCTTGTAGGGTGCCATACGTTTCCGGAGGGTTGTGTAAGGTTCCGTAGGGGCCTGTGGTGTTCCCTAGGGGCCTGTAGAGTCTCGTAGAGTTCCGTAGGGTCCTGTAGGTTTCCATAAGCGCCCGCAGAGGTCTGAAGGGGCCCGTACTGTTCCGTAAGGATCCATAGGGTTCCGTAGAGCTTCGTAGGTTCCCTAGAGGCCTCTGGAGTACCGCAGGAGCCAGTAGTGTTCCGTAGGGTCCTCTAGGGTTGAGTAAGTGCCCGCAGGAGTCTGTAGGAATCCGTGGGATTCTGTAAGGTTCTGGAGGGTTCTGCAGGGTTCCGTAGGGGCCCGTAGAGTTCCGTAGTGGCTGGTAAAGTTCCCTAGGGCCCTGTACCGTTCCGTAACTGCCTGCAAGGGTCTTTAGGCTTCCGTAGGGGCTGGTAGGGTTCCATAAAGTTCCGTGGGTTCCTGCAGAGTTCTGCAAGTGCCCGCAAGGGCCTGTAGGGGCCCACAGTGTTTCTGTCAGGTTCCGTAGAGTTCCGTAGGGGCCATATTTTTCTGTAGTGGCTGGTAGTATTCAGTAGGGGTCTGTAGGGTTCCGTAGGCGCCTGCAGTGTTCTGTAGGAGCCCATAGGGTTTTAGTGAGGTTCCGTTGTGTTGCTAAGGGTCTTGTAGAGTGCTGTCGGGTCCTGGAGTATTCTGTAGGGTTCCAGAGGGCCTCGTAGGGTTCCATCGAAATCTATAGGGTTCCCTAAGGGCCCATAGAGTCCCGTAGATTTCCGTAGGGACCTGTAGGGTTGTGTAAGTGCCCGCAGAAGTCTGTAGGAGTCTGTGGGATTCTGTAAGGTTCTGGAGGGTTCTGCAGGGTTCCGTAGGGACCCGTAGAGTTCCGTAGTGGCTGGTAAAGTTCCGTAGGGCCCTGTGGGGTTCTGTATGGACCTGTAGGGTTCCGTAGGGGCCTGCAGTGTTCCGTAAGTGCCTGCAGGTGTCTGTAGGGTTCCGTAGGGGTCTGTAGGGTTCCGTAGGCACCTGCAGTGTTCTGTAGGAGCCCATAGGGTTTTAGTGAGGTTCCGTTGTGTTGCTAAGGGTCTTGTAGAGTGCTGTCGGGTCCTGGAGTATTCTGTAGGGTTCCAGAGGGCCTCGTAGGGTTCCATCGAAATCTATAGGGTTCCCTAAGGGCCCATAGAGTCCCGTAGATTTCCGTAGGGACCTGTAGGGTTGTGTAAGTGCCCGCAGAAGTCTGTAGGAGTCTGTGGGATTCTGTAAGGTTCCGGAGGGTTCTGCAGGGTTCCGTAGGGACCCGTAGAGTTCCGTAGTGGCTGGTAAAGTTCCGTAGGGGCCTGTGGGGTTCTGTATGGACCTGTAGGGTTCCGTAGGGGCCTGCAGGGTTCCGTAGGCACCTGCAGTGTTCTGTAGGAGCCCATAGGGTTTTAGTGAGGTTCCGTTGTGTTGCTAAGGGTCTTGTAGAGTGCTGTCGGGTCCTGGAGTATTCTGTAGGCTTCCAGAGGGCCTCGTAGGGTTCCGTCAAAATCTATAGGGTTCCCTAGGGGCCCATAGAGTCCCGTAGATTTCTGTAGGGACCTGTAGGGTTGTGGAAGTGCCCGCAGAAGTCTGTAGGAGTCTGTGGGATTCTGTAAGGTTCCGGAGGGTTCTGCAGGGTTCCGTAGGGACCCGTAGAGTTCCGTAGTGGCTGGTAAAGTTCCGTAGGGCCCTGTGGGGTTCTGTATGGACCTGTAGGGTTCCGTAGGGGCCTGCAGGGTTCCGTAAGTGCCCGCAGGTGTCTGTAGGGTTCCGTAGGGGTCTGTAGGGTTCCGTAGGCACCTGCAGTGTTCTGTAGGAGCCCATAGGGTTTTAGTGAGGTTCCGTTGTGTTGCTAAGGGTCTTGTAGAGTGCTGTCGCGTCCTGGAGTATTCTGTAGGGTTCCAGAGGGGCTGGTAGGGTTCCGTCGAAATCTGAAGGGTTCCCTAGGGGCCCGTAGAGTCCCGTAGATTTCCGTAGGGGCCTGTAGGGTTGTGTAAGTGCCCGCAGGGGTTGGTAGGAGCTTGTAGGGTGCCATATGTTTCCGGAGGGTTGTGTAGGGTTCCGTAGGGGCCCGTAGAGTTCCGTAGTGGCTGGTAAAGTTCCCTAGGGCCCTGTACCGTTCCGTAACTGCCTGCAAGGGTCTTTAGGCTTCCGTAGGGGCTGGTAGGGTTCCATAAAGTTCCGTGGGTTCCTGCAGAGTTCTGCAAGTGCCCGCAAGGGCCTGTAGGGGCCCACAGTGTTTCTGTCAGGTTCCGTAGAGTTCCGTAGGGGCCATATTTTTCTGTAGTGGCTGGTAGTATTCTGTAGGGGTCTGTAGGGTTCCGTAGGCGCCTGCAGTGTTCTGTAGGAGCCCATAGGGTTTTAGTGAGTTGTGTTGCTAAGGGTCTTGTAGAGTGCTGTCGGGTCCTGGAGTATTCTGTAGGGTTCCAGAGGGGCTGGTAGGGTTCCGTCGAAATCTGAAGGGTTCCCTAGGGGCCCATAGAGTCCCGTAGATTTCCGTAGGGGCCTGTAGGGTTGTGTAAGTGCCCGCAGAAGTCTGTAGGAGTCTGTGGGATTCTGTAAGGTTCCGGAGGGTTCTGCAGGGTTCCGTAGGGACCCGTAGAGTTCCGTAGTGGCTGGTAAAGTTCCGTAGGGCCCTGTGGGGTTCTGTATGGACCTGTAGGGTTCCGTAGGGGCCTGCAGGGTTCCGTAAGTGCCCGCAGGTGTCTGTAGGGTTCCGTAGGGGTCTGTAGGGTTCCGTAGGCACCTGCAGTGTTCTGTAGGAGCCCATAGGGTTTTAGTGAGGTTCCGTTGTGTTGCTAAGGGTCTTGTAGAGTCCTGTCGAGTCCTGGAGTATTCTGTAGGGTTCCAGAGGGCCTCGTAGGGTTCCGTTGAAATCTGAAGGGTTCCCTAGGGGCCCATAGAGTCCCGTAGATTTCCGTAGGGGCCTGTAGGGTTGTGTAAGTGCCCGCAGGGGTTGGTAGGAGCTTGTAGGGTGCCATATGTTTCCGGAGGGTTGTGTAGGGTTCCGTAGGGGCCTGTGGTGTTCCCTAGGGGCCTGTAGAGTCTCGTAGAGTTCCGTAGGGTCCTGTAGGTTTCCATAAGCGCCCGCAGAGGTCTGAAGGGGCCCGTACTGTTCCGTAAGGATCCATAGGGTTCCGTAGAGCTTCGTAGGTTCCCTAGAGGCCTCTGGAGTACCGCAGGAGCCAGTAGTGTTCCGTAGGGTCCTCTAGGGTTGAGTAAGTGCCCGCAGGAGTCTGTAGGAATCCGTGGGATTCTCTAAGGTTCTGGAGGGTTCTGCAGGGTTCCGTAGGGGCCCGTAGAGTTCCGTAGTGGCTGGTAAAGTTCCCTAGGGCCCTGTACCGTTCCGTAACTGCCTGCAAGGGTCTTTAGGCTTCCGTAGGGGCTGGTAGGGTTCCATAAAGTTCCGTGGGTTCCTGCAGAGTTCTGCAAGTGCCCGCAAGGGCCTGTAGGGGCCCACAGTGTTTCTGTCAGGTTCCGTAGAGTTCCGTAGGGGCCATATTTTTCTGTAGTGGCTGGTAGTATTCTGTAGGGGTCTGTAGGGTTCCGTAGGCGCCTGCAGTGTTCTGTAGGAGCCCATAGGGTTTTAGTGAGTTGTGTTGCTAAGGGTCTTGTAGAGTGCTGTCGGGTCCTGGAGTATTCTGTAGGGTTCCAGAGGGGCTGGTAGGGTTCCGTCGAAATCTGAAGGGTTCCCTAGGGGCCCATAGAGTCCCGTAGATTTCCGTAGGGACCTGTAGGGTTGTGTAAGTGCCCGCAGAAGTCTGTAGGAGTCTGTGGGATTCTGTAAGGTTCCGGAGGGTTCTGCAGGGTTCCGTAGGGACCCGTAGAGTTCCGTAGTGGCTGGTAAAGTTCCGTAGGGCCCTGTGGGGTTCTGTATGGACCTGTAGGGTTCCGTAGGGGCCTGCAGGGTTCCGTAAGTGCCCGCAGGTGTCTGTAGGGTTCCGTAGGGGTCTGTAGGGTTCCGTAGGCACCTGCAGTGTTCTGTAGGAGCCCATAGGGTTTTAGTGAGGTTCCGTTGTGTTGCTAAGGGTCTTGTAGAGTGCTGTCGGGTCCTGGAGTATTCTGTAGGGTTCCAGAGGGCCTCGTAGGGTTCCATCGAAATCTATAGGCTTCCCTAAGGGCCCATAGAGTCCCGTAGATTTCCGTAGGGACCTGTAGGGTTGTGTAAGTGCCCGCAGAAGTCTGTAGGAGTCTGTGGGATTCTGTAAGGTTCTGGAGGGTTCTGCAGGGTTCCATAGGGACCCGTAGAGTTCCGTAGTGGCTGGTAAAGTTCCGTAGGGGCCTGTGGGGTTCTGTATGGACCTGTAGGGTTCCGTAGGGGCCTGCAGGGTTCCGTAGGCACCTGCAGTGTTCTGTAGGAGCCCATAGGGTTTTAGTGAGGTTCCGTTGTGTTGCTAAGGGTCTTGTAGAGTGCTGTCGGGTCCTGGAGTATTCTGTAGGGTTCCAGAGGGCCTCGTAGGGTTCCGTCAAAATCTATAGGGTTCCCTAGGGGCCCATAGAGTCCCGTAGATTTCCGTAGGGACCTGTAGGGTTGTGTAAGTGCCCGCAGAAGTCTGTAGGAGTCTGTGGGATTCTGTAAGGTTCCGGAGGGTTCTGCAGGGTTCCGTAGGGACCCGTAGAGTTCCGTAGTGGCTGGTAAAGTTCCGTAGGGCCCTGTGGGGTTCTGTATGGACCTGTAGGGTTCCGTAGGGGGCTGCAGGGTTCCGTAAGTGCCCGCAGGTGTCTGTAGGGTTCCGTAGGGGTCTGTAGGGTTCCGTAGGCACCTGCAGTGTTCTGTAGGAGCCCATAGGGTTTTAGTGAGGTTCCGTTGTGTTGCTAAGGGTCTTGTAGAGTGCTGTCGGGTCCTGGAGTATTCTGTAGGGTTCCAGAGGGGCTGGTAGGGTTCCGTCGAAATCTGAAGGGTTCCCTAGGGGCCCGTAGAGTCCCGTAGATTTCCGTAGGGGCCTGTAGGGTTGTGTAAGTGCCCGCAGGGGTTGGTAGGAGCTTGTAGGGTGCCATATGTTTCCGGAGGGTTGTGTAGGGTTCCGTAGGGGCCTGTGGTGTTCCCTAGGGGCCTGTAGAGTCTCGTACAGTTCCGTAGGGTCCTGTAGGTTTCCATAAGCGCCCGCAGAGGTCTGAAGGGGCCCGTACTGTTCCGTAAGGATCCATAGGGTTCCGTAGAGCTTCGTAGGTTCCCTAGAGGCCTCTGGAGTACCGCAGGAGCCAGTAGTGTTCCGTAGGGTCCTCTAGGGTTGAGTAAGTGCCCGCAGGAGTCTGTAGGAATCCATGGGATTCTGTAAGGTTCTGGAGGGTTCTGCAGGGTTCCGTAGGGGCCCGTAGAGTTCCGTAGTGGCTGGTAAAGTTCCCTAGGGCCCTGTACCGTTCCGTAACTGCCTGCAAGGGTCTTTAGGCTTCCGTAGGGGCTGGTAGGGTTCCATAAAGTTCCGTGGGTTCCTGCAGAGTTCTGCAAGTGCCCGCAAGGGCCTGTAGGGGCCCACAGTGTTTCTGCCAGGTTCCGTAGAGTTCCGTAGGGGCCATATTTTTCTGTAGTGGCTGGTAGTATTCTGTAGGGGTCTGTAGGGTTCCGTAGGCGCCTGCAGTGTTCTGTAGGAGCCCATAGGGTTTTAGTGAGGTTCCGTTGTGTTGCTAAGGGTCTTGTAGAGTGCTGTCGGGTCCTGGAGTATTCTGTAGGGTTCCAGAGGCCCTCGTAGGGTTCTGTCGAAATCTATAGGGTTCCCTAGGGGCCCATAGAGTCCCGTAGATTTCCGTAGGGGCCTGTAGGGTTGTGTAAGTGCCCGCAGAAGTCTGTAGGAGTCTGTGGGATTCTGTAAGGTTCCGGAGGGTTCTGCAGGGTTCTGTAGGGACCCGTAGAGTTCCGTAGTGGCTGGTAAAGTTCCGTAGGGCCCTGTGGGGTTCTGTATGGACCTGTAGGGTTCCGTAGGGGCCTGCAGGGTTCCGTAAGTGCCCGCAGGTGTCTGTAGGGTTCCATAGGGGTCTGTAGGGTTCCGTAGGCACCTGCAGTGTTCTGAAGGAGCCCATAGGGTTTTAGTGAGGTTCCGTTGTGTTGCTAAGGGTCTTGTAGAGTGCTGTCGGGTCCTGGAGTATTCTGTAGGGTTCCAGAGGGCCTCGTAGGGTTCCGTCGAAATCTATAGGGTTCCCTAGGGGCCCATAGAGTCCCGTAGATTTCCGTAGGGACCTGTAGGGTTCCGTAAGTGCCCGCAGGTGTCTGTAGGGTTCCGTAGGGGTCTGTAGGGTTCCTTAGGCACCTGCAGTGTTCTGTAGGAGCCCATAGGGTTTTAGTGAGGTTCCGTTGTGTTGCTAAGGGTCTTGTAGAGTGCTGTCGGGTCCTGGAGTATTCTGTAGGGTTCCAGAGGCCCTCGTAGGGTTCCATCGAAATCTATAGGGTTCCCTAGGGGCCCATAGAGTCCCGTAGATTTCCGTAGGGACCTGTAGGGTTGTGTAAGTGCCCGCAGAAGTCTGTAGGAGTCTGTGGGATTCTGTAAGGTTCCGGAGGGTTCTGCAGGGTTCCGTAGGGACCCGTAGAGTTCCGTAGTGGCTGGTAAAGTTCCGTAGGGCCCTGTGGGGTTCTTTATGGACCTGTAGGGTTCCGTAGGGGGCTGCAGGGTTCCGTAAGTGCCCGCAGGTGTCTGTAGGGTTCCGTAGGGGTCTGTAGGGTTCCGTAGGCGCCTGCAGTGTTCTGTAGGAGCCCATAGGGTTTTAGTGAGGTTCCGTTGTGTTGCTAAGGGTCTTGTAGAGTGCTGTCGGGTCCTGGAGTATTCTGTAGGGTTCCAGAGGGGCTGGTAGGGTTCCGTCGAAATCTGAAGGGTTCCCTAGGGGCCCGTAGAGTCCCGTAGATTTCCGTAGGGGCCTGTAGGGTTGTGTAAGTGCCCGCAGGGGTTGGTAGGAGCTTGTAGGGTGCCATATGTTTCCGGAGGGTTGTGTAGGGTTCCGTAGGGGCCTGTGGTGTTCCCTAGGGGCCTGTAGAGTCTCGTACAGTTCCGTAGGGTCCTGTAGGTTTCCATAAGCGCCCGCAGAGGTCTGAAGGGGCCCGTACTGTTCCGTAAGGATCCATAGGGTTCCGTAGAGCTTCGTAGGTTCCCTAGAGGCCTCTGGAGTACCGCAGGAGCCAGTAGTGTTCCGTAGGGTCCTCTAGGGTTGAGTAAGTGCCCGCAGGAGTCTGTAGGAATCCATGGGATTCTGTAAGGTTCTGGAGGGTTCTGCAGGGTTCCGTAGGGGCCCGTAGAGTTCCGTAGTGGCTGGTAAAGTTCCCTAGGGCCCTGTACCGTTCCGTAACTGCCTGCAATGGTCTTTAGGCTTCCGTAGGGGCTGGTAGGGTTCCATAAAGTTCCGTGGGTTCCTGCAGAGTTCTGCAAGTGCCCGCAAGGGCCTGTAGGGGCCCACAGTGTTTCTGCCAGGTTCCGTAGAGTTCCGTAGGGGCCATATTTTTCTGTAGTGGCTGGTAGTATTCTGTAGGGGTCTGTAGGGTTCCGTAGGCACCTGCAGTGTTCTGTAGGAGCCCATAGGGTTTTAGTGAGGTTCCGTTGTGTTGCTAAGGGTCTTGTAGAGTGCTGTCGGGTCCTGGAGTATTCTGTAGGGTTCCAGAGGCCCTCGTAGGGTTCCGTCGAAATCTATAGGGTTCCCTAGGGGCCCATAGAGTCCCGTAGATTTCCGTAGGGGCCTGTAGGGTTGTGTAAGTGCCCGCAGAAGTCTGTAGGAGTCTGTGGGATTCTGTAAGGTTCCGGAGGGTTCTGCAGGGTTCTGTAGGGACCCGTAGAGTTCCGTAGTGGCTGGTAAAGTTCCGTAGGGCCCTGTGGGGTTCTGTATGGACCTGTAGGGTTCTGTAGGGGCCTGCAGGGTTCCGTAAGTGCCCGCAGGTGTCTGTAGGGTTCCATAGGGGTCTGTAGGGTTCCGTAGGCACCTGCAGTGTTCTGAAGGAGCCCATAGGGTTTTAGTGAGGTTCCGTTGTGTTGCTAAGGGTCTTGTAGAGTGCTGTCGGGTCCTGAAGTATTCTGTAGGGTTCCAGAGGGCCTCGTAGGGTTCCGTCGAAATCTATAGGGTTCCCTAGGGGCCCATAGAGTCCCGTAGATTTCCGTAGGGACCTGTAGGGTTCCGTAAGTGCCCGCAGGTGTCTGTAGGGTTCCGTAGGGGTCTGTAGGGTTCCGTAGGCGCCTGCAGTGTTCTGTAGGAGCCCATAGGGTTTTAGTGAGGTTCCGTTGTGTTGCTAAGGGTCTTGTAGAGTGCTGTCGGGTCCTGGAGTATTCTGTAGGGTTCCAGAGGCCCTCGTAGGGTTCCGTCGAAATCTATAGGGTTCCCTAGGGGCCCATAGAGTCCCGTAGATTTCCGTAGGGACCTGTAGGGTTCCGTAAGTGCCCGCAGGTGTCTGTAGGGTTCCGTAGGGGTCTGTAGGGTTCCTTAGGCACCTGCAGTGTTCTGTAGGAGCCCATAGGGTTTTAGTGAGGTTCCGTTGTGTTGCTAAGGGTCTTGTAGAGTGCTGTCGGGTCCTGGAGTATTCTGTAGGGTTCCAGAGGGGCTGGTAGGGTTCCATCGAAATCTGAAGGGTTCCCTAGGGGCCCGTAGAGTCCCGTAGATTTCCGTAGGGGCCTGTAGGGTTATGTAAGTGCCCGCAGGGGTTGGTAGGAGCTTGTAGGGTGCCATATGTTTCCGGAGGGTTGTGTAGGGTTCCGTAGGGGCCTGTGGTGTTCCCTAGGGGCCTGTAGAGTCTCGTAGAGTTCCGTAGGGTCCTGTAGGTTTCCATAAGCGCCCGCAGAGGTCTGAAGGGGCCCGTACTGTTCCGTAAGGATCCATAGGGTTCCGTAGAGCTTCGTAGGTTCCCTAGAGGCCTCTGGAGTACCGCAGGAGCCAGTAGTGTTCCGTAGGGTCCTCTAGGGTTGAGTAAGTGCCCGCAGGAGTCTGTAGGAATCCGTGGGATTCTGTAAGGTTCTGGAGGGTTCTGCAGGGTTCCGTAGGGGCCCGTAGAGTTCCGTAGTGGCTGGTAAAGTTCCCTAGGGCCCTGTACCGTTCCGTAACTGCCTGCAATGGTCTTTAGGCTTCCGTAGGGGCTGGTAGGGTTCCATAAAGTTCCGTGGGTTCCTGCAGAGTTCTGCAAGTGCCCGCAAGGGCCTGTAGGGGCCCACAGTGTTTCTGCCAGGTTCCGTAGAGTTCCGTAGGGGCCATATTTTTCTGTAGTGGCTGGTAGTATTCTGTAGGGGTCTGTAGGGTTCCGTAGGCGCCTGCAGTGTTCTGTAGGAGCCCATAGGGTTTTAGTGAGGTTCCGTTGTGTTGCTAAGGGTCTTGTAGAGTGCTGTCGGGTCCTGGAGTATTCTGTAGGGTTCCAGAGGCCCTCGTAGGGTTCCGTCGAAATCTATAGGGTTCCCTAGGGGCCCATAGAGTCCAGTAGATTTCCGTAGGGACCTGTAGGGTTCCGTAAGTGCCCGCAGGTGTCCGTAGGGTTCCGTAGGGGTCTGTAGGGTTCCGTAGGCACCTGCAGTGTTCTGTAGGAGCCCATAGGGTTTTAGTGAGGTTCCGTTGTGTTGCTAAGGGTCTTGTAGAGTGCTGTCGGGTCCTGGAATATTCTGTAGGGTTCCAGAGGGCCTCGTAGGGTTCCATCGAAATCTATAGGGTTCCCTAGGGGCCCATAGAGTCCCGTAGATTTCCGTAGGGACCTGTAGGGTTGTGTAAGTGCCCGCAGAAGTCTGTAGGAGTCTGTGGGATTCTGTAAGGTTCTGGAGGGTTCTGCAGGGTTCCGTAGGGACCCGTAGAGTTCCGTAGTGGCTGGTAAAGTTCCGTAGGGCCCTGTGGGGTTCTGTATGGACCTGTAGGGTTCCGTAGGGGCCTGCAGTGTTCCGTAAGTGCCTGCAGGTGTCTGTAGGGTTCCGTAGGGGTCTGTAGGGTTCCGTAGGCACCTGCAGTGTTCTGTAGGAGCCCATAGGGTTTTAGTGAGGTTCCGTTGTGTTGCTAAGGGTCTTGTAGAGTGCTGTCGCGTCCTGGAGTATTCTGTAGGGTTCCAGAGGGGCTGGTAGGGTTCCGTCGAAATCTATAGGGTTCCCTAGGGGCCCACAGAGTCCCATAGATTTCCGTAGGGGCCTGTAGGGTTGTGTAAGTGCCCACAGAAGTCTGTAGGAGTCTGTGGGATTCTGTAAGGTTCCGGAGGGTTCTGCAGGGTTCCGTAGGGACCCGTAGAGTTCCGTAGTGGCTGGTAAAGTTCCGTAGGGCCCTGTGGGGTTCTGTATGGACCTGTAGGGTTCCGTAGGGGCCTGCAGGGTTCCGTAAGTGCCCGCAGGTGTCTGTAGGGTTCCGTAGGGGTCTGTAGGGTTCCGTAGGCACCTGCAGTGTTCTGTAGGAGCCCATAGGGTTTTAGTGAGGTTCCGTTGTGTTGCTAAGGGTCTTGTAGAGTCCTGTCGGGTCCTGGAGTATTCTGTAGGGTTCCAGAGGGCCTCGTAGGGTTCCGTCGAAATCTGAAGGGTTCCCTAGGGGCCCATAGAGTCCCGTAGATTTCCGTAGGGGCCTGTAGGGTTATGTAAGTGCCCGCAGGGGTTGGTAGGAGCTTGTAGGGTGCCATATGTTTCCGGAGGGTTGTGTAGGGTTCCGTAGGGACCTGTAGAGTCTCGTACAGTTCCGTAGGGTCCTGTAGGTTTCCATAAGCACCCGCAGAGGTCTGAAGGGGCCCATACTGTTCCGTAAGGATCCATAGGGTTCCGTAGAGCTTCGTAGGTTCCCTAGAGGCCTCTGGAGTACCGCAGGAGCCAGTAGTGTTCTGTAGGGGCCCGTAGGGTTCCTTCCATAGGAGCTGGCAGTGTTCCGTAGGGTCCTCTAGGGTTGAGTAAGTGCCCGCAGGAGTCTGTAGGAATCCGTGGGATTCTCTAAGGTTCCGGAGGGTTCTGCAGGGCTCCGTAGGGGCCCGTAGAGTTCCGTAGTGGCTGGTAAAGTTCCCTAGGGCCCTGTACCGTTCCGTAACTGCCTGCAAGGGTCTTTAGGCTTCCGTAGGGGCTGGTAGGGTTCCATAAAGTTCCGTGGGTTCCTGCAGAGTTCTGCAAGTGCTCGCAAGGGCCTGTAGGGGCCCACAGTGTTTCTGCCAGGTTCCGTAGAGTTCCGTAGGGGCCATATTTTTCTGTAGTGGCTGGTAGTATTCAGTAGGGGTCTGTAGGGTTCCGTAGGCGCCTGCAGTGTTCTGTAGGAGCCCATAGGGTTTTAGTGAGGTTCCGTTGTGTTGCTAAGGGTCTTGTAGAGTGCTGTCGGGTCCTGGAGTATTCTGTAGGGTTCCAGAGGGGCTGGTAGGGTTCCATCGAAATCTATAGGGTTCCCTAGGGGCCCATAGAGTCCCATAGATTTCCGTAGGGGCCTGTAGGGTTGTGTAAGTGCCCGCAGAAGTCTGTAGGAGTCTGTGGGATTCTGTAAGGTTCCGGAGGGTTCTGCAGGGTTCCGTAGGGACCCGTAGAGTTCCGTAGTGGCTGGTAAAGTTCCGTAGGGCCCTGTGGGGTTCTGTATGGACCTGTAGGGTTCCGTAGGGGCCTGCAGGGTTCCGTAAGTGCCCGCAGCTGTCTGTAGGGTTCCATAGGGGTCTGTAGGGTTCCGTAGGCACCTGCAGTGTTCTGTAGGAGCCCATAGGGTTTTAGTGAGGTTCCGTTGTGTTGCTAAGGGTCTTGTAGAGTGCTGTCGGGTCCTGGAATATTCTGTAGGGTTCCAGAGGGCCTCGTAGGGTTCCGTCGAAATCTATAGGGTTCCCTAGGGGCCCATAGAGTCCCGTAGATTTCCGTAGGGACCTGTAGGGTTCCGTAAGTGCCCGCAGGTGTCTGTAGGGTTCCGTAGGGGTCTGTAGGGTTCCGTAGGCACCTGCAGTGTTCTGTAGGAGCCCATAGGGTTTTAGTGAGGTTCCGTTGTGTTGCTAAGGGTCTTGTAGAGTGCTGTCGGGTCCTGGAGTATTCTGTAGGGTTCCAGAGGGCCTCGTAGGGTTCCATCGAAATCTATAGGGTTCCCTAGGGGCCCATAGAGTCCCGTAGATTTCCGTAGGGACCTGTAGGGTTCTGTAAGTGCCCGCAGAAGTCTGTAGGAGTCTGTGGGATTCTGTAAGGTTCTGGAGGGTTCTGCAGGGTTCCATAGGGACCCGTAGAGTTCCGTAGTGACTGGTAAAGTTCCGTAGGGCCCTGTGGGGTTCTGTATGGACCTGTAGGGTTCCGTAGGGGCCTGCAGTGTTCCGTAAGTGCCTGCAGGTGTCTGTAGGGTTCCGTAGGGGTCTGTAGGGTTCCGTAGGCACCTGCAGTGTTCTGTAGGAGCCCATAGGGTTTTAGTGAGGTTCCGTTGTGTTGCTAAGGGTCTTGTAGAGTGCTGTCGGGTCCTGGAGTATTCTGTAGGGTTCAGAGGGGCTGGTAGGGTTCCGTCAAAATCTATAGGGTTCCCTAGGGGCCCATAGAGTCCCGTAGATTTCCGTAGGGACCTGTAGGGTTCTGTAAGTGCCCGCAGAAGTCTGTAGGAGTCTGTGGGATTCTGTAAGGTTCCGGAGGGTTCTGCAGGGTTCCGTAGGGACCCGTAGAGTTCCGTAGTGGCTGGTAAAGTTCCGTAGGGCCCTGTGGGGTTCTGTATGGACCTGTAGGCTTCCGTAGGGGCCTGCAGGGTTCCGTAAGTGCCCGCAGGTGTCTGTAGGGTTCCGTAGGGGTCTGTAGGGTTCCGTAGGCACCTGCAGTGTTCTGTAGGAGCCCATAGGGTTTTAGTGAGGTTCCGTTGTGTTGCTAAGGGTCTTGTAGAGTGCTGTCGGGTCCTGGAGTATTCTGTAGGGTTCCAGAGGGGCTGGTAGGGTTCCGTCGAAATCTGAAGGGTTCCCTAGGGGCCCGTAGAGTCCCGTAGATTTCCGTAGGGGCCTGTAGGGTTGTGTAAGTGCCCGCAGGGGTTGGTAGGAGCTTGTAGGGTGCCATATGTTTCCGGAGGGTTGTGTAGGGTTCCGTAGGGGCCTGTGGTGTTCCCTAGGGGCCTGTAGAGTCTCGTACAGTTCCGTAGGGTCCTGTAGGTTTCCATAAGCGCCCGCAGAGGTCTGAAGGGGCCCGTACTGTTCCGTAAGGATCCATAGGGTTCCGTAGAGCTTCGTAGGTTCCCTAGAGGCCTCTGGAGTACCGCAGGAGCCAGTAGTGTTCCGTAGGGTCCTCTAGGGTTGAGTAAGTGCCCGCAGGAGTCTGTAGGAATCCATGGGATTCTGTAAGGTTCTGGAGGGTTCTGCAGGGTTCCGTAGGGGCCCGTAGAGTTCCGTAGTGGCTGGTAAAGTTCCCTAGGGCCCTGTACCGTTCCGTAACTGCCTGCAAGGGTCTTTAGGCTTCCGTAGGGGCTGGTAGGGTTCCATAAAGTTCCGTGGGTTCCTGCAGAGTTCTGCAAGTGCCCGCAAGGGCCTGTAGGGGCCCACAGTGTTTCTGCCAGGTTCCGTAGAGTTCCGTAGGGGCCATATTTTTCTGTAGTGGCTGGTAGTATTCTGTAGGGGTCTGTAGGGTTCCGTAGGCGCCTGCAGTGTTCTGTAGGAGCCCATAGGGTTTTAGTGAGGTTCCGTTGTGTTGCTAAGGGTCTTGTAGAGTTCTGTCGGGTCCTGGAGTATTCTGTAGGGTTCCAGAGGGCCTCGTAGGGTTCCGTCGAAATCTATAGGGTTCCCTAGGGGCCCATAGAGTCCCGTAGATTTCCGTAGGGACCTGTAGGGTTCCGTAAGTGCCCGCAGGTGTCTGTAGGGTTCCGTAGGGGTCTGTAGGGTTCCGTAGGCACCTGCAGTGTTCTGTAGGAGCCCATAGGGTTTTAGTGAGGTTCCGTTGTGTTGCTAAGGGTCTTGTAGAGTGCTGTCGCGTCCTGGAGTATTCTGTAGGGTTCCAGAGGGGCTGGTAGGGTTCCATCGAAATCTGAAGGGTTCCCTAGGGGCCCGTAGAGTCCCGTAGATTTCCGTAGGGGCCTGTAGGGTTGTGTAAGTGCCCGCAGAAGTCTGTAGGAGTCTGTGGGATTCTGTAAGGTTCCGGAGGGTTCTGCAGGGTTCCGTAGGGACCCGTAGAGTTCCGTAGTGGCTGGTAAAGTTCCGTAGGGCCCTGTGGGGTTCTGTATGGACCTGTAGGGTTCCGTAGGGGCCTTCAGGGTTCCGTAAGTGCCTGCAGGTGTCTGTAGGGTTCCGTAGGGTTCTGTAGGGTTCCGTAGGCACCTGCAGTGTTCTGTAGGAGCCCATAGGGTTTTAGTGAGGTTCCGTTGTGTTGCTAAGGGTCTTGTAGAGTCCTGTCGGGTCCTGGAGTATTCTGTAGGGTTCCAGAGGGCCTCGTAGGGTTCCGTCGAAATCTGAAGGGTTCCCTAGGGGCCCATAGAGTCCCGTAGATTTCCGTAGGGGCCTGTAGGGTTATGTAAGTGCCCGCAGGGGTTGGTAGGAGCTTGTAGGGTGCCATATGTTTCCGGAGGGTTGTGTAGGGTTCCGTAGGGACCTGTAGAGTCTCGTACAGTTCCGTAGGGTCCTGTAGGTTTCCATAAGCACCCGCAGAGGTCTGAAGGGGCCCATACTGTTCCGTAAGGATCCATAGGGTTCCGTAGAGCTTCGTAGGTTCCCTAGAGGCCTCTGGAGTACCGCAGGAGCCAGTAGTGTTCTGTAGGGGCCCGTAGGGTTCCTTCCATAGGAGCTGGCAGTGTTCCGTAGGGTCCTCTAGGGTTGAGTAAGTGCCCGCAGGAGTCTGTAGGAATCCGTGGGATTCTCTAAGGTTCCGGAGGGTTCTGCAGGGCTCCGTAGGGGCCCGTAGAGTTCCGTAGTGGCTGGTAAAGTTCCCTAGGGCCCTGTACCGTTCCGTAACTGCCTGCAAGGGTCTTTAGGCTTCCGTAGGGGCTGGTAGGGTTCCATAAAGTTCCGTGGGTTCCTGCAGAGTTCTGCAAGTGCTCGCAAGGGCCTGTAGGGGCCCACAGTGTTTCTGCCAGGTTCCGTAGAGTTCCGTAGGGGCCATATTTTTCTGTAGTGGCTGGTAGTATTCAGTAGGGGTCTGTAGGGTTCCGTAGGCGCCTGCAGTGTTCTGTAGGAGCCCATAGGGTTTTAGTGAGGTTCCGTTGTGTTGCTAAGGGTCTTGTAGAGTGCTGTCGGGTCCTGGAGTATTCTGTAGGGTTCCAGAGGGCCTCGTAGGGTTCCATCGAAATCTATAGGGTTCCCTAGGGGCCCATAGAGTCCCATAGATTTCCGTAGGGGCCTGTAGGGTTGTGTAAGTGCCCGCAGAAGTCTGTAGGAGTCTGTGGGATTCTGTAAGGTTCCGGAGGGTTCTGCAGGGTTCCGTAGGGACCCGTAGAGTTCCGTAGTGGCTGGTAAAGTTCCGTAGGGCCCTGTGGGGTTCTGTATGGACCTGTAGGGTTCCGTAGGGGCCTGCAGGGTTCCGTAAGTGCCCGCAGCTGTCTGTAGGGTTCCATAGGGGTCTGTAGGGTTCCGTAGGCACCTGCAGTGTTCTGTAGGAGCCCATAGGGTTTTAGTGAGGTTCCGTTGTGTTGCTAAGGGTCTTGTAGAGTGCTGTCGGGTCCTGGAATATTCTGTAGGGTTCCAGAGGGCCTCGTAGGGTTCCGTCGAAATCTATAGGGTTCCCTAGGGGCCCATAGAGTCCCGTAGATTTCCGTAGGGACCTGTAGGGTTCCGTAAGTGCCCGCAGGTGTCTGTAGGGTTCCGTAGGGGTCTGTAGGGTTCCTTAGGCACCTGCAGTGTTCTGTAGGAGCCCATAGGGTTTTAGTGAGGTTCCGTTGTGTTGCTAAGGGTCTTGTAGAGTGCTGTCGGGTCCTGGAGTATTCTGTAGGGTTCCAGAGGGCCTCGTAGGGTTCCATCGAAATCTATAGGGTTCCCTAGGGGCCCATAGAGTCCCGTAGATTTCCGTAGGGACCTGTAGGGTTCTGTAAGTGCCCGCAGAAGTCTGTAGGAGTCTGTGGGATTCTGTAAGGTTCCGGAGGGTTCTGCAGGGTTCCGTAGGGACCCGTAGAGTTCCGTAGTGGCTGGTAAAGTTCCGTAGGGCCCTGTGGGGTTCTGTATGGACCTGTAGGCTTCCGTAGGGGCCTGCAGGGTTCCGTAAGTGCCCGCAGGTGTCTGTAGGGTTCCGTAGGGGTCTGTAGGGTTCCGTAGGCACCTGCAGTGTTCTGTAGGAGCCCATAGGGTTTTAGTGAGGTTCCGTTGTGTTGCTAAGGGTCTTGTAGAGTGCTGTCGGGTCCTGGAGTATTCTGTAGGGTTCCAGAGGGGCTGGTAGGGTTCCGTCGAAATCTGAAGGGTTCCCTAGGGGCCCGTAGAGTCCCGTAGATTTCCGTAGGGGCCTGTAGGGTTGTGTAAGTGCCCGCAGGGGTTGGTAGGAGCTTGTAGGGTGCCATATGTTTCCGGAGGGTTGTGTAGGGTTCCGTAGGGGCCTGTGGTGTTCCCTAGGGGCCTGTAGAGTCTCGTACAGTTCCGTAGGGTCCTGTAGGTTTCCATAAGCGCCCGCAGAGGTCTGAAGGGGCCCGTACTGTTCCGTAAGGATCCATAGGGTTCCGTAGAGCTTCGTAGGTTCCCTAGAGGCCTCTGGAGTACCGCAGGAGCCAGTAGTGTTCCGTAGGGTCCTCTAGGGTTGAGTAAGTGCCCGCAGGAGTCTGTAGGAATCCATGGGATTCTGTAAGGTTCTGGAGGGTTCTGCAGGGTTCCGTAGGGGCCCGTAGAGTTCCGTAGTGGCTGGTAAAGTTCCCTAGGGCCCTGTACCGTTCCGTAACTGCCTGCAAGGGTCTTTAGGCTTCCGTAGGGGCTGGTAGGGTTCCATAAAGTTCCGTGGGTTCCTGCAGAGTTCTGCAAGTGCCCGCAAGGGCCTGTAGGGGCCCACAGTGTTTCTGCCAGGTTCCGTAGAGTTCCGTAGGGGCCATATTTTTCTGTAGTGGCTGGTAGTATTCTGTAGGGGTCTGTAGGGTTCCGTAGGCGCCTGCAGTGTTCTGTAGGAGCCCATAGGGTTTTAGTGAGGTTCCGTTGTGTTGCTAAGGGTCTTGTAGAGTGCTGTCGGGTCCTGGAGTATTCTGTAGGGTTCCAGAGGGCCTCGTAGGGTTCCGTCGAAATCTATAGGGTTCCCTAGGGGCCCATAGAGTCCCGTAGATTTCCGTAGGGACCTGTAGGGTTCCGTAAGTGCCCGCAGGTGTCTGTAGGGTTCCGTAGGGGTCTGTAGGGTTCCGTAGGCACCTGCAGTGTTCTGTAGGAGCCCATAGGGTTTTAGTGAGGTTCCGTTGTGTTGCTAAGGGTCTTGTAGAGTCCTGTCGGGTCCTGGAGTATTCTGTAGGGTTCCAGAGGGCCTCGTAGGGTTCCGTCGAAATCTGAAGGGTTCCCTAGGGGCCCATAGAGTCCCGTAGATTTCCGTAGGGGCCTGTAGGGTTATGTAAGTGCCCGCAGGGGTTGGTAGGAGCTTGTAGGGTGCCATATGTTTCCGGAGGGTTGTGTAGGGTTCCGTAGGGACCTGTAGAGTCTCGTACAGTTCCGTAGGGTCCTGTAGGTTTCCATAAGCACCCGCAGAGGTCTGAAGGGGCCCATACTGTTCCGTAAGGATCCATAGGGTTCCGTAGAGCTTCGTAGGTTCCCTAGAGGCCTCTGGAGTACCGCAGGAGCCAGTAGTGTTCTGTAGGGGCCCGTAGGGTTCCTTCCATAGGAGCTGGCAGTGTTCCGTAGGGTCCTCTAGGGTTGAGTAAGTGCCCGCAGGAGTCTGTAGGAATCCGTGGGATTCTCTAAGGTTCCGGAGGGTTCTGCAGGGCTCCGTAGGGGCCCGTAGAGTTCCGTAGTGGCTGGTAAAGTTCCCTAGGGCCCTGTACCGTTCCGTAACTGCCTGCAAGGGTCTTTAGGCTTCCGTAGGGGCTGGTAGGGTTCCATAAAGTTCCGTGGGTTCCTGTAGAGTTCTGCAAGTGCTCGCAAGGGCCTGTAGGGGCCCACAGTGTTTCTGCCAGGTTCCGTAGAGTTCCGTAGGGGCCATATTTTTCTGTAGTGGCTGGTAGTATTCAGTAGGGGTCTGTAGGGTTCCGTAGGCGCCTGCAGTGTTCTGTAGGAGCCCATAGGGTTTTAGTGAGGTTCCGTTGTGTTGCTAAGGGTCTTGTAGAGTGCTGTCACGTCCTGGAGTATTCTGTAGGGTTCCAGAGGGGCTGGTAGGGTTCCATCGAAATCTATAGGGTTCCCTAGGGGCCCATAGAGTCCCGTAGATTTCCGTAGGGACCTGTAGGGTTGTGTAAGTGCCCGCAGAAGTCTGTAGGAGTCTGTGGGATTCTGTAAGTTTCTGGAGGGTTCTGCAGGGTTCCGTAGGGACCCGTAGAGTTCCGTAGTGACTGGTAAAGTTCCGTAGGGCCCTGTGGGGTTCTGTATGGACCTGTAGGGTTCCGTAGGGGCCTGCAGTGTTCCGTAAGTGCCTGCAGGTGTCTGTAGGGTTCCGTAGGGGTCTGTAGGGTTCCGTAGGCACCTGCAGTGTTCTGTAGGAGCCCATAGGGTTTTAGTGAGGTTCCGTTGTGTTGCTAAGGGTCTTGTAGAGTGCTGTCACGTCCTGGAGTATTCTGTAGGGTTCCAGAGGGGCTGGTAGGGTTCCGTCGAAATCTGAAGGGTTCCCTAGGGGCCCAGAGAGTCCCGTAGATTTCCGTAGGGACCTGTAGGGTTGTGTAAGTGCCCGCAGAAGTCTGTAGGAGTCTGTGGGATTCTGTAAGGTTCCGGAGGGTTCTGCAGGGTTCCGTAGGGACCCGTAGAGTTCCGTAGTGGCTGGTAAAGTTCCGTAGGGCCCTGTGGGGTTCTGTATGGACCTGTAGGGTTCCGTAGGGGCCTGCAGGGTTCCGTAAGTGCCCGCAGGTGTCTGTAGGGTTCCGTAGGGGTCTGTAGGGTTCCGTAGGCACCTGCAGTGTTCTGTAGGAGCCCATAGGGTTTTAGTGAGGTTCCGTTGTGTTGCTAAGGGTCTTGTAGAGTGCTGTCGGGTCCTGGAGTATTCTGTAGGGTTCCAGAGGGGCTGGTAGGGTTCCGTCGAAATCTGAAGGGTTCCCTAGGGGCCCGTAGAGTCCCGTAGATTTCCGTAGGGGCCTGTAGGGTTGTGTAAGTGCCCGCAGGGGTTGGTAGGAGCTTGTAGGGTGCCATATGTTTCCGGAGGGTTGTGTAGGGTTCCGTAGGGGCCTGTGGTGTTCCCTAGGGGCCTGTAGAGTCTCGTACAGTTCCGTAGGGTCCTGTAGGTTTCCATAAGCGCCCGCAGAGGTCTGAAGGGGCCCGTACTGTTCCGTAAGGATCCATAGGGTTCCCTAGAGCTTCGTAGGTTCCCTAGAGGCCTCTGGAGTACCGCAGGAGCCAGTAGTGTTCCGTAGGGTCCTCTAGGGTTGAGTAAGTGCCCGCAGGAGTCTGTAGGAATCCATGGGATTCTGTAAGGTTCTGGAGGGTTCTGCAGGGTTCCGTAGGGGCCCGTAGAGTTCCGTAGTGGCTGGTAAAGTTCCCTAGGGCCCTGTACCGTTCCGTAACTGCCTGCAAGGGTCTTTAGGCTTCCGTAGGGGCTGGTAGGGTTCCATAAAGTTCCGTGGGTTCCTGCAGAGTTCTGCAAGTGCCCGCAAGGGCCTGTAGGGGCCCACAGTGTTTCTGCCAGGTTCCGTAGAGTTCCGTAGGGGCCATATTTTTCTGTAGTGGCTGGTAGTATTCAGTAGGGGTCTGTAGGGTTCCGTAGGCGCCTGCAGTGTTCTGTAGGAGCCCATAGGGTTTTAGTGAGGTTCCGTTGTGTTGCTAAGGGTCTTGTAGAGTGCTGTCGGGT
The DNA here is from genome assembly GCF_964106895.1 of Numenius arquata. NCBI lineage: Eukaryota > Metazoa > Chordata > Aves > Charadriiformes > Scolopacidae > Numenius > Numenius arquata. The sequence continues at coordinate 182,154 of NW_027414178.1, forward strand.
CCTGGAGTATTCTGTAGGGTTCCAGAGGGCCTCGTAGGGTTCCGTCGAAATCTATAGGGTTCCCTAGGGGCCCATAGAGTCCCGTAGATTTCCGTAGGGACCTGTAGGGTTGCGTAAGTGCCCGCAAGTGTCTGTAGGGTTCCGTAGGGGTCTGTAGGGTTCCGTAGGCACCTGCAGTGTTCTGTAGGAGCCCATAGGGTTTTAGTGAGGTTCCGTTGTGTTGCTAAGGGTCTTGTAGAGTGCTGTCGGGTCCTGGAATATTCTGTAGGGTTCCAGAGGGCCTCGTAGGGTTCCATCGAAATCTATAGGGTTCCCTAGGGGCAAGTAGAGTCCCGTAGATTTCCGTAGGGACCTGTAGGGTTGTGTAAGTGCCCGCAGAAGTCTGTAGGAGTCTGTGGGATTCTGTAAGGTTCCGGAGGGTTCTGCAGGGTTCCGTAGGGACCCGTAGAGTTCCGTAGTGGCTGGTAAAGTTCCGTAGGGCCCTGTGGGGTTCTGTATGGACCTGTAGGGTTCCGTAGGGGCCTGCAGGGTTCCGTAAGTGCCCGCAGGTGTCTGTAGGGTTCCGTAGGGGTCTGTAGGGTTCCGTAGGCACCTGCAGTGTTCTGTAGGAGCCCATAGGGTTTTAGTGAGGTTCCGTTGTGTTGCTAAGGGTCTTGTAGAGTGCTGTCGGGTCCTGGAGTATTCTGTAGGGTTCCAGAGGGGCTGGTAGGGTTCCGTCGAAATCTGAAGGGTTCCCTAGGGGCCCGTAGAGTCCCGTAGATTTCCGTAGGGGCCTGTAGGGTTATGTAAGTGCCCGCAGGGGTTGGTAGGAGCTTGTAGGGTGCCATATGTTTCCGGAGGGTTGTGTAGGGTTCCGTAGGGGGCTGTGGTGTTCCCTAGGGGCCTGTAGAGTCTCGTACAGTTCCGTAGGGTCCTGTAGGTTTCCATAAGCGCCCACAGAGGTCTGAAGGGGCCCGTACTGTTCCGTAAGGATCCATAGGGTTCCGTAGAGCTTTGTAGGTTCCCTAGAGGCCTCTGGAGTACCGCAGGAGCCAGTAGTGTTCTGTAGGGGCCCGTAGGGTTCCTTCCATAGGAGCTGGCAGTGTTCCGTAGGGTCCTCTAGGGTTGAGTAAGTGCCCGCAGGAGTCTGTAGGAATCCGTGGGATTCTGTAAGGTTCTGGAGGGTTCTGCAGGGTTCCGTAGGGGCCCGTAGAGTTCCGTAGTGGCTGGTAAAGTTCCCTAGGGCCCTGTACCGTTCCGTAACTGCCTGCAAGGGTCTTTAGGCTTCCGTAGGGGCTGGTAGGGTTCCATAAAGTTCCGTGGGTTCCTGCAGAGTTCTGCAAGTGCCCGCAAGGGCCTGTAGGGGCCCACAGTGTTTCTGTCAGGTTCCGTAGAGTTCCGTAGGGGCCATATTTTTCTGTAGTGGCTGGTAGTATTCAGTAGGGGTCTGTAGGGTTCCGTAGGCACCTGCAGTGTTCTGTAGGAGCCCATAGGGTTTTAGTGAGGTTCCGTTGTGTTGCTAAGGGTCTTGTAGAGTGCTGTCGGGTCCTGGAGTATTCTGTAGGGTTCCAGAGGGGCTGGTAGGGTTCCATCAAAATCTGAAGGGTTCCCTAGGGGCCCGTAGAGTCCCGTAGATTTCCGTAGGGGCCTGTAGGGTTGTGTAAGTGCCCGCAGAAGTCTGTAGGAGTCTGTGGGATTCTGTAAGGTTCCGGAGGGTTCTGCAGGGTTCTGTAGGGACCCGTAGAGTTCCGTAGTGGCTGGTAAAGTTCCGTAGGGCCCTGTGGGGTTCTGTATGGACCTGTAGGGTTCCGTAGGGGCCTTCAGGGTTCCGTAAGTGCCCGCAGGTGTCTGTAGGGTTCCGTAGGGGTCTGTAGGGTTCCGTAGGCACCTGCAGTGTTCTGTAGGAGCCCATAGGGTTTTAGTGAGGTTCCGTTGTGTTGCTAAGGGTCTTGTAGAGTCCTGTCGAGTCCTGGAGTATTCTGTAGGGTTCCAGAGGGCCTCGTAGGGTTCCGTCGAAATCTGAAGGGTTCCCTAGGGGCCCGTAGAGTCCCGTAGATTTCCGTAGGGGCCTGTAGGGTTATGTAAGTGCCCGCAGGGGTTGGTAGGAGCTTGTAGGGTGCCATATGTTTCCGGAGGGTTGTGTAGGGTTCCGTAGGGGCCTGTAGAGTCTCGTAGAGTTCCGTAGGGTCCCGTAGGTTTCCATAAGCACCCGCAGAGGTCTGAAGGGGCCCATGCTGTTCCGTAAGGATCCATAGGGTTCCGTAGAGCTTCGTAGGTTCCCTAGAGGCCTCTGGATTACCGCAGGAGCCAGTAGTGTTCTGTAGGGGCCCGTAGGGTTCCTTCCATAGGAGCTGGCAGTGTTCCGTAGGGTCCTCTAGGGTTGAGTTCCCTAGGAGGAGTCTGTAGGAATCCGTGGGATTCTGTAAGGTTCTGGAGGGTTCTGCAGGGTTCCGTAGGGGCCCGTAGAGTTCCGTAGTGGCTGGTAAAGTTCCCTAGGGCCCTGTACCGTTCCGTAACTGCCTGCAATGGTCTTTAGGCTTCCGTAGGGGCTGGTAGGGTTCCATAAAGTTCCGTGGGTTCCTGCAGAGTTCTGCAAGTGCCCGCAAGGGCCTGTAGGGGCCCACAGTGTTTCTGTCAGGTTCCGTAGAGTTCCGTAGGGGCCATATTTTTCTGTAGTGGCTGGTAGTATTCTGTAGGGGTCTGTAGGGTTCCGTAGGCGCCTGCAGTGTTCTGTAGGAGCCCATAGGGTTTTAGTGAGGTTCCGTTGTGTTGCTAAGGGTCTTGTAGAGTGCTGTTGGGTCCTGGAGTATTCTGTAGGGTTCCAGAGGGCCTCGTAGGGTTCCATCGAAATCTGAAGGGTTCCCTAGGGGCCCATAGAGTCCCGTAGATTTCCGTAGGGACCTGTAGGGTTGTGTAAGTGCCCGCAGAAGTCTGTAGGAATCTGTGGGATTCTGTAAGGTTCTGGAGGGTTCTGCAGGGTTCCGTAGGGACCCGTAGAGTTCCGTAGTGACTGGTAAAGTTCCGTAGGGCCCTGTGGGGTTCTGTATGGACCTGTAGGGTTCCGTAGGGGCCTGCAGTGTTCCGTAAGTGCCCGCAGGTGTCTGTAGGGTTCCGTAGGGGTCTGTAGGGTTCCGTAGGCACCTGCAGTGTTCTGTAGGAGCCCATAGGGTTTTAGTGAGGTTCCGTTGTGTTGCTAAGGGTCTTGTAGAGTGCTGTCGGGTCCTGGAGTATTCTGTAGGGTTCCAGAGGGCCTCGTAGGGTTCCGTCGAAATCTGAAGGGTTCCCTAGGGGCCCGTAGAATCCCGTAGATTTCCGTAGGGACCTGTAGGATTGTGTAAGTGCTCGCAGGGGTTGGTAGGAGCTTGTAGGGTGCCATATGTTTCCGGAGGGTTGTGTAGGGTTCCGTAGGGGCCTGTGGTGTTCCCTAGGGGCCTGTAGAGTCTCGTACAGTTCCGTAGGGTCCTGTAGGTTTCCATAAGCGCCCGCAGAGGTCTGAAGGGGCCCGTACTGTTCCGTAAGGATCCATAGGGTTCCCTAGGGCTTCGTAGGTTCCCTAGAGGCCTCTGGAGTACCGCAGGAGCCAGTAGTGTTCCGTAGGGTCCTCTAGGGTTGAGTAAGTGCCCGCAGGAGTCTATAGGAATCCGTGGGATTCTGTAAGGTTCTGGAGGGTTCTGCAGGGTTCCGTAGGGGCCCGTAGAGTTCCGTAGTGGCTGGTAAAGTTCCCTAGGGCCCTGTACCGTTCCGTAACTGCCTGCAAGGGTCTTTAGGCTTCCGTAGGGGCTGGTAGGGTTCCATAAAGTTCCGTGGGTTCCTGCAGAGTTCTGCAAGTGCCCGCAAGGGCCTGTAGGGGCCCACAGTGTTTCTGTCAGGTTCCGTAGAGTTCCGTAGGGGCCATATTTTTCTGTAGTGGCTGGTAGTATTCAGTAGGGGTCTGTAGGGTTCCGTAGGCGCCTGCAGTGTTCTGTAGGAGCCCATAGGGTTTTAGTGAGGTTCCGTTGTGTTGTTAAGGGTCTTGTAGAGTGCTGTCGGGTCCTGGAGTATTCTGTAGGGTTCCAGAGGGGCTGGTAGGGTTCCATCGAAATCTATAGGGTTCCCTAGGGGCCCATAGAGTCCCGTAGATTTCCGTAGGGACCTGTAGGGTTGTGTAAGTGCCCGCAGGAGTCTGTGGGATTCTGTAAGGTTCCGGAGGGTTCTGCAGGGTTCCGTAGGGACCCGTAGAGTTCCGTAGTGGCTGGTAAAGTTCCGTAGGGCCCTGTGGGGTTCTGTATGGACCTGTAGGGTTCCGTAGGGGCCTGCAGGGTTCCGTAAGTGCCCGCAGGTGTCTGTAGGGTTCCGTAGGGGTCTGTAGGGTTCCGTAGGCACCTGCAGTGTTCTGTAGGAGCCCATAGGGTTTTAGTGAGGTTCCGTTGTGTTGCTAAGGGTCTTGTAGAGTGCTGTCGGGTCCTGGAGTATTCTGTAGGGTTCCAGAGGGCCTCGTAGGGTTCCGTCGAAATCTATAGGGTTCCCTAGGGGCCCATAGAGTCCCGTAGATTTCCGTAGGGACCTGTAGGGTTGTGTAAGTGCCCGCAGAAGTCTGTAGGAGTCTGTGGGATTCTGTAAGGTTCTGGAGGGTTCTGCAGGGTTCCGTAGGGACCCGTAGAGTTCCGTAGTGACTGGTAAAGTTCCGTAGGGCCCTGTGGGGTTCTGTATGGACCTGTAGGGTTCCGTAGGGGCCTGCAGTGTTCCGTAAGTGCCTGCAGGTGTCTGTAGGGTTCCGTAGGGGTCTGTAGGGTTCCGTAGGCACCTGCAGTGTTCTGTAGGAGCCCATAGGGTTTTAGTGAGGTTCCGTTGTGTTGCTAAGGGTCTTGTAGAGTGCTGTCGGGTCCTGGAGTATTCTGTAGGGTTCCAGAGGGGCTGGTAGGGTTCCGTCGAAATCTGAAGGGTTCCCTAGGGGCCCGTAGAGTCCCGTAGATTTCCGTAGGGGCCTGTGGGGTTGTGTAAGTGCCCGCAGGGGTTGGTAGGAGCTTGTAGGGTGCCATATGTTTCCGGAGGGTTGTGTAGGGTTCCGTAGGGGCCTGTGGTGTTCCCTAGGGGCCTGTAGAGTCTCGTACAGTTCCGTAGGGTCCTGTAGGTTTCCATAAGCGCCCGCAGAGGTCTGAAGGGGCCCGTACTGTTCCGTAAGGATCCATAGGGTTCCCTAGAGCTTCGTAGGTTCCCTAGAGGCCTCTGGAGTACCACAGGAGCCAGTAGTGTTCCGTAGGGTCCTCTAGGGTTGAGTAAGTGCCCGCAGGAGTCTGTAGGAATCCGTGGGATTCTGTAAGGTTCTGGAGGGTTCTGCAGGGTTCCGTAGGGGCCCGTAGAGTTCCGTAGTGGCTGGTAAAGTTCCCTAGGGCCCTGTACCGTTCCGTAACTGCCTGCAAGGGTCTTTAGGCTTCCGTAGGGGCTGGTAGGGTTCCATAAAGTTCCGTGGGTTCCTGCAGAGTTCTGCAAGTGCCCGCAAGGGCCTGTAGGGGCCCACAGTGTTTCTGTCAGGTTCCGTAGAGTTCCGTAGGGGCCATATTTTTCTGTAGTGGCTGGTAGTATTCTGTAGGGGTCTGTAGGGTTCCGTAGGCGCCTGCAGTGTTCTGTAGGAGCCCATAGGGTTTTAGTGAGGTTCCGTTGTGTTGCTAAGGGTCTTGTAGAGTGCTGTCGGGTCCTGGAGTATTCTGTAGGGTTCCAGAGGGGCCTCGTAGGGTTCTGTCGAAATCTGAAGGGTTCCCTAGGGGCCCATAGAGTCCCGTAGATTTCCGTAGGGACCTGTAGGGTTGTGTAAGTGCCCGCAGAAGTCTGTAGGAGTCTGTGGGATTCTGTAAGGTTCCGGAGGGTTCTGCAGGGTTCCGTAGGGACCCGTAGAGTTCCGTAGTGGCTGGTAAAGTTCCGTAGGGCCCTGTGGGGTTCTGTATGGACCTGTAGGCTTCCGTAGGGGCCTGCAGGGTTCCGTAAGTGCCCGCAGGTGTCTGTAGGGTTCCGTAGGGGTCTGTAGGGTTCCGTAGGCACCTGCAGTGTTCTGTAGGAGCCCATAGGGTTTTAGTGAGGTTCCGTTGTGTTGCTAAGGGTCTTGTAGAGTGCTGTCGGGTCCTGGAGTATTCTGTAGGGTTCCAGAGGGGCTGGTAGGGTTCCGTCGAAATCTGAAGGGTTCCCTAGGGGCCCGTAGAGTCCCGTAGATTTCCGTAGGGGCCTGTAGGGTTGTGTAAGTGCCCGCAGGGGTTGGTAGGAGCTTGTAGGGTGCCATATGTTTCCGGAGGGTTGTGTAGGGTTCCGTAGGGGCCTGTGGTGTTCCCTAGGGGCCTGTAGAGTCTCGTACAGTTCCGTAGGGTCCTGTAGGTTTCCATAAGCGCCCGCAGAGGTCTGAAGGGGCCCGTACTGTTCCGTAAGGATCCATAGGGTTCCCTAGAGCTTCGTAGGTTCCCTAGAGGCCTCTGGAGTACCGCAGGAGCCAGTAGTGTTCCGTAGGGTCCTCTAGGGTTGAGTAAGTGCCCGCAGGAGTCTGTAGGAATCCGTGGGATTCTGTAAGGTTCTGGAGGGTTCTGCAGGGTTCCGTAGGGGCCCGTAGAGTTCCGTAGTGGCTGGTAAAGTTCCCTAGGGCCCTGTACCGTTCCGTAACTGCCTGCAAGGGTCTTTAGGCTTCCGTAGGGGCTGGTAGGGTTCCATAAAGTTCCGTGGGTTCCTGCAGAGTTCTGCAAGTGCCCGCAAGGGCCTGTAGGGGCCCACAGTGTTTCTGTCAGGTTCCGTAGAGTTCCGTAGGGGCCATATTTTTCTGTAGTGGCTGGTAGTATTCAGTAGGGGTCTGTAGGGTTCCGTAGGCGCCTGCAGTGTTCTGTAGGAGCCCATAGGGTTTTAGTGAGGTTCCGTTGTGTTGCTAAGGGTCTTGTAGAGTGCTGTCGGGTCCTGGAGTATTCTGTAGGGTTCCAGAGGGGCTGGTAGGGTTCCATCGAAATCTATAGGGTTCCCTAGGGGCCCATAGAGTCCCGTAGATTTCCGTAGGGACCTGTAGGGTTCTGTAAGTGCCCGCAGAAGTCTGTAGGAGTCTGTGGGATTCTGTAAGGTTCCGGAGGGTTCTGCAGGGTTCCGTAGGGACCCGTAGAGTTCCGTAGTGGCTGGTAAAGTTCCGTAGGGCCCTGTGGGGTTCTGTATGGACCTGTAGGGTTCCGTAGGGGCCTGCAGGGTTCCGTAAGTGCCCGCAGGTGTCTGTAGGGTTCCGTAGGGGTCTGTAGGGTTCCGTAGGCACCTGCAGTGTTCTGTAGGAGCCCATAGGGTTTTAGTGAGGTTCCGTTGTGTTGCTAAGGGTCTTGTAGAGTGCTGTCGGGTCCTGGAGTATTCTGTAGGGTTCCAGAGGGGCTGGTAGGGTTCCGTCGAAATCTGAAGGGTTCCCTAGGGGCCCGTAGAGTCCCGTAGATTTCCGTAGGGGCCTGTAGGGTTGTGTAAGTGCCCGCAGGGGTTGGTAGGAGCTTGTAGGGTGCCATATGTTTCCGGAGGGTTGTGTAGGGTTCCGTAGGGGCCTGTGGTGTTCCCTAGGGGCCTGTAGAGTCTCGTACAGTTCCGTAGGGTCCTGTAGGTTTCCATAAGCGCCCGCAGAGGTCTGAAGGGGCCCGTACTGTTCCGTAAGGATCCATAGGGTTCCCTAGAGCTTCGTAGGTTCCCTAGAGGCCTCTGGAGTACCGCAGGAGCCAGTAGTGTTCCGTAGGGTCCTCTAGGGTTGAGTAAGTGCCCGCAGAAGTCTGTAGGAGTCTGTGGGATTCTGTAAGGTTCCGGAGGGTTCTGCAGGGTTCCGTAGGGACCCGTAGAGTTCCGTAGTGGCTGGTAAAGTTCCGTAGGGCCCTGTGGGGTTCTGTATGGACCTGTAGGGTTCCGTAGGGGCCTGCAGGGTTCCGTAAGTGCCCGCAGGTGTCTGTAGGGTTCCGTAGGGGTCTGTAGGGTTCCGTAGGCACCTGCAGTGTTCTGTAGGAGCCCATAGGGTTTTAGTGAGGTTCCGTTGTGTTGCTAAGGGTCTTGTAGAGTGCTGTCGGGTCCTGGAGTATTCTGTAGGGTTCCAGAGGGCCTGGTAGGGTTCCGTCGAAATCTGAAGGGTTCCCTAGGGGCCCGTAGAGTCCCGTAGATTTCCGTAGGGACCTGTAGGGTTGTGTAAGTGCCCGCAGGGGTTGGTAGGAGCTTGTAGGGTGCCATATGTTTCCGGAGGATTGTGTAGGGTTCCGTAGGGGCCTGTGGTGTTCCCTAGGGGCCTGTAGAGTCTCGTACAGTTCCGTAGGGTCCTGTAGGTTTCCATAAGCGCCCGCAGAGGTCTGAAGGGGCCCGTACTGTTCCGTAAGGATCCATAGGGTTCCCTAGGGCTTCGTAGGTTCCCTAGAGGCCTCTGGAGTACCGCAGGAGCCAGTAGTGTTCCGTAGGGTCCTCTAGGGTTGAGTAAGTGCCCGCAGGAGTCTATAGGAATCCGTGGGATTCTGTAAGGTTCTGGAGGGTTCTGCAGGGTTCCGTAGGGGCCCGTAGAGTTCCGTAGTGGCTGGTAAAGTTCCCTAGGGCCCTGTACCGTTCCGTAACTGCCTGCAAGGGTCTTTAGGCTTCCGTAGGGGCTGGTAGGGTTCCATAAAGTTCCGTGGGTTCCTGCAGAGTTCTGCAAGTGCCCGCAAGGGCCTGTAGGGGCCCACAGTGTTTCTGTCAGGTTCCGTAGAGTTCCGTAGGGGCCATATTTTTCTGTAGTGGCTGGTAGTATTCAGTAGGGGTCTGTAGGGTTCCGTAGGCGCCTGCAGTGTTCTGTAGGAGCCCATAGGGTTTTAGTGAGGTTCCGTTGTGTTGCTAAGGGTCTTGTAGAGTGCTGTCGGGTCCTGGAGTATTCTGTAGGGTTCCAGAGGGCCTCGTAGGGTTCCATCGAAATCTATAGGGTTCCCTAGGGGCCCATAGAGTCCCGTAGATTTCCGTAGGGACCTGTAGGGTTGTGTAAGTGCCCGCAGGAGTCTGTGGGATTCTGTAAGGTTCCGGAGGGTTCTGCAGGGTTCCGTAGGGACCCGTAGAGTTCCGTAGTGGCTGGTAAAGTTCCGTAGGGCCCTGTGGGGTTCTGTATGGACCTGTAGGGTTCCGTAGGGGCCTGCAGGGTTCCGTAAGTGCCCGCAGGTGTCTGTAGGGTTCCGTAGGGGTCTGTAGGGTTCCGTAGGCACCTGCAGTGTTCTGTAGGAGCCCATAGGGTTTTAGTGAGGTTCCGTTGTGTTGCTAAGGGTCTTGTAGAGTGCTGTCGGGTCCTGGAGTATTCTGTAGGGTTCCAGAGGGCCTCGTAGGGTTCCGTCGAAATCTATAGGGTTCCCTAGGGGCCCATAGAGTCCCGTAGATTTCCGTAGGGACCTGTAGGGTTGTGTAAGTGCCCGCAGAAGTCTGTAGGAGTCTGTGGGATTCTGTAAGGTTCTGGAGGGTTCTGCAGGGTTCCGTAGGGACCCGTAGAGTTCCGTAGTGACTGGTAAAGTTCCGTAGGGCCCTGTGGGGTTCTGTATGGACCTGTAGGGTTCCGTAGGGGCCTGCAGGGTTCCGTAAGTGCCTGCAGGTGTCTGTAGGGTTCCGTAGGGGTCTGTAGGGTTCCGTAGGCACCTGCAGTGTTCTGTAGGAGCCCATAGGGTTTTAGTGAGGTTCCGTTGTGTTGCTAAGGGTCTTGTAGAGTGCTGTCGGGTCCTGGAGTATTCTGTAGGGTTCCAGAGGGGCTGGTAGGGTTCCGTCGAAATCTGAAGGGTTCCCTAGGGGCCCGTAGAGTCCCGTAGATTTCCGTAGGGGCCTGTGGGGTTGTGTAAGTGCCCGCAGGGGTTGGTAGGAGCTTGTAGGGTGCCATATGTTTCCGGAGGGTTGTGTAGGGTTCCGTAGGGGCCTGTGGTGTTCCCTAGGGGCCTGTAGAGTCTCGTACAGTTCCGTAGGGTCCTGTAGGTTTCCATAAGCGCCCGCAGAGGTCTGAAGGGGCCCGTACTGTTCCGTAAGGATCCATAGGGTTCCCTAGAGCTTCGTAGGTTCCCTAGAGGCCTCTGGAGTACCACAGGAGCCAGTAGTGTTCCGTAGGGTCCTCTAGGGTTGAGTAAGTGCCCGCAGGAGTCTGTAGGAATCCGTGGGATTCTGTAAGGTTCTGGAGGGTTCTGCAGGGTTCCGTAGGGGCCCGTAGAGTTCCGTAGTGGCTGGTAAAGTTCCCTAGGGCCCTGTACCGTTCCGTAACTGCCTGCAAGGGTCTTTAGGCTTCCGTAGGGGCTGGTAGGGTTCCATAAAGTTCCGTGGGTTCCTGCAGAGTTCTGCAAGTGCCCGCAAGGGCCTGTAGGGGCCCACAGTGTTTCTGTCAGGTTCCGTAGAGTTCCGTAGGGGCCATATTTTTCTGTAGTGGCTGGTAGTATTCTGTAGGGGTCTGTAGGGTTCCGTAGGCGCCTGCAGTGTTCTGTAGGAGCCCATAGGGTTTTAGTGAGGTTCCGTTGTGTTGCTAAGGGTCTTGTAGAGTGCTGTCGGGTCCTGGAGTATTCTGTAGGGTTCCAGAGGGGCCTCGTAGGGTTCTGTCGAAATCTGAAGGGTTCCCTAGGGGCCCATAGAGTCCCGTAGATTTCCGTAGGGACCTGTAGGGTTGTGTAAGTGCCCGCAGAAGTCTGTAGGAGTCTGTGGGATTCTGTAAGGTTCCGGAGGGTTCTGCAGGGTTCCGTAGGGACCCGTAGAGTTCCGTAGTGGCTGGTAAAGTTCCGTAGGGCCCTGTGGGGTTCTGTATGGACCTGTAGGGTTCCGTAGGGGCCTGCAGGGTTCCGTAAGTGCCCGCAGGTGTCTGTAGGGTTCCGTAGGGGTCTGTAGGGTTCCGTAGGCACCTGCAGTGTTCTGTAGGAGCCCATAGGGTTTTAGTGAGGTTCCGTTGTGTTGCTAAGGGTCTTGTAGAGTGCTGTCGGGTCCTGGAGTATTCTGTAGGGTTCCAGAGGGGCTGGTAGGGTTCCGTCGAAATCTGAAGGGTTCCCTAGGGGCCCGTAGAGTCCCGTAGATTTCCGTAGGGGCCTGTAGGGTTGTGTAAGTGCCCGCAGGGGTTGGTAGGAGCTTGTAGGGTGCCATATGTTTCCGGAGGGTTGTGTAGGGTTCCGTAGGGGCCTGTGGTGTTCCCTAGGGGCCTGTAGAGTCTCGTACAGTTCCGTAGGGTCCTGTAGGTTTCCATAAGCGCCCGCAGAGGTCTGAAGGGGCCCGTACTGTTCCGTAAGGATCCATAGGGTTCCCTAGAGCTTCGTAGGTTCCCTAGAGGCCTCTGGAGTACCGCAGGAGCCAGTAGTGTTCCGTAGGGTCCTCTAGGGTTGAGTAAGTGCCCGCAGGAGTCTATAGGAATCCGTGGGATTCTGTAAGGTTCTGGAGGGTTCTGCAGGGTTCCGTAGGGGCCCGTAGAGTTCCGTAGTGGCTGGTAAAGTTCCCTAGGGCCCTGTACCGTTCCGTAACTGCCTGCAAGGGTCTTTAGGCTTCCGTAGGGGCTGGTAGGGTTCCATAAAGTTCCGTGGGTTCCTGCAGAGTTCTGCAAGTGCCCGCAAGGGCCTGTAGGGGCCCACAGTGTTTCTGTCAGGTTCCGTAGAGTTCCGTAGGGGCCATATTTTTCTGTAGTGGCTGGTAGTATTCTGTAGGGGTCTGTAGGGTTCCGTAGGCGCCTGCAGTGTTCTGTAGGAGCCCATAGGGTTTTAGTGAGGTTCCGTTGTGTTGCTAAGGGTCTTGTAGAGTGCTGTCGGGTCCTGGAGTATTCTGTAGGGTTCCAGAGGGGCCTCGTAGGGTTCTGTCGAAATCTGAAGGGTTCCCTAGGGGCCCATAGAGTCCCGTAGATTTCCGTAGGGACCTGTAGGGTTGTGTAAGTGCCCGCAGAAGTCTGTAGGAGTCTGTGGGATTCTGTAAGGTTCCGGAGGGTTCTGCAGGGTTCCGTAGGGACCCGTAGAGTTCCGTAGTGGCTGGTAAAGTTCCGTAGGGCCCTGTGGGGTTCTGTATGGACCTGTAGGGTTCCGTAGGGGCCTGCAGGGTTCCGTAAGTGCCCGCAGGTGTCTGTAGGGTTCCGTAGGGGTCTGTAGGGTTCCGTAGGCACCTGCAGTGTTCTGTAGGAGCCCATAGGGTTTTAGTGAGGTTCCGTTGTGTTGCTAAGGGTCTTGTAGAGTGCTGTCGGGTCCTGGAGTATTCTGTAGGGTTCCAGAGGGGCTGGTAGGGTTCCGTCGAAATCTGAAGGGTTCCCTAGGGGCCCGTAGAGTCCCGTAGATTTCCGTAGGGGCCTGTAGGGTTGTGTAAGTGCCCGCAGGGGTTGGTAGGAGCTTGTAGGGTGCCATATGTTTCCGGAGGGTTGTGTAGGGTTCCGTAGGGGCCTGTGGTGTTCCCTAGGGGCCTGTAGAGTCTCGTACAGTTCCGTAGGGTCCTGTAGGTTTCCATAAGCGCCCGCAGAGGTCTGAAGGGGCCCGTACTGTTCCGTAAGGATCCATAGGGTTCCCTAGAGCTTCGTAGGTTCCCTAGAGGCCTCTGGAGTACCGCAGGAGCCAGTAGTGTTCCGTAGGGTCCTCTAGGGTTGAGTAAGTGCCCGCAGGAGTCTATAGGAATCCGTGGGATTCTGTAAGGTTCTGGAGGGTTCTGCAGGGTTCCGTAGGGGCCCGTAGAGTTCCGTAGTGGCTGGTAAAGTTCCCTAGGGCCCTGTACCGTTCCGTAACTGCCTGCAAGGGTCTTTAGGCTTCCGTAGGGGCTGGTAGGGTTCCATAAAGTTCCGTGGGTTCCTGCAGAGTTCTGCAAGTGCCCGCAAGGGCCTGTAGGGGCGCACAGTGTTTCTGCCAGGTTCCGTAGAGTTCCGTAGGGGCCATATTTTTCTGTAGTGGCTGGTAGTATTCAGTAGGGGTCTGTAGGGTTCCGTAGGCGCCTGCAGTGTTCTGTAGGAGCCCATAGGGTTTTAGTGAGGTTCCGTTGTGTTGCTAAGGGTCTTGTAGAGTGCTGTCGGGTCCTGGAGTATTCTGTAGGGTTCCAGAGGGCCTCGTAGGGTTCCGTCGAAATCTATAGGGTTCCCTAGGGGCCCATAGAGTCCCGTAGATTTCCGCAGGGACCTGTAGGGTTGTGTAAGTGCCCGCAGAAGTCTGTAGGAGTCTGTGGGATTCTGTAAGGTTCTGGAGGGTTCTGCAGGGTTCCGTAGGGACCCGTAGAGTTCCGTAGTGACTGGTAAAGTTCCGTAGGGCCCTGTGGGGTTCTGTATGGACCTGTAGGGTTCCGTAGGGGCCTGCAGTGTTCCGTAAGTGCCTGCAGGTGTCTGTAGGGTTCCGTAGGGGTCTGTAGGGTTCCGTAGGCACCTGCAGTGTTCTGTAGGAGCCCATAGGGTTTTAGTGAGGTTCCGTTGTGTTGCTAAGGGTCTTGTAGAGTGCTGTCGGGTCCTGGAGTATTCTGTAGGGTTCCAGAGGGGCTGGTAGGGTTCCGTCGAAATCTGAAGGGTTCCCTAGGGGCCCGTAGAGTCCCGTAGATTTCCGTAGGGGCCTGTGGGGTTGTGTAAGTGCCCGCAGGGGTTGGTAGGAGCTTGTAGGGTGCCATATGTTTCCGGAGGGTTGTGTAGGGTTCCGTAGGGGCCTGTGGTGTTCCCTAGGGGCCTGTAGAGTCTCGTACAGTTCCGTAGGGTCCTGTAGGTTTCCATAAGCGCCCGCAGAGGTCTGAAGGGGCCCGTACTGTTCCGTAAGGATCCATAGGGTTCCCTAGAGCTTCGTAGGTTCCCTAGAGGCCTCTGGAGTACCACAGGAGCCAGTAGTGTTCCGTAGGGTCCTCTAGGGTTGAGTAAGTGCCCGCAGGAGTCTGTAGGAATCCGTGGGATTCTGTAAGGTTCTGGAGGGTTCTGCAGGGTTCCGTAGGGGCCCGTAGAGTTCCGTAGTGGCTGGTAAAGTTCCCTAGGGCCCTGTACCGTTCCGTAACTGCCTGCAAGGGTCTTTAGGCTTCCGTAGGGGCTGGTAGGGTTCCATAAAGTTCCGTGGGTTCCTGCAGAGTTCTGCAAGTGCCCGCAAGGGCCTGTAGGGGCCCACAGTGTTTCTGTCAGGTTCCGTAGAGTTCCGTAGGGGCCATATTTTTCTGTAGTGGCTGGTAGTATTCAGTAGGGGTCTGTAGGGTTCCGTAGGCGCCTGCAGTGTTCTGTAGGAGCCCATAGGGTTTTAGTGAGGTTCCGTTGTGTTGCTAAGGGTCTTGTAGAGTGCTGTCGGGTCCTGGAGTATTCTGTAGGGTTCCAGAGGGGCCTCGTAGGGTTCTGTCGAAATCTGAAGGGTTCCCTAGGGGCCCATAGAGTCCCGTAGATTTCCGTAGGGACCTGTAGGGTTGTGTAAGTGCCCGCAGAAGTCTGTAGGAGTCTGTGGGATTCTGTAAGGTTCCGGAGGGTTCTGCAGGGTTCCGTAGGGACCCGTAGAGTTCCGTAGTGGCTGGTAAAGTTCCATAGGGCCCTGTGGGGTTCTGTATGGACCTGTAGGGTTCCGTAGGGGCCTGCAGGGTTCCGTAAGTGCCCGCAGGTGTCTGTAGGGTTCCGTAGGGGTCTGTAGGGTTCCGTAGGCACCTGCAGTGTTCTGTAGGAGCCCATAGGGTTTTAGTGAGGTTCCGTTGTGTTGCTAAGGGTCTTGTAGAGTGCTGTCGGGTCCTGGAGTATTCTGTAGGGTTCCAGAGGGGCTGGTAGGGTTCCGTCGAAATCTGAAGGGTTCCCTAGGGGCCCGTAGAGTCCCGTAGATTTCCGTAGGGGCCTGTAGGGTTGTGTAAGTGCCCGCAGGGGTTGGTAGGAGCTTGTAGGGTGCCATATGTTTCCGGAGGGTTGTGTAGGGTTCCGTAGGGGCCTGTGGTGTTCCCTAGGGGCCTGTAGAGTCTCGTACAGTTCCGTAGGGTCCTGTAGGTTTCCATAAGCGCCCGCAGAGGTCTGAAGGGGCCCGTACTGTTCCGTAAGGATCCATAGGGTTCCCTAGAGCTTCGTAGGTTCCCTAGAGGCCTCTGGAGTACCGCAGGAGCCAGTAGTGTTCCGTAGGGTCCTCTAGGGTTGAGTAAGTGCCCGCAGGAGTCTATAGGAATCCGTGGGATTCTGTAAGGTTCTGGAGGGTTCTGCAGGGTTCCGTAGGGGCCCGTAGAGTTCCGTAGTGGCTGGTAAAGTTCCCTAGGGCCCTGTACCGTTCCGTAACTGCCTGCAAGGGTCTTTAGGCTTCCGTAGGGGTCTGTAGGGTTCCGTAGGCGCCTGCAGTGTTCTGTAGGAGCCCATAGGGTTTTAGTGAGGTTCCGTTGTGTTGCTAAGGGTCTTGTAGAGTGCTGTCGGGTCCTGGAGTATTCTGTAGGGTTCCAGAGGGCCTCGTAGGGTTCCGTCGAAATCTATAGGGTTCCCTAGGGGCCCATAGAGTCCCGTAGATTTCCGTAGGGGCCTGTAGGGTTGTGTAAGTGCCCGCAGAAGTCTGTAGGAGTCTGTGGGATTCTGTAAGGTTCCGGAGGGTTCTGCAGGGTTCTGTAGGGACCCGTAGAGTTCCGTAGTGGCTGGTAAAGTTCCGTAGGGCCCTGTGGGGTTCTGTATGGACCTGTAGGGTTCCGTAGGGGCCTTCAGGGTTCCGTAAGTGCCTGCAGGTGTCTGTAGGGTTCCGTAGGGTTCTGTAGGGTTCCGTAGGCACCTGCAGTGTTCTGTAGGAGCCCATAGGGTTTTAGTGAGGTTCCGTTGTGTTGCTAAGGGTCTTGTAGAGTCCTGTCGGGTCCTGGAGTATTCTGTAGGGTTCCAGAGGGCCTCGTAGGGTTCCGTCGAAATCTGAAGGGTTCCCTAGGGGCCCATAGAGTCCCGTAGATTTCCGTAGGGGCCTGTAGGGTTATGTAAGTGCCCGCAGGGGTTGGTAGGAGCTTGTAGGGTGCCATATGTTTCCGGAGGGTTGTGTAGGGTTCCGTAGGGACCTGTAGAGTCTCGTACAGTTCCGTAGGGTCCTGTAGGTTTCCATAAGCACCTGCAGAGGTCTGAAGGGGCCCATACTGTTCCGTAAGGATCCATAGGGTTCCGTAGAGCTTCGTAGGTTCCCTAGAGGCCTCTGGAGTACCGCAGGAGCCAGTAGTGTTCTGTAGGGGCCCGTAGGGTTCCTTCCATAGGAGCTGGCAGTGTTCCGTAGGGTCCTCTAGGGTTGAGTAAGTGCCCGCAGGAGTCTGTAGGAATCCGTGGGATTCTCTAAGGTTCCGGAGGGTTCTGCAGGGCTCCGTAGGGGCCCGTAGAGTTCCGTAGTGGCTGGTAAATTTCCCTAGGGCCCTGTACCGTTCCGTAACTGCCTGCAAGGGTCTTTAGGCTTCCGTAGGGGCTGGTAGGGTTCCATAAAGTTCCGTGGGTTCCTGCAGAGTTCTGCAAGTGCTCGCAAGGGCCTGTAGGGGCCCACAGTGTTTCTGCCAGGTTCCGTAGAGTTCCGTAGGGGCCATATTTTTCTGTAGTGGCTGGTAGTATTCAGTAGGGGTCTGTAGGGTTCCGTAGGCGCCTGCAGTGTTCTGTAGGAGCCCATAGGGTTTTAGTGAGGTTCCGTTGTGTTGCTAAGGGTCTTGTAGAGTGCTGTCGGGTCCTGGAGTATTCTGTAGGGTTCCAGAGGGGCTGGTAGGGTTCCGTCGAAATCTATAGGGTTCCCTAGGGGCCCATAGAGTCCCATAGATTTCCGTAGGGGCCTGTAGGGTTGTGTAAGTGCCCGCAGAAGTCTGTAGGAGTCTGTGGGATTCTGTAAGGTTCCGGAGGGTTCTGCAGGGTTCCGTAGGGACCCGTAGAGTTCCGTAGTGGCTGGTAAAGTTCCGTAGGGCCCTGTGGGGTTCTGTATGGACCTGTAGGGTTCCGTAGGGGCCTGCAGGGTTCCGTAAGTGCCCGCAGCTGTCTGTAGGTTCCATAGGGGTCTGTAGGGTTCCGTAGGCACCTGCAGTGTTCTGTAGGAGCCCATAGGGTTTTAGTGAGGTTCCGTTGTGTTGCTAAGGGTCTTCTAGAGTGCTGTCGGGTCCTGGAGTATTCTGTAGGGTTCCAGAGGGCCTCGTAGGGGTTCCGTCGAAATCTATAGGGTTCCCTAGGGGCCCATAGAGTCCCGTAGATTTCGTAGGGACCTGTAGGGTTCCGTAAGTGCCCGCAGGTGTCTGTAGGGTTCCGTAGGGGTCTGTAGGGTTCCTTAGGCACCTGCAGTGTTCTGTAGGAGCCCATAGGGTTTTAGTGAGGTTCCGTTGTGTTGCTAAGGGTCTTGTAGAGTGCTGTCGGGTCCTGGAGTATTCTGTAGGGTTCCAGAGGGCCTCGTAGGGTTCCATCGAAATCTATAGGGTTCCCTAGGGGCCCATAGAGTCCCGTAGATTTCCGTAGGGACCTGTAGGGTTCTGTAAGTGCCCGCAGAAGTCTGTAGGAGTCTGTGGGATTCTGTGAGGTTCTGGAGGGTTCTGCAGGGTTCCATAGGGACCCGTAGATTTCCGTAGTGACTGGTAAAGTTCCGTAGGGCCCTGTGGGGTTCTGTATGGACCTGTAGGGTTCCGTAGGGGCCTGCAGTGTTCCGTAAGTGCCTGCAGGTGTCTGTAGGGTTCCGTAGGGGTCTGTAGGGTTCCGTAGGCACCTGCAGTGTTCTGTAGGAGCCCATAGGGTTTTAGTGAGGTTCCGTTGTGTTGCTAAGGGTCTTCTAGAGTGCTGTCGGGTCCTGGAGTATTCTGTAGGGTTCCAGAGGGCCTCGTAGGGTTCCGTCGAAATCTATAGGGTTCCCTAGGGGCCCATAGAGTCCCGTAGATTTCCGTAGGGACCTGTAGGGTTCCGTAAGTGCCCGCAGGTGTCTGTAGGGTTCCGTAGGGGTCTGTAGGGTTCCTTAGGCACCTGCAGTGTTCTGTAGGAGCCCATAGGGTTTTAGTGAGGTTCCGTTGTGTTGCTAAGGGTCTTGTAGAGTGCTGTCGGGTCCTGGAGTATTCTGTAGGGTTCCAGAGGGCCTCGTAGGGTTCCATCGAAATCTATAGGGTTCCCTAGGGGCCCATAGAGTCCCGTAGATTTCCGTAGGGACCTGTAGGGTTCTGTAAGTGCCCGCAGAAGTCTGTAGGAGTCTGTGGGATTCTGTGAGGTTCTGGAGGGTTCTGCAGGGTTCCATAGGGACCCGTAGAGTTCCGTAGTGACTGGTAAAGTTCCGTAGGGCCCTGTGGGGTTCTGTATGGACCTGTAGGGTTCCGTAGGGGCCTGCAGTGTTCCGTAAGTGCCTGCAGGTGTCTGTAGGGTTCCGTAGGGGTCTGTAGGGTTCCGTAGGCACCTGCAGTGTTCTGTAGGAGCCCATAGGGTTTTAGTGAGGTTCCGTTGTGTTGCTAAGGGTCTTGTAGAGTGCTGTCGGGTCCTGGAGTATTCTGTAGGGTTCCAGAGGGGCTGGTAGGGTTCCGTCGAAATCTGAAGGGTTCCCTAGGGGCCCGTAGAGTCCCGTAGATTTCCGTAGGGGCCTGTGGGGTTGTGTAAGTGCCCGCAGGGGTTGGTAGGAGCTTGTAGGGTGCCATATGTTTCCGGAGGGTTGTGTAGGGTTCCGTAGGGGCCTGTGGTGTTCCCTAGGGGCCTGTAGAGTCTCGTACAGTTCCGTAGGGTCCTGTAGGTTTCCATAAGCGCCCGCAGAGGTCTGAAGGGGCCCGTACTGTTCCGTAAGGATCCATAGGGTTCCCTAGAGCTTCGTAGGTTCCCTAGAGGCCTCTGGAGTACCGCAGGAGCCAGTAGTGTTCCGTAGGGTCCTCTAGGGTTGAGTAAGTGCCCGCAGGAGTCTGTAGGAATCCGTGGGATTCTGTAAGGTTCTGGAGGGTTCTGCAGGGTTCCGTAGGGGCCCGTAGAGTTCCGTAGTGGCTGGTAAAGTTCCCTAGGGCCCTGTACCGTTCCGTAACTGCCTGCAAGGGTCTTTAGGCTTCCGTAGGGGCTGGTAGGGTTCCATAAAGTTCCGTGGGTTCCTGCAGAGTTCTGCAAGTGCCCGCAAGGGCCTGTAGGGGCCCACAGTGTTTCTGCCAGGTTCCGTAGAGTTCCGTAGGGGCCATATTTTTCTGTAGTGGCTGGTAGTATTCTGTAGGGGTCTGTAGGGTTCCGTAGGCGCCTGCAGTGTTCTGTAGGAGCCCATAGGGTTTTAGTGAGGTTCCGTTGTGTTGCTAAGGGTCTTGTAGAGTGCTGTCGGGTCCTGGAGTATTCTGTAGGGTTCCAGAGGGCCTCGTAGGGTTCCGTCGAAATCTATAGGGTTCCCTAGGGGCCCATAGAGTCCCGTAGATTTCCGTAGGGACCTGTAGGGTTCCGTAAGTGCCCGCAGGTGTCTGTAGGGTTCCGTAGGGGTCTGTAGGGTTCCGTAGGCACCTGCAGTGTTCTGTAGGAGCCCATAGGGTTTTAGTGATGTTCCGTTGTGTTGCTAAGGGTCTTGTAGAGTGCTGTCGGGTCCTGGAGTATTCTGTAGGGTTCCAGAGGGGCTGGTAGGGTTCCGTCGAAATCTGAAGGGTTCCCTAGGGGCCCGTAGAGTCCCGTAGATTTCCGTAGGGGCCTGTAGGGTTATGTAAGTGCCCGCAGGGGTTGGTAGGAGCTTGTAGGGTGCCATATGTTTCCGGAGGGTTGTGTAGGGTTCCGTAGGGGCCTGTGGTGTTCCCTAGGGGCCTGTAGAGTCTCGTAGAGTTCCGTAGGGTCCTGTAGGTTTCCATAAGCGCCCGCAGAGGTCTGAAGGGGCCCGTACTGTTCCGTAAGGATCCATAGGGTTCCGTAGAGCTTTGTAGGTTCCCTAGAGGCCTCTGGAGTACCGCAGGAGCCAGTAGTGTTCCGTAGGGTCCTCTAGGGTTGAGTAAGTGCCCGCAGGAGTCTGTAGGAATCCGTGGGATTCTGTAAGGTTCTGGAGGGTTCTGCAGGGTTCCGTAGGGGCCCGTAGAGTTCCGTAGTGGCTGGTAAAGTTCCCTAGGGCCCTGTACCGTTCCGTAACTGCCTGCAAGGGTCTTTAGGCTTCCGTAGGGGCTGGTAGGGTTCCATAAAGTTCCGTGGGTTCCTGCAGAGTTCTGCAAGTGCCCGCAAGGGCCTGTAGGGGCCCACAGTGTTTCTGTCAGGTTCCGTAGAGTTCCGTAGGGGCCATATTTTTCTGTAGTGGCTGGTAGTATTCTGTAGGGGTCTGTAGGGTTCCGTAGGCGCCTGCAGTGTTCTGTAGGAGCCCATAGGGTTTTAGTGAGGTTCCGTTGTGTTGCTAAGGGTCTTGTAGAGTGCTGTCGGGTCCTGGAGTATTCTGTAGGGTTCCAGAGGGGCTGGTAGGGTTCCGTCGAAATCTGAAGGGTTCCCTAGGGGCCCAGAGAGTCCCGTAGATTTCCGTAGGGACCTGTAGGGTTGTGTAAGTGCCCGCAGAAGTCTGTAGGAGTCTGTGGGATTCTGTAAGGTTCCGGAGGGTTCTGCAGGGTTCCGTAGGGACCCGTAGAGTTCCGTAGTGGCTGGTAAAGTTCCGTAGGGCCCTGTGGGGTTCTGTATGGACCTGTAGGGTTCCGTAGGGGCCTGCAGGGTTCCGTAAGTGCCCGCAGGTGTCTGTAGGGTTCCGTAGGGGTCTGTAGGGTTCCGTAGGCACCTGCAGTGTTCTGTAGGAGCCCATAGGGTTTTAGTGAGGTTCCGTTGTGTTGCTAAGGGTCTTGTAGAGTGCTGTCGGGTCCTGGAGTATTCTGTAGGGTTCCAGAGGGGCTGGTAGGGTTCCGTCGAAATCTGAAGGGTTCCCTAGGGGCCCGTAGAGTCCCGTAGATTTCCGTAGGGGCCTGTAGGGTTGTGTAAGTGCCCGCAGGGGTTGGTAGGAGCTTGTAGGGTGCCATATGTTTCCGGAGGGTTGTGTAGGGTTCCGTAGGGGCCTGTGGTGTTCCCTAGGGGCCTGTAGAGTCTCGTACAGTTCCGTAGGGTCCTGTAGGTTTCCATAAGCGCCCACAGAGGTCTGAAGGGGCCCGTACTGTTCCGTAAGGATCCATAGGGTTCCCTAGAGCTTCGTAGGTTCCCTAGAGGCCTCTGGAGTACCGCAGGAGCCAGTAGTGTTCCGTAGGGTCCTCTAGGGTTGAGTAAGTGCCCGCAGGAGTCTGTAGGAATCCATGGGATTCTGTAAGGTTCTGGAGGGTTCTGCAGGGTTCCGTAGGGACCCGTAGAGTTCCGTAGTGGCTGGTAAAGTTCCGTAGGGCCCTGTGGGGTTCTGTATGGACCTGTAGGGTTCCGTAGGGGCCTGCAGGGTTCCGTAAGTGCCCGCAGGTGTCTGTAGGGTTCCGTAGGGGTCTGTAGGGTTCCGTAGGCACCTGCAGTGTTCTGTAGGAGCCCATAGGGTTTTAGTGAGGTTCCGTTGTGTTGCTAAGGGTCTTGTAGAGTGCTGTCGGGTCCTGGAGTATTCTGTAGGGTTCCAGAGGGGCTGGTAGGGTTCCGTCGAAATCTGAAGGGTTCCCTAGGGGCCCGTAGAGTCCCGTAGATTTCCGTAGGGGCCTGTAGGGTTGTGTAAGTGCCCGCAGGGGTTGGTAGGAGCTTGTAGGGTGCCATATGTTTCCGGAGGGTTGTGTAGGGTTCCGTAGGGGCCTGTGGTGTTCCCTAGGGGCCTGTAGAGTCTCGTACAGTTCCGTAGGGTCCTGTAGGTTTCCATAAGCGCCCGCAGAGGTCTGAAGGGGCCCGTACTGTTCCGTAAGGATCCATAGGGTTCCCTAGAGCTTCGTAGGTTCCCTAGAGGCCTCTGGAGTACCGCAGGAGCCAGTAGTGTTCCGTAGGGTCCTCTAGGCTTGAGTAAGTGCCCGCAGGAGTCTGTAGGAATCCGTGGGATTCTGTAAGGTTCTGGAGGGTTCTGCAGGGTTCCGTAGGGGCCCGTAGAGTTCCGTAGTGGCTGGTAAAGTTCCCTAGGGCCCTGTACCGTTCCGTAACTGCCTGCAAGGGTCTTTAGGCTTCCGTAGGGGCTGGTAGGGTTCCATAAAGTTCCGTGGGTTCCTGCAGAGTTCTGCAAGTGCCCGCAAGGGCCTGTAGGGGCCCACAGTGTTTCTGTCAGGTTCCGTAGAGTTCCGTAGGGGCCATATTTTTCTGTAGTGGCTGGTAGTATTCAGTAGGGGTCTGTAGGGTTCCGTAGGCGCCTGCAGTGTTCTGTAGGAGCCCATAGGGTTTTAGTGAGGTTCCGTTGTGTTGCTAAGGGTCTTGTAGAGTGCTGTCGGGTCCTGGAGTATTCTGTAGGGTTCCAGAGGGGCTGGTAGGGTTCCATCGAAATCTATAGGGTTCCCTAGGGGCCCATAGAGTCCCGTAGATTTCCGTAGGGACCTGTAGGGTTGTGTAAGTGCCCGCAGGAGTCTGTGGGATTCTGTAAGGTTCCGGAGGGTTCTGCAGGGTTCCGTAGGGACCCGTAGAGTTCCGTAGTGGCTGGTAAAGTTCCGTAGGGCCCTGTGGGGTTCTGTATGGACCTGTAGGGTTCCGTAGGGGCCTGCAGGGTTCCGTAAGTGCCCGCAGGTGTCTGTAGGGTTCCGTAGGGGTCTGTAGGGTTCCGTAGGCACCTGCAGTGTTCTGTAGGAGCCCATAGGGTTTTAGTGAGGTTCCGTTGTGTTGCTAAGGGTCTTGTAGAGTGCTGTCGGGTCCTGGAGTATTCTGTAGGGTTCCAGAGGGCCTCGTAGGGTTCCGTCGAAATCTATAGGGTTCCCTAGGGGCCCATAGAGTCCCGTAGATTTCCGTAGGGACCTGTAGGGTTGTGTAAGTGCCCGCAGAAGTCTGTAGGAGTCTGTGGGATTCTGTAAGGTTCTGGAGGGTTCTGCAGGGTTCCGTAGGGACCCGTAGAGTTCCGTAGTGACTGGTAAAGTTCCGTAGGGCCCTGTGGGGTTCTGTATGGACCTGTAGGGTTCCGTAGGGGCCTGCAGTGTTCCGTAAGTGCCTGCAGGTGTCTGTAGGGTTCCGTAGGGGTCTGTAGGGTTCCGTAGGCACCTGCAGTGTTCTGTAGGAGCCCATAGGGTTTTAGTGAGGTTCCGTTGTGTTGCTAAGGGTCTTGTAGAGTGCTGTCGGGTCCTGGAGTATTCTGTAGGGTTCCAGAGGGGCTGGTAGGGTTCCGTCGAAATCTGAAGGGTTCCCTAGGGGCCCGTAGAGTCCCGTAGATTTCCGTAGGGGCCTGTGGGGTTGTGTAAGTGCCCGCAGGGGTTGGTAGGAGCTTGTAGGGTGCCATATGTTTCCGGAGGGTTGTGTAGGGTTCCGTAGGGGCCTGTGGTGTTCCCTAGGGGCCTGTAGAGTCTCGTACAGTTCCGTAGGGTCCTGTAGGTTTCCATAAGCGCCCGCAGAGGTCTGAAGGGGCCCGTACTGTTCCGTAAGGATCCATAGGGTTCCCTAGAGCTTCGTAGGTTCCCTAGAGGCCTCTGGAGTACCACAGGAGCCAGTAGTGTTCCGTAGGGTCCTCTAGGGTTGAGTAAGTGCCCGCAGGAGTCTGTAGGAATCCGTGGGATTCTGTAAGGTTCTGGAGGGTTCTGCAGGGTTCCGTAGGGGCCCGTAGAGTTCCGTAGTGGCTGGTAAAGTTCCCTAGGGCCCTGTACCGTTCCGTAACTGCCTGCAAGGGTCTTTAGGCTTCCGTAGGGGCTGGTAGGGTTCCATAAAGTTCCGTGGGTTCCTGCAGAGTTCTGCAAGTGCCCGCAAGGGCCTGTAGGGGCCCACAGTGTTTCTGTCAGGTTCCGTAGAGTTCCGTAGGGGCCATATTTTTCTGTAGTGGCTGGTAGTATTCTGTAGGGGTCTGTAGGGTTCCGTAGGCGCCTGCAGTGTTCTGTAGGAGCCCATAGGGTTTTAGTGAGGTTCCGTTGTGTTGCTAAGGGTCTTGTAGAGTGCTGTCGGGTCCTGGAGTATTCTGTAGGGTTCCAGAGGGGCCTCGTAGGGTTCTGTCGAAATCTGAAGGGTTCCCTAGGGGCCCATAGAGTCCCGTAGATTTCCGTAGGGACCTGTAGGGTTGTGTAAGTGCCCACAGAAGTCTGTAGGAGTCTGTGGGATTCTGTAAGGTTCCGGAGGGTTCTGCAGGGTTCCGTAGGGACCCGTAGAGTTCCGTAGTGGCTGGTAAAGTTCCGTAGGGCCCTGTGGGGTTCTGTATGGACCTGTAGGGTTCCGTAGGGGCCTGCAGGGTTCCGTAAGTGCCCGCAGGTGTCTGTAGGGTTCCGTAGGGGTCTGTAGGGTTCCGTAGGCACCTGCAGTGTTCTGTAGGAGCCCATAGGGTTTTAGTGAGGTTCCGTTGTGTTGCTAAGGGTCTTGTAGAGTGCTGTCGGGTCCTGGAGTATTCTGTAGGGTTCCAGAGGGGCTGGTAGGGTTCCGTCGAAATCTGAAGGGTTCCCTAGGGGCCCGTAGAGTCCCGTAGATTTCCGTAGGGGCCTGTAGGGTTGTGTAAGTGCCCGCAGGGGTTGGTAGGAGCTTGTAGGGTGCCATATGTTTCCGGAGGGTTGTGTAGGGTTCCGTAGGGGCCTGTGGTGTTCCCTAGGGGCCTGTAGAGTCTCGTACAGTTCCGTAGGGTCCTGTAGGTTTCCATAAGCGCCCGCAGAGGTCTGAAGGGGCCCGTACTGTTCCGTAAGGATCCATAGGGTTCCCTAGAGCTTCGTAGGTTCCCTAGAGGCCTCTGGAGTACCGCAGGAGCCAGTAGTGTTCCGTAGGGTCCTCTAGGGTTGAGTAAGTGCCCGCAGAAGTCTGTAGGAGTCTGTGGGATTCTGTAAGGTTCCGGAGGGTTCTGCAGGGTTCCGTAGGGACCCGTAGAGTTCCGTAGTGGCTGGTAAAGTTCCGTAGGGCCCTGTGGGGTTCTGTATGGACCTGTAGGGTTCCGTAGGGGCCTGCAGGGTTCCGTAAGTGCCCGCAGGTGTCTGTAGGGTTCCGTAGGGGTCTGTAGGGTTCCGTAGGCACCTGCAGTGTTCTGTAGGAGCCCATAGGGTTTTAGTGAGGTTCCGTTGTGTTGCTAAGGGTCTTGTAGAGTGCTGTCGGGTCCTGGAGTATTCTGTAGGGTTCCAGAGGGGCTGGTAGGGTTCCGTCGAAATCTGAAGGGTTCCCTAGGGGCCCGTAGAGTCCCGTAGATTTCCGTAGGGGCCTGTGGGGTTGTGTAAGTGCCCGCAGGGGTTGGTAGGAGCTTGTAGGGTGCCATATGTTTCCGGAGGGTTGTGTAGGGTTCCGTAGGGGCCTGTGGTGTTCCCTAGGGGCCTGTAGAGTCTCGTACAGTTCCGTAGGGTCCTGTAGGTTTCCATAAGCGCCCGCAGAGGTCTGAAGGGGCCCGTACTGTTCCGTAAGGATCCATAGGGTTCCCTAGAGCTTCGTAGGTTCCCTAGAGGCCTCTGGAGTACCACAGGAGCCAGTAGTGTTCCGTAGGGTCCTCTAGGGTTGAGTAAGTGCCCGCAGGAGTCTGTAGGAATCCGTGGGATTCTGTAAGGTTCTGGAGGGTTCTGCAGGGTTCCGTAGGGGCCCGTAGAGTTCCGTAGTGGCTGGTAAAGTTCCCTAGGGCCCTGTACCGTTCCGTAACTGCCTGCAAGGGTCTTTAGGCTTCCGTAGGGGCTGGTAGGGTTCCATAAAGTTCCGTGGGTTCCTGCAGAGTTCTGCAAGTGCCCGCAAGGGCCTGTAGGGGCCCACAGTGTTTCTGTCAGGTTCCGTAGAGTTCCGTAGGGGCCATATTTTTCTGTAGTGGCTGGTAGTATTCAGTAGGGGTCTGTAGGGTTCCGTAGGCGCCTGCAGTGTTCTGTAGGAGCCCATAGGGTTTTAGTGAGGTTCCGCTGTGTTGCTAAGGGTCTTGTAGAGTGCTGTCGGGTCCTGGAGTATTCTGTAGGGTTCCAGAGGGGCCTCGTAGGGTTCTGTCGAAATCTGAAGGGTTCCCTAGGGGCCCATAGAGTCCCGTAGATTTCCGTAGGGACCTGTAGGGTTGTGTAAGTGCCCGCAGAAGTCTGTAGGAGTCTGTGGGATTCTGTAAGGTTCCGGAGGGTTCTGCAGGGTTCCGTAGGGACCCGTAGAGTTCCGTAGTGGCTGGTAAAGTTCCGTAGGGCCCTGTGGGGTTCTGTATGGACCTGTAGGGTTCCGTAGGGGCCTGCAGGGTTCCGTAAGTGCCCGCAGGTGTCTGTAGGGTTCCGTAGGGGTCTGTAGGGTTCCGTAGGCACCTGCAGTGTTCTGTAGGAGCCCATAGGGTTTTAGTGAGGTTCCGTTGTGTTGCTAAGGGTCTTGTAGAGTGCTGTCGGGTCCTGGAGTATTCTGTAGGGTTCCAGAGGGGCTGGTAGGGTTCCGTCGAAATCTGAAGGGTTCCCTAGGGGCCCGTAGAGTCCCGTAGATTTCCGTAGGGGCCTGTAGGGTTGTGTAAGTGCCCGCAGGGGTTGGTAGGAGCTTGTAGGGTGCCATATGTTTCCGGAGGGTTGTGTAGGGTTCCGTAGGGGCCTGTGGTGTTCCCTAGGGGCCTGTAGAGTCTCGTACAGTTCCGTAGGGTCCTGTAGGTTTCCATAAGCGCCCGCAGAGGTCTGAAGGGGCCCGTACTGTTCCGTAAGGATCCATAGGGTTCCCTAGAGCTTCGTAGGTTCCCTAGAGGCCTCTGGAGTACCGCAGGAGCCAGTAGTGTTCCGTAGGGTCCTCTAGGGTTGAGTAAGTGCCCGCAGAAGTCTGTAGGAGTCTGTGGGATTCTGTAAGGTTCCGGAGGGTTCTGCAGGGTTCCGTAGGGACCCGTAGAGTTCCGTAGTGGCTGGTAAAGTTCCGTAGGGCCCTGTGGGGTTCTGTATGGACCTGTAGGGTTCCGTAGGGGCCTGCAGGGTTCCGTAAGTGCCCGCAGGTGTCTGTAGGGTTCCGTAGGGGTCTGTAGGGTTCCGTAGGCACCTGCAGTGTTCTGTAGGAGCCCATAGGGTTTTAGTGAGGTTCCGTTGTGTTGCTAAGGGTCTTGTAGAGTGCTGTCGGGTCCTGGAGTATTCTGTAGGGTTCCAGAGGGCCTGGTAGGGTTCCGTCGAAATCTGAAGGGTTCCCTAGGGGCCCGTAGAGTCCCGTAGATTTCCGTAGGGACCTGTAGGGTTGTGTAAGTGCCCGCAGGGGTTGGTAGGAGCTTGTAGGGTGCCATATGTTTCCGGAGGATTGTGTAGGGTTCCGTAGGGGCCTGTGGTGTTCCCTAGGGGCCTGTAGAGTCTCGTACAGTTCCGTAGGGTCCTGTAGGTTTCCATAAGCGCCCGCAGAGGTCTGAAGGGGCCCGTACTGTTCCGTAAGGATCCATAGGGTTCCCTAGGGCTTCGTAGGTTCCCTAGAGGCCTCTGGAGTACCGCAGGAGCCAGTAGTGTTCCGTAGGGTCCTCTAGGGTTGAGTAAGTGCCCGCAGGAGTCTATAGGAATCCGTGGGATTCTGTAAGGTTCTGGAGGGTTCTGCAGGGTTCCGTAGGGGCCCGTAGAGTTCCGTAGTGGCTGGTAAAGTTCCCTAGGGCCCTGTACCGTTCCGTAACTGCCTGCAAGGGTCTTTAGGCTTCCGTAGGGGCTGGTAGGGTTCCATAAAGTTCCGTGGGTTCCTGCAGAGTTCTGCAAGTGCCCGCAAGGGCCTGTAGGGGCCCACAGTGTTTCTGTCAGGTTCCGTAGAGTTCCGTAGGGGCCATATTTTTCTGTAGTGGCTGGTAGTATTCAGTAGGGGTCTGTAGGGTTCCGTAGGCGCCTGCAGTGTTCTGTAGGAGCCCATAGGGTTTTAGTGAGGTTCCGTTGTGTTGCTAAGGGTCTTGTAGAGTGCTGTCGGGTCCTGGAGTATTCTGTAGGGTTCCAGAGGGGCTGGTAGGGTTCCATCGAAATCTATAGGGTTCCCTAGGGGCCCATAGAGTCCCGTAGATTTCCGTAGGGACCTGTAGGGTTGTGTAAGTGCCCGCAGGAGTCTGTGGGATTCTGTAAGGTTCCGGAGGGTTCTGCAGGGTTCCGTAGGGACCCGTAGAGTTCCGTAGTGGCTGGTAAAGTTCCGTAGGGCCCTGTGGGGTTCTGTATGGACCTGTAGGGTTCCGTAGGGGCCTGCAGTGTTCCGTAAGTGCCTGCAGGTGTCTGTAGGGTTCCGTAGGGGTCTGTAGGGTTC
This sequence comes from Numenius arquata, assembly GCF_964106895.1. Taxonomy (NCBI): domain Eukaryota; kingdom Metazoa; phylum Chordata; class Aves; order Charadriiformes; family Scolopacidae; genus Numenius; species Numenius arquata. The sequence goes on from NW_027414178.1 coordinate 210,037, forward strand.
CGTAGGCACCTGCAGTGTTCTGTAGGAGCCCATAGGGTTTTAGTGAGGTTCCGTTGTGTTGCTAAGGGTCTTGTAGAGTGCTGTCGGGTCCTGGAGTATTCTGTAGGGTTCCAGAGGGGCTGGTAGGGTTCCGTCGAAATCTGAAGGGTTCCCTAGGGGCCCGTAGAGTCCCGTAGATTTCCGTAGGGGCCTGTGGGGTTGTGTAAGTGCCCGCAGGGGTTGGTAGGAGCTTGTAGGGTGCCATATGTTTCCGGAGGGTTGTGTAGGGTTCCGTAGGGGCCTGTGGTGTTCCCTAGGGGCCTGTAGAGTCTCGTACAGTTCCGTAGGGTCCTGTAGGTTTCCATAAGCGCCCGCAGAGGTCTGAAGGGGCCCGTACTGTTCCGTAAGGATCCATAGGGTTCCCTAGAGCTTCGTAGGTTCCCTAGAGGCCTCTGGAGTACCACAGGAGCCAGTAGTGTTCCGTAGGGTCCTCTAGGGTTGAGTAAGTGCCCGCAGGAGTCTGTAGGAATCCGTGGGATTCTGTAAGGTTCTGGAGGGTTCTGCAGGGTTCCGTAGGGGCCCGTAGAGTTCCGTAGTGGCTGGTAAAGTTCCCTAGGGCCCTGTACCGTTCCGTAACTGCCTGCAAGGGTCTTTAGGCTTCCGTAGGGGCTGGTAGGGTTCCATAAAGTTCCGTGGGTTCCTGCAGAGTTCTGCAAGTGCCCGCAAGGGCCTGTAGGGGCCCACAGTGTTTCTGTCAGGTTCCGTAGAGTTCCGTAGGGGCCATATTTTTCTGTAGTGGCTGGTAGTATTCAGTAGGGGTCTGTAGGGTTCCGTAGGCGCCTGCAGTGTTCTGTAGGAGCCCATAGGGTTTTAGTGAGGTTCCGTTGTGTTGCTAAGGGTCTTGTAGAGTGCTGTCGGGTCCTGGAGTATTCTGTAGGGTTCCAGAGGGGCCTCGTAGGGTTCTGTCGAAATCTGAAGGGTTCCCTAGGGGCCCATAGAGTCCCGTAGATTTCCGTAGGGACCTGTAGGGTTGTGTAAGTGCCCGCAGAAGTCTGTAGGAGTCTGTGGGATTCTGTAAGGTTCCGGAGGGTTCTGCAGGGTTCCGTAGGGACCCGTAGAGTTCCGTAGTGGCTGGTAAAGTTCCGTAGGGCCCTGTGGGGTTCTGTATGGACCTGTAGGGTTCCGTAGGGGCCTGCAGGGTTCCGTAAGTGCCCGCAGGTGTCTGTAGGGTTCCGTAGGGGTCTGTAGGGTTCCGTAGGCACCTGCAGTGTTCTGTAGGAGCCCATAGGGTTTTAGTGAGGTTCCGTTGTGTTGCTAAGGGTCTTGTAGAGTGCTGTCGGGTCCTGGAGTATTCTGTAGGGTTCCAGAGGGGCTGGTAGGGTTCCGTCGAAATCTGAAGGGTTCCCTAGGGGCCCGTAGAGTCCCGTAGATTTCCGTAGGGGCCTGTAGGGTTGTGTAAGTGCCCGCAGGGGTTGGTAGGAGCTTGTAGGGTGCCATATGTTTCCGGAGGGTTGTGTAGGGTTCCGTAGGGGCCTGTGGTGTTCCCTAGGGGCCTGTAGAGTCTCGTACAGTTCCGTAGGGTCCTGTAGGTTTCCATAAGCGCCCGCAGAGGTCTGAAGGGGCCCGTACTGTTCCGTAAGGATCCATAGGGTTCCCTAGAGCTTCGTAGGTTCCCCAGAGGCCTCTGGAGTACCGCAGGAGCCAGTAGTGTTCCGTAGGGTCCTCTAGGGTTGAGTAAGTGCCCGCAGGAGTCTATAGGAATCCGTGGGATTCTGTAAGGTTCTGGAGGGTTCTGCAGGGTTCCGTAGGGGCCCGTAGAGTTCCGTAGTGGCTGGTAAAGTTCCCTAGGGCCCTGTACCGTTCCGTAACTGCCTGCAAGGGTCTTTAGGCTTCCGTAGGGGCTGGTAGGGTTCCATAAAGTTCCGTGGGTTCCTGCAGAGTTCTGCAAGTGCCCGCAAGGGCCTGTAGGGGCCCACAGTGTTTCTGTCAGGTTCCGTAGATTTCCGTAGGGGCCATATTTTTCTGTAGTGGCTGGTAGTATTCTGTAGGGGTCTGTAGGGTTCCGTAGGCGCCTGCAGTGTTCTGTAGGAGCCCATAGGGTTTTAGTGAGGTTCCGTTGTGTTGCTAAGGGTCTTGTAGAGTGCTGTCGGGTCCTGGAGAATTCTGTAGGGTTCCAGAGGGCCTCGTAGGGTTCCGTCGAAATCTATAGGGTTCCCTAGGGGCCCGTAGAGTCCCGTAGATTTCCGTAGGGACCTGTAGGGTTGTGTAAGTGCCCGCAGGGGTTGGTAGGAGCTTGTAGGGTGCCATATGTTTCCGGAGGGTTGTGTAGGGTTCCGTAGGGGCCTGTGGTGTTCCCTAGGGGCCTGTAGAGTCTCGTACAGTTCCGTAGGGTCCTGTAGGTTTCCATAAGCGCCCGCAGAGGTCTGAAGGGGCCCGTACTGTTCCGTAAGGATCCATAGGGTTCCCTAGAGCTTCGTAGGTTCCCTAGAGGCCTCTGGAGTACCGCAGGAGCCAGTAGTGTTCCGTAGGGTCCTCTAGGGTTGAGTAAGTACCCGCAGAAGTCTGTAGGAGTCTGTGGGATTCTGTAAGGTTCCGGAGGGTTCTGCAGGGTTCCGTAGGGACCCGTAGAGTTCCGTAGTGGCTGGTAAAGTTCCGTAGGGCCCTGTGGGGTTCTGTATGGACCTGTAGGGTTCCGTAGGGGCCTGCAGGGTTCCGTAAGTGCCCGCAGGTGTCTGTAGGGTTCCGTAGGGGTCTGTAGGGTTCCGTAGGCACCTGCAGTGTTCTGTAGGAGCCCATAGGGTTTTAGTGAGGTTCCGTTGTGTTGCTAAGGGTCTTGTAGAGTGCTGTCGGGTCCTGGAGTATTCTGTAGGGTTCCAGAGGGGCTGGTAGGGTTCCGTCGAAATCTGAAGGGTTCCCTAGGGGCCCGTAGAGTCCCGTAGATTTCCGTAGGGGCCTGTAGGGTTGTGTAAGTGCCCGCAGGGGTTGGTAGGAGCTTGTAGGGTGCCATATGTTTCCGGAGGGTTGTGTAGGGTTCCGTAGGGGCCTGTGGTGTTCCCTAGGGGCCTGTAGAGTCTCGTACAGTTCCGTAGGGTCCTGTAGGTTTCCATAAGCGCCCGCAGAGGTCTGAAGGGGCCCGTACTGTTCCGTAAGGATCCATAGGGTTCCCTAGAGCTTCGTAGGTTCCCCAGAGGCCTCTGGAGTACCGCAGGAGCCAGTAGTGTTCCGTAGGGTCCTCTAGGGTTGAGTAAGTGCCCGCAGGAGTCTATAGGAATCCGTGGGATTCTGTAAGGTTCTGGAGGGTTCTGCAGGGTTCCGTAGGGGCCCGTAGAGTTCCGTAGTGGCTGGTAAAGTTCCCTAGGGCCCTGTACCGTTCCGTAACTGCCTGCAAGGGTCTTTAGGCTTCCGTAGGGGCTGGTAGGGTTCCATAAAGTTCCGTGGGTTCCTGCAGAGTTCTGCAAGTGCCCGCAAGGGCCTGTAGGGGCCCACAGTGTTTCTGTCAGGTTCCGTAGATTTCCGTAGGGGCCATATTTTTCTGTAGTGGCTGGTAGTATTCTGTAGGGGTCTGTAGGGTTCCGTAGGCGCCTGCAGTGTTCTGTAGGAGCCCATAGGGTTTTAGTGAGGTTCCGTTGTGTTGCTAAGGGTCTTGTAGAGTGCTGTCGGGTCCTGGAGAATTCTGTAGGGTTCCAGAGGGCCTCGTAGGGTTCCGTCGAAATCTATAGGGTTCCCTAGGGGCCCGTAGAGTCCCGTAGATTTCCGTAGGGACCTGTAGGGTTGTGTAAGTGCCCGCAGGGGTTGGTAGGAGCTTGTAGGGTGCCATATGTTTCCGGAGGGTTGTGTAGGGTTCCGTAGGGGCCTGTGGTGTTCCCTAGGGGCCTGTAGAGTCTCGTACAGTTCCGTAGGGTCCTGTAGGTTTCCATAAGCGCCCGCAGAGGTCTGAAGGGGCCCGTACTGTTCCGTAAGGATCCATAGGGTTCCCTAGAGCTTCGTAGGTTCCCTAGAGGCCTCTGGAGTACCGCAGGAGCCAGTAGTGTTCCGTAGGGTCCTCTAGGGTTGAGTAAGTACCCGCAGAAGTCTGTAGGAGTCTGTGGGATTCTGTAAGGTTCCGGAGGGTTCTGCAGGGTTCCGTAGGGACCCGTAGAGTTCCGTAGTGGCTGGTAAAGTTCCGTAGGGCCCTGTGGGGTTCTGTATGGACCTGTAGGGTTCCGTAGGGGCCTGCAGGGTTCCGTAAGTGCCCGCAGGTGTCTGTAGGGTTCCGTAGGGGTCTGTAGGGTTCCGTAGGCACCTGCAGTGTTCTGTAGGAGCCCATAGGGTTTTAGTGAGGTTCCGTTGTGTTGCTAAGGGTCTTGTAGAGTGCTGTCGGGTCCTGGAGTATTCTGTAGGGTTCCAGAGGGGCTGGTAGGGTTCCGTCGAAATCTGAAGGGTTCCCTAGGGGCCCGTAGAGTCCCGTAGATTTCCGTAGGGGCCTGTAGGGTTGTGTAAGTGCCCGCAGGGGTTGGTAGGAGCTTGTAGGGTGCCATATGTTTCCGGAGGATTGTGTAGGGTTCCGTAGGGGCCTGTGGTGTTCCCTAGGGGCCTGTAGAGTCTCGTACAGTTCCGTAGGGTCCTGTAGGTTTCCATAAGCGCCCGCAGAGGTCTGAAGGGGCCCGTACTGTTCCGTAAGGATCCATAGGGTTCCCTAGGGCTTCGTAGGTTCCCTAGAGGCCTCTGGAGTACCGCAGGAGCCAGTAGTGTTCCGTAGGGTCCTCTAGGGTTGAGTAAGTGCCCGCAGGAGTCTATAGGAATCCGTGGGATTCTGTAAGGTTCTGGAGGGTTCTGCAGGGTTCCGTAGGGGCCCGTAGAGTTCCGTAGTGGCTGGTAAAGTTCCCTAGGGCCCTGTACCGTTCCGTAACTTCCTGCAAGGGTCTTTAGGCTTCCGTAGGGGCTGGTAGGGTTCCATAAAGTTCCGTGGGTTCCTGCAGAGTTCTGCAAGTGCCCGCAAGGGCCTGTAGGGGCCCACAGTGTTTCTGTCAGGTTCCGTAGAGTTCCGTAGGGGCCATATTTTTCTGTAGTGGCTGGTAGTATTCAGTAGGGGTCTGTAGGGTTCCGTAGGCGCCTGCAGTGTTCTGTAGGAGCCCATAGGGTTTTAGTGAGGTTCCGTTGTGTTGCTAAGGGTCTTGTAGAGTGCTGTCGGGTCCTGGAGTATTCTGTAGGGTTCCAGAGGGGCTGGTAGGGTTCCATCGAAATCTATAGGGTTCCCTAGGGGCCCATAGAGTCCCGTAGATTTCCGTAGGGACCTGTAGGGTTGTGTAAGTGCCCGCAGGAGTCTGTGGGATTCTGTAAGGTTCCGGAGGGTTCTGCAGGGTTCCGTAGGGACCCGTAGAGTTCCGTAGTGGCTGGTAAAGTTCCGTAGGGCCCTGTGGGGTTCTGTATGGACCTGTAGGGTTCCGTAGGGGCCTGCAGGGTTCCGTAAGTGCCCGCAGGTGTCTGTAGGGTTCCGTAGGGGTCTGTAGGGTTCCGTAGGCACCTGCAGTGTTCTGTAGGAGCCCATAGGGTTTTAGTGAGGTTCCGTTGTGTTGCTAAGGGTCTTGTAGAGTGCTGTCGGGTCCTGGAGTATTCTGTAGGGTTCCAGAGGGGCTGGTAGGGTTCCGTCGAAATCTGAAGGGTTCCCTAGGGGCCCGTAGAGTCCCGTAGATTTCCGTAGGGGCCTGTAGGGTTGTGTAAGTGCCCGCAGGGGTTGGTAGGAGCTTGTAGGGTGCCATATGTTTCCGGAGGATTGTGTAGGGTTCCGTAGGGGCCTGTGGTGTTCCCTAGGGGCCTGTAGAGTCTCGTACAGTTCCGTAGGGTCCTGTAGGTTTCCATAAGCGCCCGCAGAGGTCTGAAGGGGCCCGTACTGTTCCGTAAGGATCCATAGGGTTCCCTAGGGCTTCGTAGGTTCCCTAGAGGCCTCTGGAGTACCGCAGGAGCCAGTAGTGTTCCGTAGGGTCCTCTAGGGTTGAGTAAGTGCCCGCAGGAGTCTATAGGAATCCGTGGGATTCTGTAAGGTTCTGGAGGGTTCTGCAGGGTTCCGTAGGGGCCCGTAGAGTTCCGTAGTGGCTGGTAAAGTTCCCTAGGGCCCTGTACCGTTCCGTAACTTCCTGCAAGGGTCTTTAGGCTTCCGTAGGGGCTGGTAGGGTTCCATAAAGTACCGTGGGTTCCTGCAGAGTTCTGCAAGTGCCCGCAAGGGCCTGTAGGGGCCCACAGTGTTTCTGTCAGGTTCCGTAGAGTTCCGTAGGGGCCATATTTTTCTGTAGTGGCTGGTAGTATTCAGTAGGGGTCTGTAGGGTTCCGTAGGCGCCTGCAGTGTTCTGTAGGAGCCCATAGGGTTTTAGTGAGGTTCCGTTGTGTTGCTAAGGGTCTTGTAGAGTGCTGTCGGGTCCTGGAGTATTCTGTAGGGTTCCAGAGGGGCTGGTAGGGTTCCATCGAAATCTATAGGGTTCCCTAGGGGCCCATAGAGTCCCGTAGATTTCCGTAGGGACCTGTAGGGTTGTGTAAGTGCCCGCAGGAGTCTGTGGGATTCTGTAAGGTTCCGGAGGGTTCTGCAGGGTTCCGTAGGGACCCGTAGAGTTCCGTAGTGGCTGGTAAAGTTCCGTAGGGCCCTGTGGGGTTCTGTATGGACCTGTAGGGTTCCGTAGGGGCCTGCAGGGTTCCGTAAGTGCCCGCAGGTGTCTGTAGGGTTCCGTAGGCACCTGCAGTGTTCTGTAGGAGCCCATAGGGTTTTAGTGAGGTTCCGTTGTGTTGCTAAGGGTCTTGTAGAGTGCTGTCGGGTCCTGGAGTATTCTGTAGGGTTCCAGAGGGGCTGGTAGGGTTCCATCGAAATCTGAAGGGTTCCCTAGGGGCCCATAGAGTCCCGTAGATTTCCGTAGGGACCTGTAGGGTTGTGTAAGTGCCCGCAGAAGTCTGTAGGAGTCTGTGGGATTCTGTAAGGTTCCGGAGGGTTCCGTAGGGACCCGTAGAGTTCCGTAGTGGCTGGTAAAGTTCCGTAGGGCCCTGTGGGGTTCTGTATGGACCTGTAGGGTTCCGTAGGGGCCTGCAGGGTTCCGTAAGTGCCCGCAGGTGTCTGTAGGGTTCTGTAGGGGTCTGTAGGGTTCCGTAGGCACCTGCAGTGTTCTGTAGGAGCCCATAGGGTTTTAGTGAGGTTCCGTTGTGTTGCTAAGGGTCTTGTAGAGTGCTGTCGGGTCCTGGAGTATTCTGTAGGGTTCCAGAGGGGCTGGTAGGGTTCCATCGAAATCTATAGGGTTCCCTAGGGGCCCATAGAGTCCCGTAGATTTCCGTAGGGACCTGTAGGGTTGTGTAAGTGCCCGCAGAAGTCTGTAGGAGTCTGTGGGATTCTGTAAGGTTCCGGAGGGTTCTGCAGGGTTCCGTAGGGACCCGTAGAGTTCCGTAGTGGCTGGTAAAGTTCCGTAGGGCCCTGTGGGGTTCTGTATGGACCTGTAGGGTTCCGTAGGGGCCTGCAGGGTTCCGTAAGTGCCTGCAGGTGTCTGTAGGGTTCCGTAGGGGTCTGTAGGGTTCCGTAGGCACCTGCAGTGTTCTGTAGGAGCCCATAGGGTTTTAGTGAGGTTCCGTTGTGTTGCTAAGGGTCTTGTAGAGTGCTGTCGGGTCCTGGAGTATTCTGTAGGGTTCCAGAGGGCCTCGTAGGGTTCCGTCGAAATCTATAGGGTTCCCTAGGGGCCCGTAGAGTCCCGTAGATTTCCGTAGGGACCTGTAGGGTTGTGTAAGTGCCCGCAGGGGTTGGTAGGAGCTTGTAGGGTGCCATATGTTTCCGGAGGGTTGTGTAGGGTTCCGTAGGGGCCTGTGGTGTTCCCTAGGGGCCTGTAGAGTCTCGTACAGTTCCGTAGGGTCCTGTAGGTTTCCATAAGCGCCCGCAGAGGTCTGAAGGGGCCCGTACTGTTCCGTAAGGATCCATAGGGTTCCCTAGAGCTTCGTAGGTTCCCTAGAGGCCTCTGGAGTACCGCAGGAGCCAGTAGTGTTCCGTAGGGTCCTCTAGGGTTGAGTAAGTGCCCGCAGAAGTCTGTAGGAGTCTGTGGGATTCTGTAAGGTTCCGGAGGGTTCTGCAGGGTTCCGTAGGGACCCGTAGAGTTCCGTAGTGGCTGGTAAAGTTCCGTAGGGCCCTGTGGGGTTCTGTGTGGACCTGTAGGGTTCCGTAGGGGCCTGCAGGGTTCCGTAAGTGCCCGCAGGTGTCTGTAGGGTTCCGTAGGGGTCTGTAGGGTTCCGTAGGCACCTGCAGTGTTCTGTAGGAGCCCATAGGGTTTTAGTGAGGTTCCGTTGTGTTGCTAAGGGTCTTGTAGAGTGCTGTCGGGTCCTGGAGTATTCTGTAGGGTTCCAGAGGGGCTGGTAGGGTTCCGTCGAAATCTGAAGGGTTCCCTAGGGGCCCGTAGAGTCCCGTAGATTTCCGTAGGGGCCTGTAGGGTTGTGTAAGTGCCCGCAGGGGTTGGTAGGAGCTTGTAGGGTGCCATATGTTTCCGGAGGATTGTGTAGGGTTCCGTAGGGGCCTGTGGTGTTCCCTAGGGGCCTGTAGAGTCTCGTACAGTTCCGTAGGGTCCTGTAGGTTTCCATAAGCGCCCGCAGAGGTCTGAAGGGGCCCGTACTGTTCCGTAAGGATCCATAGGGTTCCCTAGGGCTTCGTAGGTTCCCTAGAGGCCTCTGGAGTACCGCAGGAGCCAGTAGTGTTCCGTAGGGTCCTCTAGGGTTGAGTAAGTGCCCGCAGGAGTCTATAGGAATCCGTGGGATTCTGTAAGGTTCTGGAGGGTTCTGCAGGGTTCCGTAGGGGCCCGTAGAGTTCCGTAGTGGCTGGTAAAGTTCCCTAGGGCCCTGTACCGTTCCGTAACTTCCTGCAAGGGTCTTTAGGCTTCCGTAGGGGCTGGTAGGGTTCCATAAAGTTCCGTGGGTTCCTGCAGAGTTCTGCAAGTGCCCGCAAGGGCCTGTAGGGGCCCACAGTGTTTCTGTCAGGTTCCGTAGAGTTCCGTAGGGGCCATATTTTTCTGTAGTGGCTGGTAGTATTCAGTAGGGGTCTGTAGGGTTCCGTAGGCGCCTGCAGTGTTCTGTAGGAGCCCATAGGGTTTTAGTGAGGTTCCGTTGTGTTGCTAAGGGTCTTGTAGAGTGCTGTTGGGTCCTGGAGTATTCTGTAGGGTTCCAGAGGGCCTCGTAGGGTTCCATCGAAATCTATAGGGTTCCCTAGGGGCCCATAGAGTCCCGTAGATTTCCGTAGGGACCTGTAGGGTTGTGTAAGTGCCCGCAGGAGTCTGTGGGATTCTGTAAGGTTCCGGAGGGTTCTGCAGGGTTCCGTAGGGACCCGTAGAGTTCCGTAGTGGCTGGTAAAGTTCCGTAGGGCCCTGTGGGGTTCTGTATGGACCTGTAGGGTTCCGTAGGGGCCTGCAGGGTTCCGTAAGTGCCCGCAGGTGTCTGTAGGGTTCCGTAGGGGTCTGTAGGGTTCCGTAGGCACCTGCAGTGTTCTGTAGGAGCCCATAGGGTTTTAGTGAGGTTCCGTTGTGTTGCTAAGGGTCTTGTAGAGTGCTGTCGGGTCCTGGAGTATTCTGTAGGGTTCCAGAGGGCCTCGTAGGGTTCCGTCGAAATCTATAGGGTTCCCTAGGGGCCCATAGAGTCCCGTAGATTTCCGTAGGGACCTGTAGGGTTGTGTAAGTGCCCGCAGAAGTCTGTAGGAGTCTGTGGGATTCTGTAAGGTTCTGGAGGGTTCTGCAGGGTTCCGTAGGGACCCGTAGAGTTCCGTAGTGACTGGTAAAGTTCCGTAGGGCCCTGTGGGGTTCTGTATGGACCTGTAGGGTTCCGTAGGGGCCTGCAGTGTTCCGTAAGTGCCTGCAGGTGTCTGTAGGGTTCCGTAGGGGTCTGTAGGGTTCCGTAGGCACCTGCAGTGTTCTGTAGGAGCCCATAGGGTTTTAGTGAGGTTCCGTTGTGTTGCTAAGGGTCTTGTAGAGTGCTGTCGGGTCCTGGAGTATTCTGTAGGGTTCCAGAGGGGCTGGTAGGGTTCCGTCGAAATCTGAAGGGTTCCCTAGGGGCCCGTAGAGTCCCGTAGATTTCCGTAGGGGCCTGTGGGGTTGTGTAAGTGCCCGCAGGGGTTGGTAGGAGCTTGTAGGGTGCCATATGTTTCCGGAGGGTTGTGTAGGGTTCCGTAGGGGCCTGTGGTGTTCCCTAGGGGCCTGTAGAGTCTCGTACAGTTCCGTAGGGTCCTGTAGGTTTCCATAAGCGCCCGCAGAGGTCTGAAGGGGCCCGTACTGTTCCGTAAGGATCCATAGGGTTCCCTAGAGCTTCGTAGGTTCCCTAGAGGCCTCTGGAGTACCACAGGAGCCAGTAGTGTTCCGTAGGGTCCTCTAGGGTTGAGTAAGTGCCCGCAGGAGTCTGTAGGAATCCGTGGGATTCTGTAAGGTTCTGGAGGGTTCTGCAGGGTTCCGTAGGGGCCCGTAGAGTTCCGTAGTGGCTGGTAAAGTTCCCTAGGGCCCTGTACCGTTCCGTAACTGCCTGCAAGGGTCTTTAGGCTTCCGTAGGGGCTGGTAGGGTTCCATAAAGTTCCGTGGGTTCCTGCAGAGTTCTGCAAGTGCCCGCAAGGGCCTGTAGGGGCCCACAGTGTTTCTGTCAGGTTCCGTAGAGTTCCGTAGGGGCCATATTTTTCTGTAGTGGCTGGTAGTATTCAGTAGGGGTCTGTAGGGTTCCGTAGGCGCCTGCAGTGTTCTGTAGGAGCCCATAGGGTTTTAGTGAGGTTCCGTTGTGTTGCTAAGGGTCTTGTAGAGTGCTGTCGGGTCCTGGAGTATTCTGTAGGGTTCCAGAGGGGCCTCGTAGGGTTCTGTCGAAATCTGAAGGGTTCCCTAGGGGCCCATAGAGTCCCGTAGATTTCCGTAGGGACCTGTAGGGTTGTGTAAGTGCCCGCAGAAGTCTGTAGGAGTCTGTGGGATTCTGTAAGGTTCCGGAGGGTTCTGCAGGGTTCTGTAGGGACCCGTAGAGTTCCGTAGTGGCTGGTAAAGTTCCGTAGGGCCCTGTGGGGTTCTGTATGGACCTGTAGGGTTCCGTAGGGGCCTTCAGGGTTCCGTAAGTGCCCGCAGGTGTCTGTAGGGTTCCGTAGGGGTCTGTAGGGTTCCGTAGGCACCTGCAGTGTTCTGTAGGAGCCCATAGGGTTTTAGTGAGGTTCCGTTGTGTTGCTAAGGGTCTTGTAGAGTCCTGTCGAGTCCTGGAGTATTCTGTAGGGTTCCAGAGGGCCTCGTAGGGTTCCGTCGAAATCTGAAGGGTTCCCTAGGGGCCCGTAGAGTCCCGTAGATTTCCGTAGGGGCCTGTAGGGTTGTGTAAGTGCCCGCAGGGGTTGGTAGGAGCTTGTAGGGTGCCATATGTTTCCGGAGGGTTGTGTAGGGTTCCGTAGGGGCCTGTGGTGTTCCCTAGGGGCCTGTAGAGTCTCGTACAGTTCCGTAGGGTCCTGTAGGTTTCCATAAGCGCCCGCAGAGGTCTGAAGGGGCCCGTACTGTTCCGTAAGGATCCATAGGGTTCCGTAGAGCTTCGTAGGTTCCCTAGAGGCCTCTGGAGTACCGCAGGAGCCAGTAGTGTTCCGTAGGGTCCTCTAGGGTTGAGTAAGTGCCCGCAGGAGTCTATAGGAATCCGTGGGATTCTGTAAGGTTCTGGAGGGTTCTGCAGGGTTCCGTAGGGGCCCGTAGAGTTCCGTAGTGGCTGGTAAAGTTCCCTAGGGCCCTGTACCGTTCCGTAACTGCCTGCAAGGGTCTTTAGGCTTCCGTAGGGGCTGGTAGGGTTCCATAAAGTTCCGTGGGTTCCTGCAGAGTTCTGCAAGTGCCCGCAAGGGCCTGTAGGGGCCCACAGTGTTTCTGTCAGGTTCTGTAGAGTTCCGTAGGGGCCATATTTTTCTGTAGTGGCTGGTAGTATTCAGTAGGGGTCTGTAGGGTTCCGTAGGCGCCTGCAGTGTTCTGTAGGAGCCCATAGGGTTTTAGTGAGGTTCCGTTGTGTTGCTAAGGGTCTTGTAGAGTGCTGTCGGGTCCTGGAGTATTCTGTAGGGTTCCAGAGGGGCTGGTAGGGTTCCATCGAAATCTATAGGGTTCCCTAGGGGCCCATAGAGTCCCGTAGATTTCCGTAGGGACCTGTAGGGTTGTGTAAGTGCCCGCAGGAGTCTGTGGGATTCTGTAAGGTTCCAGAGGGTTCTGCAGGGTTCCGTAGGGACCCGTAGAGTTCCGTAGTGGCTGGTAAAGTTCCGTAGGGCCCTGTGGGGTTCTGTATGGACCTGTAGGGTTCCGTAGGGGCCTGCAGGGTTCCGTAAGTGCCCGCAGGTGTCTGTAGGGTTCCGTAGGGGTCTGTAGGGTTCCGTAGGCACCTGCAGTGTTCTGTAGGAGCCCATAGGGTTTTAGTGAGGTTCCGTTGTGTTGCTAAGGGTCTTGTAGAGTGCTGTCGGGTCCTGGAGTATTCTGTAGGGTTCCAGAGGGCCTCGTAGGGTTCCGTCGAAATCTATAGGGTTCCCTAGGGGCCCATAGAGTCCCGTAGATTTCCGTAGGGACCTGTAGGGTTGTGTAAGTGCCCGCAGAAGTCTGTAGGAGTCTGTGGGATTCTGTAAGGTTCTGGAGGGTTCTGCAGGGTTCCGTAGGGACCCGTAGAGTTCCGTAGTGACTGGTAAAGTTCCGTAGGGCCCTGTGGGGTTCTGTATGGACCTGTAGGGTTCCGTAGGGGCCTGCAGTGTTCCGTAAGTGCCTGCAGGTGTCTGTAGGGTTCCGTAGGGGTCTGTAGGGTTCCGTAGGCACCTGCAGTGTTCTGTAGGAGCCCATAGGGTTTTAGTGAGGTTCCGTTGTGTTGCTAAGGGTCTTGTAGAGTGCTGTCGGGTCCTGGAGTATTCTGTAGGGTTCCAGAGGGGCTGGTAGGGTTCCGTCGAAATCTGAAGGGTTCCCTAGGGGCCCGTAGAGTCCCGTAGATTTCCGTAGGGGCCTGTGGGGTTGTGTAAGTGCCCGCAGGGGTTGGTAGGAGCTTGTAGGGTGCCATATGTTTCCGGAGGGTTGTGTAGGGTTCCGTAGGGGCCTGTGGTGTTCCCTAGGGGCCTGTAGAGTCTCGTACAGTTCCGTAGGGTCCTGTAGGTTTCCATAAGCGCCCGCAGAGGTCTGAAGGGGCCCGTACTGTTCCGTAAGGATCCATAGGGTTCCCTAGAGCTTCGTAGGTTCCCTAGAGGCCTCTGGAGTACCACAGGAGCCAGTAGTGTTCCGTAGGGTCCTCTAGGGTTGAGTAAGTGCCCGCAGGAGTCTGTAGGAATCCGTGGGATTCTGTAAGGTTCTGGAGGGTTCTGCAGGGTTCCGTAGGGGCCCGTAGAGTTCCGTAGTGGCTGGTAAAGTTCCCTAGGGCCCTGTACCGTTCCGTAACTGCCTGCAAGGGTCTTTAGGCTTCCGTAGGGGCTGGTAGGGTTCCATAAAGTTCCGTGGGTTCCTGCAGAGTTCTGCAAGTGCCCGCAAGGGCCTGTAGGGGCCCACAGTGTTTCTGTCAGGTTCCGTAGAGTTCCGTAGGGGCCATATTTTTCTGTAGTGGCTGGTAGTATTCAGTAGGGGTCTGTAGGGTTCCGTAGGCGCCTGCAGTGTTCTGTAGGAGCCCATAGGGTTTTAGTGAGGTTCCGTTGTGTTGCTAAGGGTCTTGTAGAGTGCTGTCGGGTCCTGGAGTATTCTGTAGGGTTCCAGAGGGGCTGGTAGGGTTCCATCGAAATCTATAGGGTTCCCTAGGGGCCCATAGAGTCCCGTAGATTTCCGTAGGGACCTGTAGGGTTGTGTAAGTGCCCGCAGGAGTCTGTGGGATTCTGTAAGGTTCCGGAGGGTTCTGCAGGGTTCCGTAGGGACCCGTAGAGTTCCGTAGTGGCTGGTAAAGTTCCGTAGGGCCCTGTGGGGTTCTGTATGGACCTGTAGGGTTCCGTAGGGGCCTGCAGGGTTCCGTAAGTGCCCGCAGGTGTCTGTAGGGTTCCGTAGGGGTCTGTAGGGTTCCGTAGGCACCTGCAGTGTTCTGTAGGAGCCCATAGGGTTTTAGTGAGGTTCCGTTGTGTTGCTAAGGGTCTTGTAGAGTGCTGTCGGGTCCTGGAGTATTCTGTAGGGTTCCAGAGGGCCTCGTAGGGTTCCGTCGAAATCTATAGGGTTCCCTAGGGGCCCATAGAGTCCCGTAGATTTCCGTAGGGACCTGTAGGGTTGTGTAAGTGCCCGCAGAAGTCTGTAGGAGTCTGTGGGATTCTGTAAGGTTCTGGAGGGTTCTGCAGGGTTCCGTAGGGACCCGTAGAGTTCCGTAGTGACTGGTAAAGTTCCGTAGGGCCCTGTGGGGTTCTGTATGGACCTGTAGGGTTCCGTAGGGGCCTGCAGTGTTCCGTAAGTGCCTGCAGGTGTCTGTAGGGTTCCGTAGGGGTCTGTAGGGTTCCGTAGGCACCTGCAGTGTTCTGTAGGAGCCCATAGGGTTTTAGTGAGGTTCCGTTGTGTTGCTAAGGGTCTTGTAGAGTGCTGTCGGGTCCTGGAGTATTCTGTAGGGTTCCAGAGGGGCTGGTAGGGTTCCGTCGAAATCTGAAGGGTTCCCTAGGGGCCCGTAGAGTCCCGTAGATTTCCGTAGGGGCCTGTGGGGTTGTGTAAGTGCCCGCAGGGGTTGGTAGGAGCTTGTAGGGTGCCATATGTTTCCGGAGGGTTGTGTAGGGTTCCGTAGGGGCCTGTGGTGTTCCCTAGGGGCCTGTAGAGTCTCGTACAGTTCCGTAGGGTCCTGTAGGTTTCCATAAGCGCCCGCAGAGGTCTGAAGGGGCCCGTACTGTTCCGTAAGGATCCATAGGGTTCCCTAGGGCTTCGTAGGTTCCCTAGAGGCCTCTGGAGTACCACAGGAGCCAGTAGTGTTCCGTAGGGTCCTCTAGGGTTGAGTAAGTGCCCGCAGGAGTCTGTAGGAATCCGTGGGATTCTGTAAGGTTCTGGAGGGTTCTGCAGGGTTCCGTAGGGGCCCGTAGAGTTCCGTAGTGGCTGGTAAAGTTCCCTAGGGCCCTGTACCGTTCCGTAACTGCCTGCAAGGGTCTTTAGGCTTCCGTAGGGGCTGGTAGGGTTCCATAAAGTTCCGTGGGTTCCTGCAGAGTTCTGCAAGTGCCCGCAAGGGCCTGTAGGGGCCCACAGTGTTTCTGTCAGGTTCCGTAGAGTTCCGTAGGGGCCATATTTTTCTGTAGTGGCTGGTAGTATTCAGTAGGGGTCTGTAGGGTTCCGTAGGCGCCTGCAGTGTTCTGTAGGAGCCCATAGGGTTTTAGTGAGGTTCCGTTGTGTTGCTAAGGGTCTTGTAGAGTGCTGTCGGGTCCTGGAGTATTCTGTAGGGTTCCAGAGGGGCCTCGTAGGGTTCTGTCGAAATCTGAAGGGTTCCCTAGGGGCCCATAGAGTCCCGTAGATTTCCGTAGGGACCTGTAGGGTTGTGTAAGTGCCCGCAGAAGTCTGTAGGAGTCTGTGGGATTCTGTAAGGTTCCGGAGGGTTCTGCAGGGTTCCGTAGGGACCCGTAGAGTTCCGTAGTGGCTGGTAAAGTTCCGTAGGGCCCTGTGGGGTTCTGTATGGACCTGTAGGGTTCCGTAGGGGCCTGCAGGGTTCCGTAAGTGCCCGCAGGTGTCTGTAGGGTTCCGTAGGGGTCTGTAGGGTTCCGTAGGCACCTGCAGTGTTCTGTAGGAGCCCATAGGGTTTTAGTGAGGTTCCGTTGTGTTGCTAAGGGTCTTGTAGAGTGCTGTCGGGTCCTGGAGTATTCTGTAGGGTTCCAGAGGGCCTCGTAGGGTTCCGTCGAAATCTATAGGGTTCCCTAGGGGCCCATAGAGTCCCGTAGATTTCCGTAGGGACCTGTAGGGTTGTGTAAGTGCCCGCAGAAGTCTGTAGGAGTCTGTGGGATTCTGTAAGGTTCTGGAGGGTTCTGCAGGGTTCCGTAGGGACCCGTAGAGTTCCGTAGTGACTGGTAAAGTTCCGTAGGGCCCTGTGGGGTTCTGTATGGACCTGTAGGGTTCCGTAGGGGCCTGCAGTGTTCCGTAAGTGCCTGCAGGTGTCTGTAGGGTTCCGTAGGGGTCTGTAGGGTTCCGTAGGCACCTGCAGTGTTCTGTAGGAGCCCATAGGGTTTTAGTGAGGTTCCGTTGTGTTGCTAAGGGTCTTGTAGAGTGCTGTCGGGTCCTGGAGTATTCTGTAGGGTTCCAGAGGGGCTGGTAGGGTTCCGTCGAAATCTGAAGGGTTCCCTAGGGGCCCGTAGAGTCCCGTAGATTTCCGTAGGGGCCTGTGGGGTTGTGTAAGTGCCCGCAGGGGTTGGTAGGAGCTTGTAGGGTGCCATATGTTTCCGGAGGGTTGTGTAGGGTTCCGTAGGGGCCTGTGGTGTTCCCTAGGGGCCTGTAGAGTCTCGTACAGTTCCGTAGGGTCCTGTAGGTTTCCATAAGCGCCCGCAGAGGTCTGAAGGGGCCCGTACTGTTCCGTAAGGATCCATAGGGTTCCCTAGAGCTTCGTAGGTTCCCTAGAGGCCTCTGGAGTACCACAGGAGCCAGTAGTGTTCCGTAGGGTCCTCTAGGGTTGAGTAAGTGCCCGCAGGAGTCTGTAGGAATCCGTGGGATTCTGTAAGGTTCTGGAGGGTTCTGCAGGGTTCCGTAGGGGCCCGTAGAGTTCCGTAGTGGCTGGTAAAGTTCCCTAGGGCCCTGTACCGTTCCGTAACTGCCTGCAAGGGTCTTTAGGCTTCCGTAGGGGCTGGTAGGGTTCCATAAAGTTCCGTGGGTTCCTGCAGAGTTCTGCAAGTGCCCGCAAGGGCCTGTAGGGGCCCACAGTGTTTCTGTCAGGTTCCGTAGAGTTCCGTAGGGGCCATATTTTTCTGTAGTGGCTGGTAGTATTCAGTAGGGGTCTGTAGGGTTCCGTAGGCGCCTGCAGTGTTCTGTAGGAGCCCATAGGGTTTTAGTGAGGTTCCGTTGTGTTGCTAAGGGTCTTGTAGAGTGCTGTCGGGTCCTGGAGTATTCTGTAGGGTTCCAGAGGGGCCTCGTAGGGTTCTGTCGAAATCTGAAGGGTTCCCTAGGGGCCCATAGAGTCCCGTAGATTTCCGTAGGGACCTGTAGGGTTGTGTAAGTGCCCGCAGAAGTCTGTAGGAGTCTGTGGGATTCTGTAAGGTTCCGGAGGGTTCTGCAGGGTTCCGTAGGGACCCGTAGAGTTCCGTAGTGGCTGGTAAAGTTCCGTAGGGCCCTGTGGGGTTCTGTATGGACCTGTAGGGTTCCGTAGGGGCCTGCAGGGTTCCGTAAGTGCCCGCAGGTGTCTGTAGGGTTCCGTAGGGGTCTGTAGGGTTCCGTAGGCACCTGCAGTGTTCTGTAGGAGCCCATAGGGTTTTAGTGAGGTTCCGTTGTGTTGCTAAGGGTCTTGTAGAGTGCTGTCGGGTCCTGGAGTATTCTGTAGGGTTCCAGAGGGGCTGGTAGGGTTCCGTCGAAATCTGAAGGGTTCCCTAGGGGCCCGTAGAGTCCCGTAGATTTCCGTAGGGGCCTGTGGGGTTGTGTAAGTGCCCGCAGGGGTTGGTAGGAGCTTGTAGGGTGCCATATGTTTCCGGAGGGTTGTGTAGGGTTCCGTAGGGGCCTGTGGTGTTCCCTAGGGGCCTGTAGAGTCTCGTACAGTTCCGTAGGGTCCTGTAGGTTTCCATAAGCGCCCGCAGAGGTCTGAAGGGGCCCGTACTGTTCCGTAAGGATCCATAGGGTTCCGTAGAGCTTCGTAGGTTCCCTAGAGGCCTCTGGAGTACCACAGGAGCCAGTAGTGTTCCGTAGGGTCCTCTAGGGTTGAGTAAGTGCCCGCAGGAGTCTGTAGGAATCCGTGGGATTCTGTAAGGTTCTGGAGGGTTCTGCAGGGTTCCGTAGGGGCCTGTAGAGTTCCGTAGTGGCTGGTGAAGTTCCCTAGGGCCCTGTACCGTTCCGTAACTGCCTGCAAGGGTCTTTAGGCTTCCGTAGGGGCTGGTAGGGTTCCATAAAGTTCCGTGGGTTCCTGCAGAGTTCTGCAAGTGCCCGCAAGGGCCTGTAGGGGCCCACAGTGTTTCTGTCAGGTTCTGTAGAGTTCCGTAGGGGCCATATTTTTCTGTAGTGGCTGGTAGTATTCAGTAGGGGTCTGTAGGGTTCCGTAGGCGCCTGCAGTGTTCTGTAGGAGCCCATAGGGTTTTAGTGAGGTTCCGTTGTGTTGCTAAGGGTCTTGTAGAGTGCTGTCGGGTCCTGGAGTATTCTGTAGGGTTCCAGAGGGGCTGGTAGGGTTCCATCGAAATCTATAGGGTTCCCTAGGGGCCCATAGAGTCCCGTAGATTTCCGTAGGGACCTGTAGGGTTGTGTAAGTGCCCGCAGGAGTCTGTGGGATTCTGTAAGGTTCCAGAGGGTTCTGCAGGGTTCCGTAGGGACCCGTAGAGTTCCGTAGTGGCTGGTAAAGTTCCGTAGGGCCCTGTGGGGTTCTGTATGGACCTGTAGGGTTCCGTAGGGGCCTGCAGGGTTCCGTAAGTGCCCGCAGGTGTCTGTAGGGTTCCGTAGGGGTCTGTAGGGTTCCGTAGGCACCTGCAGTGTTCTGTAGGAGCCCATAGGGTTTTAGTGAGGTTCCGTTGTGTTGCTAAGGGTCTTGTAGAGTGCTGTCGGGTCCTGGAGTATTCTGTAGGGTTCCAGAGGGCCTCGTAGGGTTCCGTCGAAATCTATAGGGTTCCCTAGGGGCCCATAGAGTCCCGTAGATTTCCGTAGGGACCTGTAGGGTTGTGTAAGTGCCCGCAGAAGTCTGTAGGAGTCTGTGGGATTCTGTAAGGTTCTGGAGGGTTCTGCAGGGTTCCGTAGGGACCCGTAGAGTTCCGTAGTGACTGGTAAAGTTCCGTAGGGCCCTGTGGGGTTCTGTATGGACCTGTAGGGTTCCGTAGGGGCCTGCAGTGTTCCGTAAGTGCCTGCAGGTGTCTGTAGGGTTCCGTAGGGGTCTGTAGGGTTCCGTAGGCACCTGCAGTGTTCTGTAGGAGCCCATAGGGTTTTAGTGAGGTTCCGTTGTGTTGCTAAGGGTCTTGTAGAGTGCTGTCGGGTCCTGGAGTATTCTGTAGGGTTCCAGAGGGGCTGGTAGGGTTCCGTCGAAATCTGAAGGGTTCCCTAGGGGCCCGTAGAGTCCCGTAGATTTCCGTAGGGGCCTGTGGGGTTGTGTAAGTGCCCGCAGGGGTTGGTAGGAGCTTGTAGGGTGCCATATGTTTCCGGAGGGTTGTGTAGGGTTCCGTAGGGGCCTGTGGTGTTCCCTAGGGGCCTGTAGAGTCTCGTACAGTTCCGTAGGGTCCTGTAGGTTTCCATAAGCGCCCGCAGAGGTCTGAAGGGGCCCGTACTGTTCCGTAAGGATCCATAGGGTTCCCTAGAGCTTCGTAGGTTCCCTAGAGGCCTCTGGAGTACCACAGGAGCCAGTAGTGTTCCGTAGGGTCCTCTAGGGTTGAGTAAGTGCCCGCAGGAGTCTGTAGGAATCCGTGGGATTCTGTAAGGTTCTGGAGGGTTCTGCAGGGTTCCGTAGGGGCCCGTAGAGTTCCGTAGTGGCTGGTAAAGTTCCCTAGGGCCCTGTACCGTTCCGTAACTGCCTGCAAGGGTCTTTAGGCTTCCGTAGGGGCTGGTAGGGTTCCATAAAGTTCCGTGGGTTCCTGCAGAGTTCTGCAAGTGCCCGCAAGGGCCTGTAGGGGCCCACAGTGTTTCTGTCAGGTTCCGTAGAGTTCCGTAGGGGCCATATTTTTCTGTAGTGGCTGGTAGTATTCAGTAGGGGTCTGTAGGGTTCCGTAGGCGCCTGCAGTGTTCTGTAGGAGCCCATAGGGTTTTAGTGAGGTTCCGTTGTGTTGCTAAGGGTCTTGTAGAGTGCTGTCGGGTCCTGGAGTATTCTGTAGGGTTCCAGAGGGGCTGGTAGGGTTCCATCGAAATCTATAGGGTTCCCTAGGGGCCCATAGAGTCCCGTAGATTTCCGTAGGGACCTGTAGGGTTGTGTAAGTGCCCGCAGGAGTCTGTGGGATTCTGTAAGGTTCCGGAGGGTTCTGCAGGGTTCCGTAGGGACCCGTAGAGTTCCGTAGTGGCTGGTAAAGTTCCGTAGGGCCCTGTGGGGTTCTGTATGGACCTGTAGGGTTCCGTAGGGGCCTGCAGGGTTCCGTAAGTGCCCGCAGGTGTCTGTAGGGTTCCGTAGGGGTCTGTAGGGTTCCGTAGGCACCTGCAGTGTTCTGTAGGAGCCCATAGGGTTTTAGTGAGGTTCCGTTGTGTTGCTAAGGGTCTTGTAGAGTGCTGTCGGGTCCTGGAGTATTCTGTAGGGTTCCAGAGGGCCTCGTAGGGTTCCGTCGAAATCTATAGGGTTCCCTAGGGGCCCATAGAGTCCCGTAGATTTCCGTAGGGACCTGTAGGGTTGTGTAAGTGCCCGCAGAAGTCTGTAGGAGTCTGTGGGATTCTGTAAGGTTCTGGAGGGTTCTGCAGGGTTCCGTAGGGACCCGTAGAGTTCCGTAGTGACTGGTAAAGTTCCGTAGGGCCCTGTGGGGTTCTGTATGGACCTGTAGGGTTCCGTAGGGGCCTGCAGTGTTCCGTAAGTGCCTGCAGGTGTCTGTAGGGTTCCGTAGGGGTCTGTAGGGTTCCGTAGGCACCTGCAGTGTTCTGTAGGAGCCCATAGGGTTTTAGTGAGGTTCCGTTGTGTTGCTAAGGGTCTTGTAGAGTGCTGTCGGGTCCTGGAGTATTCTGTAGGGTTCCAGAGGGGCTGGTAGGGTTCCGTCGAAATCTGAAGGGTTCCCTAGGGGCCCGTAGAGTCCCGTAGATTTCCGTAGGGGCCTGTGGGGTTGTGTAAGTGCCCGCAGGGGTTGGTAGGAGCTTGTAGGGTGCCATATGTTTCCGGAGGGTTGTGTAGGGTTCCGTAGGGGCCTGTGGTGTTCCCTAGGGGCCTGTAGAGTCTCGTACAGTTCCGTAGGGTCCTGTAGGTTTCCATAAGCGCCCGCAGAGGTCTGAAGGGGCCCGTACTGTTCCGTAAGGATCCATAGGGTTCCGTAGAGCTTTGTAGGTTCCCTAGAGGCCTCTGGAGTACCGCAGGAGCCAGTAGTGTTCCGTAGGGTCCTCTAGGGTTGAGTAAGTGCCCGCAGGAGTCTGTAGGAATCCGTGGGATTCTGTAAGGTTCTGGAGGGTTCTGCAGGGTTCCGTAGGGGCCCGTAGAGTTCCGTAGTGGCTGGTAAAGTTCCCTAGGGCCCTGTACCGTTCCGTAACTGCCTGCAAGGGTCTTTAGGCTTCCGTAGGGGCTGGTAGGGTTCCATAAAGTTCCGTGGGTTCCTGCAGAGTTCTGCAAGTGCCCGCAAGGGCCTGTAGGGGCCCACAGTGTTTCTGTCAGGTTCCGTAGAGTTCCGTAGGGGCCATATTTTTCTGTAGTGGCTGGTAGTATTCAGTAGGGGTCTGTAGGGTTCCGTAGGCGCCTGCAGTGTTCTGTAGGAGCCCATAGGGTTTTAGTGAGGTTCCGTTGTGTTGCTAAGGGTCTTGTAGAGTGCTGTCGGGTCCTGGAGTATTCTGTAGGGTTCCAGAGGGGCCTCGTAGGGTTCTGTCGAAATCTGAAGGGTTCCCTAGGGGCCCATAGAGTCCCGTAGATTTCCGTAGGGACCTGTAGGGTTGTGTAAGTGCCCGCAGAAGTCTGTAGGAGTCTGTGGGATTCTGTAAGGTTCCGGAGGGTTCTGCAGGGTTCCGTAGGGACCCGTAGAGTTCCGTAGTGGCTGGTAAAGTTCCGTAGGGCCCTGTGGGGTTCTGTATGGACCTGTAGGGTTCCGTAGGGGCCTGCAGGGTTCCGTAAGTGCCCGCAGGTGTCTGTAGGGTTCCGTAGGGGTCTGTAGGGTTCCGTAGGCACCTGCAGTGTTCTGTAGGAGCCCATAGGGTTTTAGTGAGGTTCCGTTGTGTTGCTAAGGGTCTTGTAGAGTGCTGTCGGGTCCTGGAGTATTCTGTAGGGTTCCAGAGGGCCTCGTAGGGTTCCGTCGAAATCTATAGGGTTCCCTAGGGGCCCATAGAGTCCCGTAGATTTCCGTAGGGACCTGTAGGGTTGTGTAAGTGCCCGCAGAAGTCTGTAGGAGTCTGTGGGATTCTGTAAGGTTCTGGAGGGTTCTGCAGGGTTCCGTAGGGACCCGTAGAGTTCCGTAGTGACTGGTAAAGTTCCGTAGGGCCCTGTGGGGTTCTGTATGGACCTGTAGGGTTCCGTAGGGGCCTGCAGTGTTCCGTAAGTGCCTGCAGGTGTCTGTAGGGTTCCGTAGGGGTCTGTAGGGTTCCGTAGGCACCTGCAGTGTTCTGTAGGAGCCCATAGGGTTTTAGTGAGGTTCCGTTGTGTTGCTAAGGGTCTTGTAGAGTGCTGTCGGGTCCTGGAGTATTCTGTAGGGTTCCAGAGGGGCTGGTAGGGTTCCGTCGAAATCTGAAGGGTTCCCTAGGGGCCCGTAGAGTCCCGTAGATTTCCGTAGGGGCCTGTGGGGTTGTGTAAGTGCCCGCAGGGGTTGGTAGGAGCTTGTAGGGTGCCATATGTTTCCGGAGGGTTGTGTAGGGTTCCGTAGGGGCCTGTGGTGTTCCCTAGGGGCCTGTAGAGTCTCGTACAGTTCCGTAGGGTCCTGTAGGTTTCCATAAGCGCCCGCAGAGGTCTGAAGGGGCCCGTACTGTTCCGTAAGGATCCATAGGGTTCCCTAGAGCTTCGTAGGTTCCCTAGAGGCCTCTGGAGTACCACAGGAGCCAGTAGTGTTCCGTAGGGTCCTCTAGGGTTGAGTAAGTGCCCGCAGGAGTCTGTAGGAATCCGTGGGATTCTGTAAGGTTCTGGAGGGTTCTGCAGGGTTCCGTAGGGGCCCGTAGAGTTCCGTAGTGGCTGGTAAAGTTCCCTAGGGCCCTGTACCGTTCCGTAACTGCCTGCAAGGGTCTTTAGGCTTCCGTAGGGGCTGGTAGGGTTCCATAAAGTTCCGTGGGTTCCTGCAGAGTTCTGCAAGTGCCCGCAAGGGCCTGTAGGGGCCCACAGTGTTTCTGTCAGGTTCCGTAGAGTTCCGTAGGGGCCATATTTTTCTGTAGTGGCTGGTAGTATTCAGTAGGGGTCTGTAGGGTTCCGTAGGCGCCTGCAGTGTTCTGTAGGAGCCCATAGGGTTTTAGTGAGGTTCCGTTGTGTTGCTAAGGGTCTTGTAGAGTGCTGTCGGGTCCTGGAGTATTCTGTAGGGTTCCAGAGGGGCCTCGTAGGGTTCTGTCGAAATCTGAAGGGTTCCCTAGGGGCCCATAGAGTCCCGTAGATTTCCGTAGGGACCTGTAGGGTTGTGTAAGTGCCCGCAGAAGTCTGTAGGAGTCTGTGGGATTCTGTAAGGTTCCGGAGGGTTCTGCAGGGTTCCGTAGGGACCCGTAGAGTTCCGTAGTGGCTGGTAAAGTTCCGTAGGGCCCTGTGGGGTTCTGTATGGACCTGTAGGGTTCCGTAGGGGCCTGCAGGGTTCCGTAAGTGCCCGCAGGTGTCTGTAGGGTTCCGTAGGGGTCTGTAGGGTTCCGTAGGCACCTGCAGTGTTCTGTAGGAGCCCATAGGGTTTTAGTGAGGTTCCGTTGTGTTGCTAAGGGTCTTGTAGAGTGCTGTCGGGTCCTGGAGTATTCTGTAGGGTTCCAGAGGGGCTGGTAGGGTTCCGTCGAAATCTGAAGGGTTCCCTAGGGGCCCGTAGAGTCCCGTAGATTTCCGTAGGGGCCTGTGGGGTTGTGTAAGTGCCCGCAGGGGTTGGTAGGAGCTTGTAGGGTGCCATATGTTTCCGGAGGGTTGTGTAGGGTTCCGTAGGGGCCTGTGGTGTTCCCTAGGGGCCTGTAGAGTCTCGTACAGTTCCGTAGGGTCCTGTAGGTTTCCATAAGCGCCCGCAGAGGTCTGAAGGGGCCCGTACTGTTCCGTAAGGATCCATAGGGTTCCCTAGAGCTTCGTAGGTTCCCTAGAGGCCTCTGGAGTACCACAGGAGCCAGTAGTGTTCCGTAGGGTCCTCTAGGGTTGAGTAAGTGCCCGCAGGAGTCTGTAGGAATCCGTGGGATTCTGTAAGGTTCTGGAGGGTTCTGCAGGGTTCCGTAGGGGCCCGTAGAGTTCCGTAGTGGCTGGTAAAGTTCCCTAGGGCCCTGTACCGTTCCGTAACTGCCTGCAAGGGTCTTTAGGCTTCCGTAGGGGCTGGTAGGGTTCCATAAAGTTCCGTGGGTTCCTGCAGAGTTCTGCAAGTGCCCGCAAGGGCCTGTAGGGGCCCACAGTGTTTCTGTCAGGTTCCGTAGAGTTCCGTAGGGGCCATATTTTTCTGTAGTGGCTGGTAGTATTCTGTAGGGGTCTGTAGGGTTCCGTAGGCGCCTGCAGTGTTCTGTAGGAGCCCATAGGGTTTTAGTGAGGTTCCGTTGTGTTGCTAAGGGTCTTGTAGAGTGCTGTCGGGTCCTGGAGTATTCTGTAGGGTTCCAGAGGGCCTCGTAGGGTTCCGTCGAAATCTATAGGGTTCCCTAGGGGCCCATAGAGTCCCGTAGATTTCCGTAGGGACCTGTAGGGTTGTGTAAGTGCCCGCAGAAGTCTGTAGGAGTCTGTGGGATTCTGTAAGGTTCTGGAGGGTTCTGCAGGGTTCCGTAGGGACCCGTAGAGTTCCGTAGTGACTGGTAAAGTTCCGTAGGGCCCTGTGGGGTTCTGTATGGACCTGTAGGGTTCCGTAGGGGCCTGCAGTGTTCCGTAAGTGCCTGCAGGTGTCTGTAGGGTTCCGTAGGGGTCTGTAGGGTTCCGTAGGCACCTGCAGTGTTCTGTAGGAGCCCATAGGGTTTTAGTGAGGTTCCGTTGTGTTGCTAAGGGTCTTGTAGAGTGCTGTCGGGTCCTGGAGTATTCTGTAGGGTTCCAGAGGGGCTGGTAGGGTTCCGTCGAAATCTGAAGGGTTCCCTAGGGGCCCGTAGAGTCCCGTAGATTTCCGTAGGGGCCTGTGGGGTTGTGTAAGTGCCCGCAGGGGTTGGTAGGAGCTTGTAGGGTGCCATATGTTTCCGGAGGGTTGTGTAGGGTTCCGTAGGGGCCTGTGGTGTTCCCTAGGGGCCTGTAGAGTCTCGTACAGTTCCGTAGGGTCCTGTAGGTTTCCATAAGCGCCCGCAGAGGTCTGAAGGGGCCCGTACTGTTCCGTAAGGATCCATAGGGTTCCCTAGAGCTTCGTAGGTTCCCTAGAGGCCTCTGGAGTACCACAGGAGCCAGTAGTGTTCCGTAGGGTCCTCTAGGGTTGAGTAAGTGCCCGCAGGAGTCTGTAGGAATCCGTGGGATTCTGTAAGGTTCTGGAGGGTTCTGCAGGGTTCCGTAGGGGCCCGTAGAGTTCCGTAGTGGCTGGTAAAGTTCCCTAGGGCCCTGTACCGTTCCGTAACTGCCTGCAAGGGTCTTTAGGCTTCCGTAGGGGCTGGTAGGGTTCCATAAAGTTCCGTGGGTTCCTGCAGAGTTCTGCAAGTGCCCGCAAGGGCCTGTAGGGGCCCACAGTGTTTCTGTCAGGTTCCGTAGAGTTCCGTAGGGGCCATATTTTTCTGTAGTGGCTGGTAGTATTCAGTAGGGGTCTGTAGGGTTCCGTAGGCGCCTGCAGTGTTCTGTAGGAGCCCATAGGGTTTTAGTGAGGTTCCGTTGTGTTGCTAAGGGTCTTGTAGAGTGCTGTCGGGTCCTGGAGTATTCTGTAGGGTTCCAGAGGGGCCTCGTAGGGTTCTGTCGAAATCTGAAGGGTTCCCTAGGGGCCCATAGAGTCCCGTAGATTTCCGTAGGGACCTGTAGGGTTGTGTAAGTGCCCGCAGAAGTCTGTAGGAGTCTGTGGGATTCTGTAAGGTTCCGGAGGGTTCTGCAGGGTTCCGTAGGGACCCGTAGAGTTCCGTAGTGGCTGGTAAAGTTCCGTAGGGCCCTGTGGGGTTCTGTATGGACCTGTAGGGTTCCGTAGGGGCCTGCAGGGTTCCGTAAGTGCCCGCAGGTGTCTGTAGGGTTCCGTAGGGGTCTGTAGGGTTCCGTAGGCACCTGCAGTGTTCTGTAGGAGCCCATAGGGTTTTAGTGAGGTTCCGTTGTGTTGCTAAGGGTCTTGTAGAGTGCTGTCGGGTCCTGGAGTATTCTGTAGGGTTCCAGAGGGGCTGGTAGGGTTCCGTCGAAATCTGAAGGGTTCCCTAGGGGCCCGTAGAGTCCCGTAGATTTCCGTAGGGGCCTGTGGGGTTGTGTAAGTGCCCGCAGGGGTTGGTAGGAGCTTGTAGGGTGCCATATGTTTCCGGAGGGTTGTGTAGGGTTCCGTAGGGGCCTGTGGTGTTCCCTAGGGGCCTGTAGAGTCTCATACAGTTCCGTAGGGTCCTGTAGGTTTCCATAAGCGCCCGCAGAGGTCTGAAGGGGCCCGTACTGTTCCGTAAGGATCCATAGGGTTCCGTAGAGCTTCGTAGGTTCCCTAGAGGCCTCTGGAGTACCACAGGAGCCAGTAGTGTTCCGTAGGGTCCTCTAGGGTTGAGTAAGTGCCCGCAGGAGTCTGTAGGAATCCGTGGGATTCTGTAAGGTTCTGGAGGGTTCTGCAGGGTTCCGTAGGGGCCTGTAGAGTTCCGTAGTGGCTGGTGAAGTTCCCTAGGGCCCTGTACCGTTCCGTAACTGCCTGCAAGGGTCTTTAGGCTTCCGTAGGGGCTGGTAGGGTTCCATAAAGTTCCGTGGGTTCCTGCAGAGTTCTGCAAGTGCCCGCAAGGGCCTGTAGGGGCCCACAGTGTTTCTGTCAGGTTCCGTAGAGTTCCGTAGGGGCCATATTTTTCTGTAGTGGCTGGTAGTATTCAGTAGGGGTCTGTAGGGTTCCGTAGGCACCTGCAGTGTTCTGTAGGAGCCCATAGGGTTTTAGTGAGGTTCCGTTGTGTTGCTAAGGGTCTTGTAGAGTGCTGTCGGGTCCTGGAGTATTCTGTAGGGTTCCAGAGGGGCTGGTAGGGTTCCGTCGAAATCTGAAGGGTTCCCTAGGGGCCCGTAGAGTCCCGTAGATTTCCGTAGGGGCCTGTAGGGTTGTGTAAGTGCCCGCAGAAGTCTGTAGGAGTCTGTGGGATTCTGTAAGGTTCCAGAGGGTTCTGCAGGGTTCTGTAGGGACCCGTAGAGTTCCGTAGTGGCTGGTAAAGTTCCGTAGGGCCCTGTGGGGTTCTGTATGGACCTGTAGGGTTCCGTAGGGGCCTTCAGGGTTCCGTAAGTGCCCGCAGGTGTCTGTAGGGTTCCGTAGGGGTCTGTAGGGTTCCGTAGGCACCTGCAGTGTTCTGTAGGAGCCCATAGGGTTTTAGTGAGGTTCCGTTGTGTTGCTAAGGGTCTTGTAGAGTCCTGTCGAGTCCTGGAGTATTCTGTAGGGTTCCAGAGGGCCTCGTAGGGTTCCGTCGAAATCTGAAGGGTTCCCTAGGGGCCCGTAGAGTCCCGTAGATTTCCGTAGGGGCCTGTAGGGTTATGTAAGTGCCCGCAGGGGTTGGTAGGAGCTTGTAGGGTGCCATATGTTTCCGGAGGGTTGTGTAGGGTTCCGTAGGGGCCTGTAGAGTCTCGTAGAGTTCCGTAGGGTCCTGTAGGTTTCCATAAGCACCCGCAGAGGTCTGAAGGGGCCCATGCTGTTCCGTAAGGATCCATAGGGTTCCCTAGAGCTTCGTAGGTTCCCTAGAGGCCTCTGGATTACCGCAGGAGCCAGTAGTGTTCTGTAGGGGCCCGTAGGGTTCCTTCCATAGGAGCTGGCAGTGTTCCGTAGGGTCCTCTAGGGTTGAGTTCCCTAGGAGGAGTCTGTAGGAATCCGTGGGATTCTGTAAGGTTCTGGAGGGTTCTGCAGGGTTCCGTAGGGGCCCGTAGAGTTCCGTAGTGGCTGGTAAAGTTCCCTAGGTCCCTGTACCGTTCCGTAACTGCCTGCAATGGTCTTTAGGCTTCCGTAGGGGCTGGTAGGGTTCCATAAAGTTCCGTGGGTTCCTGCAGAGTTCTGCAAGTGCCCGCAAGGGCCTGTAGGGGCCCACAGTGTTTCTGTCAGGTTCCGTAGAGTTCCGTAGGGGCCATATTTTTCTGTAGTGGCTGGTAGTATTCAGTAGGGGTCTGTAGGGTTCCGTAGGCGCCTGCAGTGTTCTGTAGGAGCCCATAGGGTTTTAGTGAGGTTCCGTTGTGTTGCTAAGGGTCTTGTAGAGTGCTGTCGGGTCCTGGAGTATTCTGTAGGGTTCCAGAGGGCCTCGTAGGGTTCCGTCGAAATCTATAGGGGTCCCTAGGGGCCCATAGAGTCCCGTAGATTTCCGTAGGGACCTGTAGGGTTCCGTAAGTGCCCGCAGGTGTCTGTAGGTTTCCGTAGGGGTCTGTAGGGTTCCGTAGGCACCTGCAGTGTTCTGTAGGAGCCCATAGGGTTTTAGTGAGGTTCCGTTGTGTTGCTAAGGGTCTTGTAGAGTGCTGTCGGGTCCTGGAGTATTCTGTAGGGTTCCAGAGGGCCTCGTAGGGTTCCATCGAAATCTGAAGGGTTCCCTAGGGGCCCGTAGAGTCCCGTAGATTTCCGTAGGGACCTGTAGGGTTGTGTAAGTGCCCGCAGAAGTCTGTAGGAGTCTGTGGGATTCTGTAAGGTTCTGGAGGGTTCTGCAGGGTTCCGTAGGGACCCGTAGAGTTCCGTAGTGACTGGTAAAGTTCCGTAGGGCCCTGTGGGGTTCTGTATGGACCTGTAGGGTTCCGTAGGGGCCTGCAGTGTTCCGTAAGTGCCTGCAGGTGTCTGTAGGGTTCCGTAGGGGTCTGTAGGGTTCCGTAGGCACCTGCAGTGTTCTGTAGGAGCCCATAGGGTTTTAGTGAGGTTCCGTTGTGTTGCTAAGGGTCTTGTAGAGTGCTGTCGGGTCCTGGAGTATTCTGTAGGGTTCCAGAGGGCCTCGTAGGGTTCCGTCGAAATCTGAAGGGTTCCCTAGGGGCCCGTAGAGTCCCGTAGATTTCCGTAGGGGCCTGTAGGGTTGTGTAAGTGCCCGCAGGGGTTGGTAGGAGCTTGTAGGGTGCCATATGTTTCCGGAGGGTTGTGTAGGGTTCCGTAGGGGCCTGTGGTGTTCCCTAGGGGCCTGTAGAGTCTCGTACAGTTCCGTAGGGTCCTGTAGGTTTCCATAAGCGCCCGCAGAGGTCTGAAGGGGCCCGTACTGTTCCGTAAGGATCCATAGGGTTCCGTAGAGCTTCGTAGGTTCCCTAGAGGCCTCTGGAGTACCGCAGGAGCCAGTAGTGTTCCGTAGGGTCCTCTAGGGTTGAGTAAGTGCCCGCAGAAGTCTGTAGGAGTCTGTGGGATTCTGTAAGGTTCCGGAGGGTTCTGCAGGGTTCCGTAGGGACCCGTAGAGTTCCGTAGTGGCTGGTAAAGTTCCGTAGGGCCCTGTGGGGTTCTGTATGGACCTGTAGGGTTCCGTAGGGGCCTGCAGGGTTCCGTAAGTGCCCGCAGGTGTCTGTAGGGTTCCGTAGGGGTCTGTAGGGTTCCGTAGGCACCTGCAGTGTTCTGTAGGAGCCCATAGGGTTTTAGTGAGGTTCCGTTGTGTTGCTAAGGGTCTTGTAGAGTGCTGTCGGGTCCTGGAGTATTCTGTAGGGTTCCAGAGGGGCTGGTAGGGTTCCGTCGAAATCTGAAGGGTTCCCTAGGGGCCCGTAGAGTCCCGTAGATTTCCGTAGGGGCCTGTAGGGTTGTGTAAGTGCCCGCAGGGGTTGGTAGGAGCTTGTAGGGTGCCATATGTTTCCGGAGGATTGTGTAGGGTTCCATAGGGGCCTGTGGTGTTCCCTAGGGGCCTGTAGAGTCTCGTACAGTTCCGTAGGGTCCTGTAGATTTCCATAAGCGCCCGCAGAGGTCTGAAGGGGCCCGTACTGTTCCGTAAGGATCCATAGGGTTCCCTAGGGCTTCGTAGGTTCCCTAGAGGCCTCTGGAGTACCACAGGAGCCAGTAGTGTTCCGTAGGGTCCTCTAGGGTTGAGTAAGTGCCCGCAGGAGTCTATAGGAATCCGTGGGATTCTGTAAGGTTCTGGAGGGTTCTGCAGGGTTCCGTAGGGGCCCGTAGAGTTCCGTAGTGGCTGGTAAAGTTCCCTAGGGCCCTGTACCGTTCCGTAACTGCCTGCAAGGGTCTTTAGGCTTCCGTAGGGGCTGGTAGGGTTCCATAAAGTTCCGTGGGTTCCTGCAGAGTTCTGCAAGTGCCCGCAAGGGCCTGTAGGGGCCCACAGTGTTTCTGTCAGGTTCCGTAGAGTTCCGTAGGGGCCATATTTTTCTGTAGTGGCTGGTAGTATTCAGTAGGGGTCTGTAGGGTTCCGTAGGCGCCTGCAGTGTTCTGTAGGAGCCCATAGGGTTTTAGTGAGGTTCCGTTGTGTTGCTAAGGGTCTTGTAGAGTGCTGTCGCGTCCTGGAGTATTCTGTAGGGTTCCAGAGGGGCTGGTAGGGTTCCATCGAAATCTATAGGGTTCCCTAGGGGCCCATAGAGTCCCGTAGATTTCCGTAGGGACCTGTAGGGTTGTGTAAGTGCCCGCAGGAGTCTGTGGGATTCTGTAAGGTTCCGGAGGGTTCTGCAGGGTTCCGTAGGGACCCGTAGAGTTCCGTAGTGGCTGGTAAAGTTCCGTAGGGCCCTGTGGGGTTCTGTATGGACCTGTAGGGTTCCGTAGGGGCCTGCAGGGTTCCGTAAGTGCCCGCAGGTGTCTGTAGGGTTCCGTAGGCACCTGCAGTGTTCTGTAGGAGCCCATAGGGTTTTAGTGAGGTTCCGTTGTGTTGCTAAGGGTCTTGTAGAGTGCTGTCGGGTCCTGGAGTATTCTGTAGGGTTCCAGAGGGGCTGGTAGGGTTCCATCGAAATCTGAAGGGTTCCCTAGGGGCCCATAGAGTCCCGTAGATTTCCGTAGGGACCTGTAGGGTTGTGTAAGTGCCCGCAGAAGTCTGTAGGAGTCTGTGGGATTCTGTAAGGTTCCGGAGGGTTCCGTAGGGACCCGTAGAGTTCCGTAGTGGCTGGTAAAGTTCCGTAGGGCCCTGTGGGGTTCTGTATGGACCTGTAGGGTTCCGTAGGGGCCTGCAGGGTTCCGTAAGTGCCTGCAGGTGTCTGTAGGGTTCCGTAGGGGTCTGTAGGGTTCCGTAGGCACCTGCAGTGTTCTGTAGGAGCCCATAGGGTTTTAGTGAGGTTCCGTTGTGTTGCTAAGGGTCTTGTAGAGTGCTGTCGGGTCCTGGAGTATTCTGTAGGGTTCCAGAGGGCCTCGTAGGGTTCCGTCGAAATCTATAGGGTTCCCTAGGGGCCCATAGAGTCCCGTAGATTTCCGTAGGGACCTGTAGGGTTGTGTAAGTGCCCGCAGAAGTCTGTAGGAGTCTGTGGGATTCTGTAAGGTTCTGGAGGGTTCTGCAGGGTTCCGTAGGGACCCGTAGAGTTCCGTAGTGACTGGTAAAGTTCCGTAGGGCCCTGTGGGGTTCTGTATGGACCTGTAGGGTTCCGTAGGGGCCTCCAGTGTTCCGTAAGTGCCTGCAGGTGTCTGTAGGGTTCCGTAGGGGTCTGTAGGGTTCCGTAGGCACCTGCAGTGTTCTGTAGGAGCCCATAGGGTTTTAGTGAGGTTCCGTTGTGTTGCTAAGGGTCTTGTAGAGTGCTGTCGGGTCCTGGAGTATTCTGTAGGGTTCCAGAGGGCCTCGTAGGGTTCCGTCGAAATCTGAAGGGTTCCCTAGGGGCCCGTAGAGTCCCGTAGATTTCCGTAGGGGCCTGTAGGGTTGTGTAAGTGCCCGCAGGGGTTGGTAGGAGCTTGTAGGGTGCCATATGTTTCCGGAGGGTTGTGTAGGGTTCCGTAGGGGCCTGTGGTGTTCCCTAGGGGCCTGTAGAGTCTCGTACAGTTCCGTAGGGTCCTGTAGGTTTCCATAAGCGCCCGCAGAGGTCTGAAGGGGCCCGTACTGTTCCGTAAGGATCCATAGGGTTCCGTAGAGCTTCGTAGGTTCCCTAGAGGCCTCTGGAGTACCGCAGGAGCCAGTAGTGTTCCGTAGGGTCCTCTAGGGTTGAGTAAGTGCCCGCAGAAGTCTGTAGGAGTCTGTGGGATTCTGTAAGGTTCCGGAGGGTTCTGCAGGGTTCCGTAGGGACCCGTAGAGTTCCGTAGTGGCTGGTAAAGTTCCGTAGGGCCCTGTGGGGTTCTGTATGGACCTGTAGGGTTCCGTAGGGGCCTGCAGGGTTCCGTAAGTGCCCGCAGGTGTCTGTAGGGTTCCGTAGGGGTCTGTAGGGTTCCGTAGGCACCTGCAGTGTTCTGTAGGAGCCCATAGGGTTTTAGTGAGGTTCCGTTGTGTTGCTAAGGGTCTTGTAGAGTGCTGTCGGGTCCTGGAGTATTCTGTAGGGTTCCAGAGGGGCTGGTAGGGTTCCGTCGAAATCTGAAGGGTTCCCTAGGGGCCCGTAGAGTCCCGTAGATTTCCGTAGGGGCCTGTAGGGTTGTGTAAGTGCCCGCAGGGGTTGGTAGGAGCTTGTAGGGTGCCATATGTTTCCGGAGGGTTGTGTAGGGTTCCGTAGGGGCCTGTGGTGTTCCCTAGGGGCCTGTAGAGTCTCGTACAGTTCCGTAGGGTCCTGTAGGTTTCCATAAGCGCCCGCAGAGGTCTGAAGGGGCCCGTACTGTTCCGTAAGGATCCATAGGGTTCCCTAGGGCTTCGTAGGTTCCCTAGAGGCCTCTGGAGTACCACAGGAGCCAGTAGGGTTCCGTAGGGTCCTCTAGGGTTGAGTAAGTGCCCGCAGGAGTCTATAGGAATCCGTGGGATTCTGTAAGGTTCTGGAGGGTTCTGCAGGGTTCCGTAGGGGCCCGTAGAGTTCCGTAGTGGCTGGTAAAGTTCCCTAGGGCCCTGTACCGTTCCGTAACTGCCTGCAAGGGTCTTTAGGCTTCCGTAGGGGCTGGTAGGGTTCCATAAAGTTCCGTGGGTTCCTGCAGAGTTCTGCAAGTGCCCGCAAGGGCCTGTAGGGGCCCACAGTGTTTCTGTCAGGTTCCGTAGAGTTCCGTAGGGGCCATATTTTTCTGTAGTGGCTGGTAGTATTCAGAAGGGGTCTGTAGGGTTCCGTAGGCGCCTGCAGTGTTCTGTAGGAGCCCATAGGGTTTTAGTGAGGTTCCGTTGTGTTGCTAAGGGTCTTGTAGAGTGCTGTCGGGTCCTGGAGTATTCTGTAGGGTTCCAGAGGGGCTGGTAGGGTTCCGTCGAAATCTGAAGGGTTCCCTAGGGGCCCGTAGAGTCCCGTAGATTTCCGTAGGGGCCTGTAGGGTTGTGTAAGTGCCCGCAGGGGTTGGTAGGAGCTTGTAAGGTGCCATATGTTTCCGGAGGGTTGTGTAGGGTTCCGTAGGGGCCTGTGGTGTTCCCTAGGGGCCTGTAGAGTCTCGTACAGTTCCGTAGGGTCCTGTAGGTTTCCATAAGCGCCCGCAGAGGTCTGAAGGGGCCCGTACTGTTCCGTAAGGATCCATAGGGTTCCCTAGAGCTTCGTAGGTTCCCTAGAGGCCTCTGGAGTACCGCAGGAGCCAGTAGTGTTCCGTAGGGTCCTCTAGGGTTGAGTAAGTGCCCGCAGGAGTCTATAGGAATCCGTGGGATTCTGTAAGGTTCTGGAGGGTTCTGCAGGGTTCCGTAGGGGCCCGTAGAGTTCCGTAGTGGCTGGTAAAGTTCCCTAGGGCCCTGTACCGTTCCGTAACTGCCTGCAAGGGTCTTTAGGCTTCCGTAGGGGCTGGTAGGGTTCCATAAAGTTCCGTGGGTTCCTGCAGAGTTCTGCAAGTGCCCGCAAGGGCCTGTAGGGGCCCACAGTGTTTCTGTCAGGTTCCGTAGAGTTCCGTAGGGGCCATATTTTTCTGTAGTGGCTGGTAGTATTCTGTAGGGGTCTGTAGGGTTCCGTAGGCGCCACAGTGTTCTGTAGGAGCCCATAGGGTTTTAGTGAGGTTCCGTTGTGTTGCTAAGGGTCTTGTAGAGTGCTGTCGGGTCCTGGAGTATTCTGTAGGGTTCCAGAGGGCCTCGTAGGGTTCCGTCGAAATCTATAGGGTTCCCTAGGGGCCCATAGAGTCCCGTAGATTTCCGTAGGGACCTGTAGGGTTGTGTAAGTGCCCGCAGAAGTCTGTAGGAGTCTGTGGGATTCTGTAAGGTTCCGGAGGGTTCTGCAGGGTTCCGTAGGGACCCGTAGAGTTCCGTAGTGACTGGTAAAGTTCCGTAGGGCCCTGTGGGGTTCTGTATGGACCTGTAGGGTTCCGTAGGGGCCTGCAGGGTTCCGTAAGTGCCCGCAGGTGTCTGTAGGGTTCCGTAGGGGTCTGTAGGGTTCCGTAGGCACCTGCAGTGTTCTGTAGGAGCCCATAGGGTTTTAGTGAGGTTCCGTTGTGTTGCTAAGGGTCTTGTAGAGTCCTGTCGAGTCCTGGAGTATTCTGTAGGGTTCCAGAGGGCCTCGTAGGGTTCCGTCGAAATCTGAAGGGTTCCCTAGGGGCCCGTAGAGTCCCGTAGATTTCCGTAGGGGCCTGTAGGGTTATGTAAGTGCCCGCAGGGGTTGGTAGGAGCTTGTAGGGTGCCATATGTTTCCGGAGGGTTGTGTAGGGTTCCGTAGGGGCTGGTAGGGTTCCATAAAGTTCCGTGGGTTCCTGCAGAGTTCTGCAAGTGCCCGCAAGGGCCTGTAGGGGCCCACAGTGTTTCTGTCAGGTTCCGTAGAGTTCCGTAGGGGCCATATTTTTCTGTAGTGGCTGGTAGTATTCAGTAGGGGTCTGTAGGGTTCCGTAGGCGCCTGCAGTGTTCCGTAAGTGCCCACAGGTGTCTGTAGGGTTCCGTAGGGGTCTGTAGGGTTCCGTAGGCACCTGCAGTGTTCTGTAGGAGCCCATAGGGTTTTAGTGAGGTTCCGTTGTGTTGCTAAGGGTCTTGTAGAGTGCTGTCGGGTCCTGGCGTATTCTGTAGGGTTCCAGAGGGGCTGGTAGGGTTCCATCGAAATCTATAGGGTTCCCGAGGGGCCCATAGAGTCCCGTAGATTTCCGTAGGGACCTGTAGGGTTGTGTAAGTGCCCGCAGAAGTCTGTAGGAGTCTGTGGGATTCTGTAAGGTTCCGGAGGGTTCTGCAGGGTTCCGTAGGGACCCGTAGAGTTCCGTAGTGGCTGGTAAAGTTCCGTAGGGCCCTGTGGGGTTCTGTATGGACCTGTAGGGTTCCGTAGGGGCCTGCAGGGTTCCGTAAGTGCCCGCAGGTGTCTGTAGGGTTCCGTAGGGGTCTGTAGGGTTCCGTAGGCACCTGCAGTGTTCTGTAGGAGCCCATAGGGTTTTAGTGAGGTTCCGTTGTGTTGCTAAGGGTCTTGTAGAGTGCTGTCGGGTCCTGGAGTATTCTGTAGGGTTCCAGAGGGGCTGGTAGGGTTCCATCGAAATCTATAGGGTTCCCTAGGGGCCCATAGAGTCCCGTAGATTTCCGTAGGGACCTGTAGGGTTGTGTAAGTGCCCGCAGAAGTCTGTAGGAGTCTGTGGGATTCTGTAAGGTTCCGGAGGGTTCTGCAGGGTTCCGTAGGGACCCGTAGAGTTCCGTAGTGGCTGGTAAAGTTCCGTAGGGCCCTGTGGGGTTCTGTATGGACCTGTAGGGTTCCGTAGGGGCCTGCAGGGTTCCGTAAGTGCCCGCAGGTGTCTGTAGGGTTCCGTAGGGGTCTGTAGGGTTCCGTAGGCACCTGCAGTGTTCTGTAGGAGCCCATAGGGTTTTAGTGAGGTTCCGTTGTGTTGCTAAGGGTCTTGTAGAGTGCTGTCGGGTCCTGGAGTATTCTGTAGGGTTCCAGAGGGGCTGGTAGGGTTCCGTCGAAATCTGAAGGGTTCCCTAGGGGCCCGTAGAGTCCCGTAGATTTCCGTAGGGGCCTGTAGGGTTGTGTAAGTGCCCGCAGGGGTTGGTAGGAGCTTGTAGGGTGCCATATGTTTCCGGAGGGTTGTGTAGGGTTCCGTAGGGGCCTGTGGTGTTCCCTAGGGGCCTGTAGAGTCTCGTACAGTTCCGTAGGGTCCTGTAGGTTTCCATAAGCGCCCGCAGAGGTCTGAAGGGGCCCGTACTGTTCCGTAAGGATCCATAGGGTTCCCTAGAGCTTCGTAGGTTCCCTAGAGGCCTCTGGAGTACCGCAGGAGCCAGTAGTGTTCCGTAGGGTCCTCTAGGGTTGAGTAAGTGCCCGCAGGAGTCTATAGGAATCCGTGGGATTCTGTAAGGTTCTGGAGGGTTCTGCAGGGTTCCGTAGGGGCCCGTAGAGTTCCGTAGTGGCTGGTAAAGTTCCCTAGGGCCCTGTACCGTTCCGTAACTGCCTGCAAGGGTCTTTAGGCTTCCGTAGGGGCTGGTAGGGTTCCATAAAGTTCCGTGGGTTCCTGCAGAGTTCTGCAAGTGCCCGCAAGGGCCTGTAGGGGCCCACAGTGTTTCTGTCAGGTTCCGTAGAGTTCCGTAGGGGCCATATTTTTCTGTAGTGGCTGGTAGTATTCAGTAGGGGTCTGTAGGGTTCCGTAGGCGCCTGCAGTGTTCCGTAAGTGCCCACAGGTGTCTGTAGGGTTCCGTAGGGGTCTGTAGGGTTCCGTAGGCACCTGCAGTGTTCTGTAGGAGCCCATAGGGTTTTAGTGAGGTTCCGTTGTGTTGCTAAGGGTCTTGTAGAGTGCTGTCGAGTCCTGGAGTATTCTGTAGGGTTCCAGAGGGCCTCGTAGGGTTCCGTCGAAATCTGAAGGGTTCCCTAGGGGCCCGTAGAGTCCCGTAGATTTCCGTAGGGACCTGTAGGGTTATGTAAGTGCCCGCAGGGGTTGGTAGGAGCTTGTAGGGTGCCATATGTTTCCGGAGGGTTGTGTAGGGTTCCGTAGGGGCTGGTAGGGTTCCATAAAGTTCCGTGGGTTCCTGCAGAGTTCTGCAAGTGCCCGCAAGGGCCTGTAGGGGCCCACAGTGTTTCTGTCAGGTTCCGTAGAGTTCCGTAGGGGCCATATTTTTCTGTAGTGGCTGGTAGTATTCAGTAGGGGTCTGTAGGGTTCCGTAGGCGCCTGCAGTGTTCTGTAGGAGCCCATAGGGTTTTAGTGAGGTTCCGTTGTGTTGCTAAGGGTCTTGTAGAGTCCTGTCGAGTCCTGGAGTATTCTGTAGGGTTCCAGAGGGCCTCGTAGGGTTCCGTCGAAATCTGAAGGGTTCCCTAGGGGCCCGTAGAGTCCCGTACATTTCGTAGGGGCCTGTAGGGTTATGTAAGTGCCCGCAGGGGTTGGTAGGAGCTTGTAGGGTGCCATATGTTTCCGGAGGGTTGTGTAGGGTTCCGTAGGGGCTGGTAGGGTTCCATAAAGTTCCGTGGGTTCCTGCAGAGTTCTGCAAGTGCCCGCAAGGGCCTGTAGGGGCCCACAGTGTTTCTGTCAGGTTCCGTAGAGTTCCGTAGGGGCCATATTTTTCTGTAGTGGCTGGTAGTATTCAGTAGGGGTCTGTAGGGTTCCGTAGGCGCCTGCAGTGTTCCGTAAGTGCCCACAGGTGTCTGTAGGGTTCCGTAGGGGTCTGTAGGGTTCCGTAGGCACCTGCAGTGTTCTGTAGGAGCCCATAGGGTTTTAGTGAGGTTCCGTTGTGTTGCTAAGGGTCTTGTAGAGTGCTGTCGGGTCCTGGAGTATTCTGTAGGGTTCCAGAGGGGCTGGTAGGGTTCCATCGAAATCTATAGGGTTCCCTAGGGGCCCATAGAGTCCCGTAGATTTCCGTAGGGACCTGTAGGGTTGTGTAAGTGCCCGCAGAAGTCTGTAGGAGTCTGTGGGATTCTGTAAGGTTCCGGAGGGTTCTGCAGGGTTCCGTAGGGACCCGTAGAGTTCCGTAGTGGCTGGTAAAGTTCCGTAGGGCCCTGTGGGGTTCTGTATGGACCTGTAGGGTTCCGTAGGGGCCTGCAGGGTTCCGTAAGTGCCCGCAGGTGTCTGTAGGGTTCCGTAGGGGTCTGTAGGGTTCCGTAGGCACCTGCAGTGTTCTGTAGGAGCCCATAGGGTTTTAGTGAGGTTCCGTTGTGTTGCTAAGGGTCTTGTAGAGTGCTGTCGGGTCCTGGAGTATTCTGTAGGGTTCCAGAGGGGCTGGTAGGGTTCCGTCGAAATCTGAAGGGTTCCCTAGGGGCCCGTAGAGTCCCGTAGATTTCCGTAGGGGCCTGTAGGGTTGTGTAAGTGCCCGCAGGGGTTGGTAGGAGCTTGTAGGGTGCCATATGTTTCCGGAGGGTTGTGTAGGGTTCCGTAGGGGCCTGTGGTGTTCCCTAGGGGCCTGTAGAGTCTCGTACAGTTCCGTAGGGTCCTGTAGGTTTCCA
Organism: Numenius arquata; assembly: GCF_964106895.1. NCBI lineage: Eukaryota > Metazoa > Chordata > Aves > Charadriiformes > Scolopacidae > Numenius > Numenius arquata. The sequence continues at coordinate 248,074 of NW_027414178.1, forward strand.
TAAGCGCCCGCAGAGGTCTGAAGGGGCCCGTACTGTTCCGTAAGGATCCATAGGGTTCCCTAGAGCTTCGTAGGTTCCCTAGAGGCCTCTGGAGTACCGCAGGAGCCAGTAGTGTTCCGTAGGGTCCTCTAGGGTTGAGTAAGTGCCCGCAGGAGTCTATAGGAATCCGTGGGATTCTGTAAGGTTCTGGAGGGTTCTGCAGGGTTCCGTAGGGGCCCGTAGAGTTCCGTAGTGGCTGGTAAAGTTCCCTAGGGCCCTGTACCGTTCCGTAACTGCCTGCAAGGGTCTTTAGGCTTCCGTAGGGGCTGGTAGGGTTCCATAAAGTTCCGTGGGTTCCTGCAGAGTTCTGCAAGTGCCCGCAAGGGCCTGTAGGGGCCCACAGTGTTTCTGTCAGGTTCCGTAGAGTTCCGTAGGGGCCATATTTTTCTGTAGTGGCTGGTAGTATTCAGTAGGGGTCTGTAGGGTTCCGTAGGCGCCTGCAGTGTTCCGTAAGTGCCCACAGGTGTCTGTAGGGTTCCGTAGGGGTCTGTAGGGTTCCGTAGGCACCTGCAGTGTTCTGTAGGAGCCCATAGGGTTTTAGTGAGGTTCCGTTGTGTTGCTAAGGGTCTTGTAGAGTGCTGTCGAGTCCTGGAGTATTCTGTAGGGTTCCAGAGGGCCTCGTAGGGTTCCGTCGAAATCTGAAGGGTTCCCTAGGGGCCCGTAGAGTCCCGTAGATTTCCGTAGGGACCTGTAGGGTTATGTAAGTGCCCGCAGGGGTTGGTAGGAGCTTGTAGGGTGCCATATGTTTCCGGAGGGTTGTGTAGGGTTCCGTAGGGGCTGGTAGGGTTCCATAAAGTTCCGTGGGTTCCTGCAGAGTTCTGCAAGTGCCCGCAAGGGCCTGTAGGGGCCCACAGTGTTTCTGTCAGGTTCCGTAGAGTTCCGTAGGGGCCATATTTTTCTGTAGTGGCTGGTAGTATTCAGTAGGGGTCTGTAGGGTTCCGTAGGCGCCTGCAGTGTTCTGTAGGAGCCCATAGGGTTTTAGTGAGGTTCCGTTGTGTTGCTAAGGGTCTTGTAGAGTCCTGTCGAGTCCTGGAGTATTCTGTAGGGTTCCAGAGGGCCTCGTAGGGTTCCGTCGAAATCTGAAGGGTTCCCTAGGGGCCCGTAGAGTCCCGTAGATTTCGTAGGGGCCTGTAGGGTTATGTAAGTGCCCGCAGGGGTTGGTAGGAGCTTGTAGGGTGCCATATGTTTCCGGAGGGTTGTGTAGGGTTCCGTAGGGGCTGGTAGGGTTCCATAAAGTTCCGTGGGTTCCTGCAGAGTTCTGCAAGTGCCCGCAAGGGCCTGTAGGGGCCCACAGTGTTTCTGTCAGGTTCCGTAGAGTTCCGTAGGGGCCATATTTTTCTGTAGTGGCTGGTAGTATTCAGTAGGGGTCTGTAGGGTTCCGTAGGCGCCTGCAGTGTTCCGTAAGTGCCCACAGGTGTCTGTAGGGTTCCGTAGGGGTCTGTAGGGTTCCGTAGGCACCTGCAGTGTTCTGTAGGAGCCCATAGGGTTTTAGTGAGGTTCCGTTGTGTTGCTAAGGGTCTTGTAGAGTGCTGTCGGGTCCTGGAGTATTCTGTAGGGTTCCAGAGGGGCTGGTAGGGTTCCATCGAAATCTATAGGGTTCCCTAGGGGCCCATAGAGTCCCGTAGATTTCCGTAGGGACCTGTAGGGTTGTGTAAGTGCCCGCAGAAGTCTGTAGGAGTCTGTGGGATTCTGTAAGGTTCCGGAGGGTTCTGCAGGGTTCCGTAGGGACCCGTAGAGTTCCGTAGTGGCTGGTAAAGTTCCGTAGGGCCCTGTGGGGTTCTGTATGGACCTGTAGGGTTCTGTAGGGGCCTGCAGGGTTCCGTAAGTGCCCGCAGGTGTCTGTAGGGTTCCGTAGGGGTCTGTAGGGTTCCGTAGGCACCTGCAGTGTTCTGTAGGAGCCCATAGGGTTTTAGTGAGGTTCCGTTGTGTTGCTAAGGGTCTTGTAGAGTGCTGTCGGGTCCTGGAGTATTCTGTAGGGTTCCAGAGGGGCTGGTAGGGTTCCGTCGAAATCTGAAGGGTTCCCTAGGGGCCCGTAGAGTCCCGTAGATTTCCGTAGGGGCCTGTAGGGTTATGTAAGTGCCCGCAGGGGTTGGTAGGAGCTTGTAGGGTGCCATATGTTTCCGGAGGGTTGTGTAGGGTTCCGTAGGGGCTGGTAGGGTTCCATAAAGTTCCGTGGGTTCCTGCAGAGTTCTGCAAGTGCCCGCAAGGGCCTGTAGGGGCCCACAGTGTTTCTGTCAGGTTCCGTAGAGTTCCGTAGGGGCCATATTTTTCTGTAGTGGCTGGTAGTATTCAGTAGGGGTCTGTAGGGTTCCGTAGGCGCCTGCAGTGTTCCGTAAGTGCCCACAGGTGTCTGTAGGGTTCCGTAGGGGTCTGTAGGGTTCCGTAGGCACCTGCAGTGTTCTGTAGGAGCCCATAGGGTTTTAGTGAGGTTCCGTTGTGTTGCTAAGGGTCTTGTAGAGTGCTGTCGGGTCCTGGAGTATTCTGTAGGGTTCCAGAGGGGCTGGTAGGGTTCCATCGAAATCTATAGGGTTCCCTAGGGGCCCATAGAGTCCCGTAGATTTCCGTAGGGACCTGTAGGGTTGTGTAAGTGCCCGCAGAAGTCTGTAGGAGTCTGTGGGATTCTGTAAGGTTCCGGAGGGTTCTGCAGGGTTCCGTAGGGACCCGTAGAGTTCCGTAGTGGCTGGTAAAGTTCCGTAGGGCCCTGTGGGGTTCTGTATGGACCTGTAGGGTTCCGTAGGGGCCTGCAGGGTTCCGTAAGTGCCCGCAGGTGTCTGTAGGGTTCCGTAGGGGTCTGTAGGGTTCCGTAGGCACCTGCAGTGTTCTGTAGGAGCCCATAGGGTTTTAGTGAGGTTCCGTTGTGTTGCTAAGGGTCTTGTAGAGTGCTGTCGGGTCCTGGAGTATTCTGTAGGGTTCCAGAGGGGCTGGTAGGGTTCCGTCGAAATCTGAAGGGTTCCCTAGGGGCCCGTAGAGTCCCGTAGATTTCCGTAGGGGCCTGTAGGGTTGTGTAAGTGCCCGCAGGGGTTGGTAGGAGCTTGTAGGGTGCCATATGTTTCCGGAGGATTGTGTAGGGTTCCGTAGGGGCCTGTGGTGTTCCCTAGGGGCCTGTAGAGTCTCGTACAGTTCCGTAGGGTCCTGTAGGTTTCCATAAGCGCCCGCAGAGGTCTGAAGGGGCCCGTACTGTTCCGTAAGGATCCACAGGGTTCCCTAGGGCTTCGTAGGTTCCCTAGAGGCCTCTGGAGTACCGCAGGAGCCAGTAGTGTTCCGTAGGGTCCTCTAGGGTTGAGTAAGTGCCCGCAGGAGTCTATAGGAATCCGTGGGATTCTGTAAGGTTCTGGAGGGTTCTGCAGGGTTCCGTAGGGGCCCGTAGAGTTCTGTAGTGGCTGGTGAAGTTCCCTAGGGCCCTGTACCGTTCCGTAACTGCCTGCAAGGGTCTTTAGGCTTCCGTAGGGGCTGGTAGGGTTCCATAAAGTTCCGTGGGTTCCTGCAGAGTTCTGCAAGTGCCCGCAAGGGCCTGTAGGGGCCCACAGTGTTTCTGTCAGGTTCCGTAGAGTTCCGTAGGGGCCATATTTTTCTGTAGTGGCTGGTAGTATTCAGTAGGGGTCTGTAGGGTTCCGTAGGCGCCTGCAGTGTTCCGTAAGTGCCCACAGGTGTCTGTAGGGTTCCGTAGGGGTCTGTAGGGTTCCGTAGGCACCTGCAGTGTTCTGTAGGAGCCCATAGGGTTTTAGTGAGGTTCCGTTGTGTTGCTAAGGGTCTTGTAGAGTGCTGTCGGGTCCTGGAGTATTCTGTAGGGTTCCAGAGGGGCTGGTAGGGTTCCATCGAAATCTATAGGGTTCCCGAGGGGCCCATAGAGTCCCGTAGATTTCCGTAGGGACCTGTAGGGTTGTGTAAGTGCCCGCAGAAGTCTGTAGGAGTCTGTGGGATTCTGTAAGGTTCCGGAGGGTTCTGCAGGGTTCCGTAGGGACCCGTAGAGTTCCGTAGTGGCTGGTAAAGTTCCGTAGGGCCCTGTGGGGTTCTGTATGGACCTGTAGGGTTCCGTAGGGGCCTGCAGGGTTCCGTAAGTGCCCGCAGGTGTCTGTAGGGTTCCGTAGGGGTCTGTAGGGTTCCGTAGGCACCTGCAGTGTTCTGTAGGAGCCCATAGGGTTTTAGTGAGGTTCCGTTGTGTTGCTAAGGGTCTTGTAGAGTGCTGTCGGGTCCTGGAGTATTCTGTAGGGTTCCAGAGGGGCTGGTAGGGTTCCGTCGAAATCTGAAGGGTTCCCTAGGGGCCCGTAGAGTCCCGTAGATTTCCGTAGGGGCCTGTAGGGTTGTGTAAGTGCCCGCAGGGGTTGGTAGGAGCTTGTAGGGTGCCATATGTTTCCGGAGGGTTGTGTAGGGTTCCGTAGGGGCCTGTGGTGTTCCCTAGGGGCCTGTAGAGTCTCGTACAGTTCCGTAGGGTCCTGTAGGTTTCCATAAGCGCCCGCAGAGGTCTGAAGGGGCCCGTACTGTTCCGTAAGGATCCATAGGGTTCCCTAGAGCTTCGTAGGTTCCCTAGAGGCCTCTGGAGTACCGCAGGAGCCAGTAGTGTTCCGTAGGGTCCTCTAGGGTTGAGTAAGTGCCCGCAGGAGTCTATAGGAATCCGTGGGATTCTGTAAGGTTCTGGAGGGTTCTGCAGGGTTCCGTAGGGGCCCGTAGAGTTCCGTAGTGGCTGGTGAAGTTCCCTAGGGCCCTGTACCGTTCCGTAACTGCCTGCAAGGGTCTTTAGGCTTCCGTAGGGGCTGGTAGGGTTCCATAAAGTTCCGTGGGTTCCTGCAGAGTTCTGCAAGTGCCCGCAAGGGCCTGTAGGGGCCCACAGTGTTTCTGTCAGGTTCCGTAGAGTTCCGTAGGGGCCATATTTTTCTGTAGTGGCTGGTAGTATTCAGTAGGGGTCTGTAGGGTTCCGTAGGCGCCTGCAGTGTTCTGTAGGAGCCCATAGGGTTTTAGTGAGGTTCCGTTGTGTTGCTAAGGGTCTTGTAGAGTCCTGTCGGGTCCTGGAGTATTCTGTAGGGTTCCAGAGGGCCTTGTAGGGTTCCATCGAAATCTGAAGGGTTCCCTAGGGGCCCGTAGAGTCCCGTAGATTTCCGTAGGGGCCTGTAGGGTTATGTAAGTGCCCGCAGGGGTTGGTAGGAGCTTGTAGGGTGCCATATGTTTCCGGAGGGTTGTGTAGGGTTCCGTAGGGGCTGGTAGGGTTCCATAAAGTTCCGTGGGTTCCTGCAGAGTTCTGCAAGTGCCCGCAAGGGCCTGTAGGGGCCCACAGTGTTTCTGTCAGGTTCCGTAGAGTTCCGTAGGGGCCATATTTTTCTGTAGTGGCTGGTAGTATTCAGTAGGGGTCTGTAGGGTTCCGTAGGCGCCTGCAGTGTTCCGTAAGTGCCCACAGGTGTCTGTAGGGTTCCGTAGGGGTCTGTAGGGTTCCGTAGGCACCTGCAGTGTTCTGTAGGAGCCCATAGGGTTTTAGTGAGGTTCCGTTGTGTTGCTAAGGGTCTTGTAGAGTGCTGTCGGGTCCTGGAGTATTCTGTAGGGTTCCAGAGGGGCTGGTAGGGTTCTGTCGAAATCTGAAGGGTTCCCTAGGGGCCCATAGAGTCCCGTAGATTTCCGTAGGGACCTGTAGGGTTGTGTAAGTGCCCGCAGAAGTCTGTAGGAGTCTGTGGGATTCTGTAAGGTTCCGGAGGGTTCTGCAGGGTTCCGTAGGGACCCGTAGAGTTCCGTAGTGGCTGGTAAAGTTCCGTAGGGCCCTGTGGGGTTCTGTATGGACCTGTAGGGTTCCGTAGGGGCCTGCAGGGTTCCGTAAGTGCCCGCAGGTGTCTGTAGGGTTCCGTAGGGGTCTGTAGGGTTCCGTAGGCACCTGCAGTGTTCTGTAGGAGCCCATAGGGTTTTAGTGAGGTTCCGTTGTGTTGCTAAGGGTCTTGTAGAGTCCTGTCGAGTCCTGGAGTATTCTGTAGGGTTCCAGAGGGCCTCGTAGGGTTCCGTCGAAATCTGAAGGGTTCCCTAGGGGCCCGTAGAGTCCCGTAGATTTCCGTAGGGGCCTGTAGGGTTATGTAAGTGCCCGCAGGGGTTGGTAGGAGCTTGTAGGGTGCCATATGTTTCCGGAGGGTTGTGTAGGGTTCCGTAGGGGCTGGTAGGGTTCCATAAAGTTCCGTGGGTTCCTGCAGAGTTCTGCAAGTGCCCGCAAGGGCCTGTAGGGGCCCACAGTGTTTCTGTCAGGTTCCGTAGAGTTCCGTAGGGGCCATATTTTTCTGTAGTGGCTGGTAGTATTCAGTAGGGGTCTGTAGGGTTCCGTAGGCGCCTGCAGTGTTCCGTAAGTGCCCACAGGTGTCTGTAGGGTTCCGTAGGGGTCTGTAGGGTTCCGTAGGCACCTGCAGTGTTCTGTAGGAGCCCATAGGGTTTTAGTGAGGTTCCGCTGTGTTGCTAAGGGTCTTGTAGAGTGCTGTCGGGTCCTGGAGTATTCTGTAGGGTTCCAGAGGGGCTGGTAGGGTTCCATCGAAATCTATAGGGTTCCCTAGGGGCCCATAGAGTCCCGTAGATTTCCGTAGGGACCTGTAGGGTTGTGTAAGTGCCCGCAGAAGTCTGTAGGAGTCTGTGGGATTCTGTAAGGTTCCGGAGGGTTCTGCAGGGTTCCGTAGGGACCCGTAGAGTTCCGTAGTGGCTGGTAAAGTTCCGTAGGGCCCTGTGGGGTTCTGTATGGACCTGTAGGGTTCCGTAGGGGCCTTCAGGGTTCCGTAAGTGCCCGCAGGTGTCTGTAGGGTTCCGTAGGGGTCTGTAGGGTTCCGTAGGCACCTGCAGTGTTCTGTAGGAGCCCATAGGGTTTTAGTGAGGTTCCGTTGTGTTGCTAAGGGTCTTGTAGAGTGCTGTCGGGTCCTGGAGTATTCTGTAGGGTTCCAGAGGGGCTGGTAGGGTTCCGTCGAAATCTGAAGGGTTCCCTAGGGGCCCGTAGAGTCCCGTAGATTTCCGTAGGGGCCTGTAGGGTTGTGTAAGTGCCCGCAGGGGTTGGTAGGAGCTTGTAGGGTGCCATATGTTTCCGGAGGGTTGTGTAGGGTTCCGTAGGGGCCTGTGGTGTTCCCTAGGGGCCTGTAGAGTCTCGTACAGTTCCGTAGGGTCCTGTAGGTTTCCATAAGCGCCCGCAGAGGTCTGAAGGGGCCCGTACTGTTCCGTAAGGATCCATAGGGTTCCCTAGAGCTTCGTAGGTTCCCTAGAGGCCTCTGGAGTACCGCAGGAGCCAGTAGTGTTCCGTAGGGTCCTCTAGGGTTGAGTAAGTGCCCGCAGGAGTCTATAGGAATCCGTGGGATTCTGTAAGGTTCTGGAGGGTTCTGCAGGGTTCCGTAGGGGCCCGTAGAGTTCCGTAGTGGCTGGTGAAGTTCCCTAGGGCCCTGTACCGTTCCGTAACTGCCTGCAAGGGTCTTTAGGCTTCCGTAGGGGCTGGTAGGGTTCCATAAAGTTCCGTGGGTTCCTGCAGAGTTCTGCAAGTGCCCGCAAGGGCCTGTAGGGGCCCACAGTGTTTCTGTCAGGTTCCGTAGAGTTCCGTAGGGGCCATATTTTTCTGTAGTGGCTGGTAGTATTCAGTAGGGGTCTGTAGGGTTCCGTAGGCGCCTGCAGTGTTCCGTAAGTGCCCACAGGTGTCTGTAGGGTTCCGTAGGGGTCTGTAGGGTTCCGTAGGCACCTGCAGTGTTCTGTAGGAGCCCATAGGGTTTTAGTGAGGTTCCGTTGTGTTGCTAAGGGTCTTGTAGAGTGCTGTCGGGTCCTGGAGTATTCTGTAGGGTTCCAGAGGGGCTGGTAGGGTTCTGTCGAAATCTGAAGGGTTCCCTAGGGGCCCATAGAGTCCCGTAGATTTCCGTAGGGACCTGTAGGGTTGTGTAAGTGCCCGCAGAAGTCTGTAGGAGTCTGTGGGATTCTGTAAGGTTCCGGAGGGTTCTGCAGGGTTCCGTAGGGACCCGTAGAGTTCCGTAGTGGCTGGTAAAGTTCCGTAGGGCCCTGTGGGGTTCTGTATGGACCTGTAGGGTTCCGTAGGGGCCTGCAGGGTTCCGTAAGTGCCCGCAGGTGTCTGTAGGGTTCCGTAGGGGTCTGTAGGGTTCCGTAGGCACCTGCAGTGTTCTGTAGGAGCCCATAGGGTTTTAGTGAGGTTCCGTTGTGTTGCTAAGGGTCTTGTAGAGTCCTGTCGAGTCCTGGAGTATTCTGTAGGGTTCCAGAGGGCCTCGTAGGGTTCCGTCGAAATCTGAAGGGTTCCCTAGGGGCCCGTAGAGTCCCGTAGATTTCCGTAGGGGCCTGTAGGGTTATGTAAGTGCCCGCAGGGGTTGGTAGGAGCTTGTAGGGTGCCATATGTTTCCGGAGGGTTGTGTAGGGTTCCGTAGGGGCTGGTAGGGTTCCATAAAGTTCCGTGGGTTCCTGCAGAGTTCTGCAAGTGCCCGCAAGGGCCTGTAGGGGCCCACAGTGTTTCTGTCAGGTTCCGTAGAGTTCCGTAGGGGCCATATTTTTCTGTAGTGGCTGGTAGTATTCAGTAGGGGTCTGTAGGGTTCCGTAGGCGCCTGCAGTGTTCCGTAAGTGCCCACAGGTGTCTGTAGGGTTCCGTAGGGGTCTGTAGGGTTCCGTAGGCACCTGCAGTGTTCTGTAGGAGCCCATAGGGTTTTAGTGAGGTTCCGCTGTGTTGCTAAGGGTCTTGTAGAGTGCTGTCGGGTCCTGGAGTATTCTGTAGGGTTCCAGAGGGGCTGGTAGGGTTCCATCGAAATCTATAGGGTTCCCTAGGGGCCCATAGAGTCCCGTAGATTTCCGTAGGGACCTGTAGGGTTGTGTAAGTGCCCGCAGAAGTCTGTAGGAGTCTGTGGGATTCTGTAAGGTTCCGGAGGGTTCTGCAGGGTTCCGTAGGGACCCGTAGAGTTCCGTAGTGGCTGGTAAAGTTCCGTAGGGCCCTGTGGGGTTCTGTATGGACCTGTAGGGTTCCGTAGGGGCCTTCAGGGTTCCGTAAGTGCCCGCAGGTGTCTGTAGGGTTCCGTAGGGGTCTGTAGGGTTCCGTAGGCACCTGCAGTGTTCTGTAGGAGCCCATAGGGTTTTAGTGAGGTTCCGTTGTGTTGCTAAGGGTCTTGTAGAGTGCTGTCGGGTCCTGGAGTATTCTGTAGGGTTCCAGAGGGGCTGGTAGGGTTCCGTCGAAATCTGAAGGGTTCCCTAGGGGCCCGTAGAGTCCCGTAGATTTCCGTAGGGGCCTGTAGGGTTGTGTAAGTGCCCGCAGGGGTTGGTAGGAGCTTGTAGGGTGCCATATGTTTCCGGAGGGTTGTGTAGGGTTCCGTAGGGGCCTGTGGTGTTCCCTAGGGGCCTGTAGAGTCTCGTACAGTTCCGTAGGGTCCTGTAGGTTTCCATAAGCGCCCGCAGAGGTCTGAAGGGGCCCGTACTGTTCCGTAAGGATCCATAGGGTTCCCTAGAGCTTCGTAGGTTCCCTAGAGGCCTCTGGAGTACCGCAGGAGCCAGTAGTGTTCCGTAGGGTCCTCTAGGGTTGAGTAAGTGCCCGCAGGAGTCTATAGGAATCCGTGGGATTCTGTAAGGTTCTGGAGGGTTCTGCAGGGTTCCGTAGGGGCCCGTAGAGTTCCGTAGTGGCTGGTGAAGTTCCCTAGGGCCCTGTACCGTTCCGTAACTGCCTGCAAGGGTCTTTAGGCTTCCGTAGGGGCTGGTAGGGTTCCATAAAGTTCCGTGGGTTCCTGCAGAGTTCTGCAAGTGCCCGCAAGGGCCTGTAGGGGCCCACAGTGTTTCTGTCAGGTTCCGTAGAGTTCCGTAGGGGCCATATTTTTCTGTAGTGGCTGGTAGTATTCAGTAGGGGTCTGTAGGGTTCCGTAGGCGCCTGCAGTGTTCCGTAAGTGCCCACAGGTGTCTGTAGGGTTCCGTAGGGGTCTGTAGGGTTCCGTAGGCACCTGCAGTGTTCTGTAGGAGCCCATAGGGTTTTAGTGAGGTTCCGTTGTGTTGCTAAGGGTCTTGTAGAGTGCTGTCGGGTCCTGGAGTATTCTGTAGGGTTCCAGAGGGGCTGGTAGGGTTCCATCGAAATCTATAGGGTTCCCTAGGGGCCCATAGAGTCCCGTAGATTTCCGTAGGGACCTGTAGGGTTGTGTAAGTGCCCGCAGAAGTCTGTAGGAGTCTGTGGGATTCTGTAAGGTTCCGGAGGGTTCTGCAGGGTTCCGTAGGGACCCGTAGAGTTCCGTAGTGGCTGGTAAAGTTCCGTAGGGCCCTGTGGGGTTCTGTATGGACCTGTAGGGTTCCGTAGGGGCCTGCAGGGTTCCGTAAGTGCCCGCAGGTGTCTGTAGGGTTCCGTAGGGGTCTGTAGGGTTCCGTAGGCACCTGCAGTGTTCTGTAGGAGCCCATAGGGTTTTAGTGAGGTTCCGTTGTGTTGCTAAGGGTCTTGTAGAGTCCTGTCGGGTCCTGGAGTATTCTGTAGGGTTCCAGAGGGCCTCGTAGGGTTCCATCGAAATCTGAAGGGTTCCCTAGGGGCCCGTAGAGTCCCGTAGATTTCCGTAGGGGCCTGTAGGGTTATGTAAGTGCCCGCAGGGGTTGGTAGGAGCTTGTAGGGTGCCATATGTTTCCGGAGGGTTGTGTAGGGTTCCGTAGGGGCTGGTAGGGTTCCATAAAGTTCCGTGGGTTCCTGCAGAGTTCTGCAAGTGCCCGCAAGGGCCTGTAGGGGCCCACAGTGTTTCTGTCAGGTTCCGTAGAGTTCCGTAGGGGCCATATTTTTCTGTAGTGGCTGGTAGTATTCAGTAGGGGTCTGTAGGGTTCCGTAGGCGCCTGCAGTGTTCCGTAAGTGCTCACAGGTGTCTGTAGGGTTCCGTAGGGGTCTGTAGGGTTCCGTAGGCACCTGCAGTGTTCTGTAGGAGCCCATAGGGTTTTAGTGAGGTTCCGTTGTGTTGCTAAGGGTCTTGTAGAGTGCTGTCGGGTCCTGGAGTATTCTGTAGGGTTCCAGAGGGGCTGGTAGGGTTCCATCGAAATCTATAGGGTTCCCTAGGGGCCCATAGAGTCCCGTAGATTTCCGTAGGGACCTGTAGGGTTGTGTAAGTGCCCGCAGAAGTCTGTAGGAGTCTGTGGGATTCTGTAAGGTTCCGGAGGGTTCTGCAGGGTTCCGTAGGGACCCGTAGAGTTCCGTAGTGGCTGGTAAAGTTCCGTAGGGCCCTGTGGGGTTCTGTATGGACCTGTAGGGTTCCGTAGGGGCCTGCAGGGTTCCGTAAGTGCCCGCAGGTGTCTGTAGGGTTCCGTAGGGGTCTGTAGGGTTCCGTAGGCACCTGCAGTGTTCTGTAGGAGCCCATAGGGTTTTAGTGAGGTTCCGTTGTGTTGCTAAGGGTCTTGTAGAGTGCTGTCGGGTCCTGGAGTATTCTGTAGGGTTCCAGAGGGGCTGGTAGGGTTCCGTCGAAATCTGAAGGGTTCCCTAGGGGCCCGTAGAGTCCCGTAGATTTCCGTAGGGGCCTGTAGGGTTGTGTAAGTGCCCGCAGGGGTTGGTAGGAGCTTGTAGGGTGCCATATGTTTCCGGAGGGTTGTGTAGGGTTCCGTAGGGGCCTGTGGTGTTCCCTAGGGGCCTGTAGAGTCTCGTACAGTTCCGTAGGGTCCTGTAGGTTTCCATAAGCGCCCGCAGAGGTCTGAAGGGGCCCGTACTGTTCCGTAAGGATCCATAGGGTTCCCTAGAGCTTCGTAGGTTCCCTAGAGGCCTCTGGAGTACCGCAGGAGCCAGTAGTGTTCCGTAGGGTCCTCTAGGGTTGAGTAAGTGCCCGCAGGAGTCTATAGGAATCCGTGGGATTCTGTAAGGTTCTGGAGGGTTCTGCAGGGTTCCGTAGGGGCCCGTAGAGTTCCGTAGTGGCTGGTAAAGTTCCCTAGGGCCCTGTACCGTTCCGTAACTGCCTGCAAGGGTCTTTAGGCTTCCGTAGGGGCTGGTAGGGTTCCATAAAGTTCCGTGGGTTCCTGCAGAGTTCTGCAAGTGCCCGCAAGGGCCTGTAGGGGCCCACAGTGTTTCTGTCAGGTTCCGTAGAGTTCCGTAGGGGCCATATTTTTCTGTAGTGGCTGGTAGTATTCAGTAGGGGTCTGTAGGGTTCCGTAGGCGCCTGCAGTGTTCTGTAGGAGCCCATAGGGTTTTAGTGAGGTTCCGTTGTGTTGCTAAGGGTCTTGTAGAGTCCTGTCGGGTCCTGGAGTATTCTGTAGGGTTCCAGAGGGCCTCGTAGGGTTCCATCGAAATCTGAAGGGTTCCCTAGGGGCCCGTAGAGTCCCGTAGATTTCCGTAGGGGCCTGTAGGGTTATGTAAGTGCCCGCAGGGGTTGGTAGGAGCTTGTAGGGTGCCATATGTTTCCGGAGAGTTGTGTAGGGTTCCGTAGGGGCTGGTAGGGTTCCATAAAGTTCCGTGGGTTCCTGCAGAGTTCTGCAAGTGCCCGCAAGGGCCTGTAGGGGCCCACAGTGTTTCTGTCAGGTTCCGTAGAGTTCCGTAGGGGCCATATTTTTCTGTAGTGGCTGGTAGTATTCAGTAGGGGTCTGTAGGGTTCCGTAGGCGCCTGCAGTGTTCCGTAAGTGCCCACAGGTGTCTGTAGGGTTCCGTAGGGGTCTGTAGGGTTCCGTAGGCACCTGCAGTGTTCTGTAGGAGCCCATAGGGTTTTAGTGAGGTTCCGTTGTGTTGCTAAGGGTCTTGTAGAGTGCTGTCGGGTCCTGGAGTATTCTGTAGGGTTCCAGAGGGGCTGGTAGGGTTCCTTCGAAATCTATAGGGTTCCCTAGGGGCCCATAGAGTCCCGTAGATTTCCGTAGGGACCTGTAGGGTTGTGTAAGTGCCCGCAGAAGTCTGTAGGAGTCTGTGGGATTCTGTAAGGTTCCGGAGGGTTCTGCAGGGTTCCGTAGGGACCCGTAGAGTTCCGTAGTGGCTGGTAAAGTTCCGTAGGGCCCTGTGGGGTTCTGTATGGACCTGTAGGGTTCCGTAGGGGCCTGCAGGGTTCCGTAAGTGCCCGCAGGTGTCTGTAGGGTTCCGTAGGGGTCTGTAGGGTTCCGTAGGCACCTGCAGTGTTCTGTAGGAGCCCATAGGGTTTTAGTGAGGTTCCGTTGTGTTGCTAAGGGTCTTGTAGAGTGCTGTCGGGTCCTGGAGTATTCTGTAGGGTTCCAGAGGGGCTGGTAGGGTTCCGTCGAAATCTGAAGGGTTCCCTAGGGGCCCGTAGAGTCCCGTAGATTTCCGTAGGGGCCTGTAGGGTTGTGTAAGTGCCCGCAGGGGTTGGTAGGAGCTTGTAGGGTGCCATATGTTTCCGGAGGGTTGTGTAGGGTTCCGTAGGGGCCTGTGGTGTTCCCTAGGGGCCTGTAGAGTCTCGTACAGTTCCGTAGGGTCCTGTAGGTTTCCATAAGCGCCCGCAGAGGTCTGAAGGGGCCCGTACTGTTCCGTAAGGATCCATAGGGTTCCCTAGAGCTTCGTAGGTTCCCTAGAGGCCTCTGGAGTACCGCAGGAGCCAGTAGTGTTCCGTAGGGTCCTCTAGGGTTGAGTAAGTGCCCGCAGGAGTCTATAGGAATCCGTGGGATTCTGTAAGGTTCTGGAGGGTTCTGCAGGGTTCCGTAGGGGCCCGTAGAGTTCCGTAGTGGCTGGTAAAGTTCCCTAGGGCCCTGTACCGTTCCGTAACTGCCTGCAAGGGTCTTTAGGCTTCCGTAGGGGCTGGTAGGGTTCCATAAAGTTCCGTGGGTTCCTGCAGAGTTCTGCAAGTGCCCGCAAGGGCCTGTAGGGGCCCACAGTGTTTCTGTCAGGTTCCGTAGAGTTCCGTAGGGGCCATATTTTTCTGTAGTGGCTGGTAGTATTCTGTAGGGGTCTGTAGGGTTCCGTAGGCGCCTGCAGTGTTCTGTAGGAGCCCATAGGGTTTTAGTGAGGTTCCGTTGTGTTGCTAAGGGTCTTGTAGAGTGCTGTCGGGTCCTGGAGTATTCTGTAGGGTTCCAGAGGGGCTGGTAGGGTTCTGTCGAAATCTGAAGGGTTCCCTAGGGGCCCATAGAGTCCCGTAGATTTCCGTAGGGACCTGTAGGGTTGTGTAAGTGCCCGCAGAAGTCTGTAGGAGTCTGTGGGATTCTGTAAGGTTCCGGAGGGTTCTGCAGGGTTCCGTAGGGACCCGTAGAGTTCCGTAGTGGCTGGTAAATTTCCGTAGGGCCCTGTGGGGTTCTGTATGGACCTGTAGGGTTCCGTAGGGGCCTGCAGGGTTCCGTAAGTGCCCGCAGGTGTCTGTGGGGTTCCGTAGGGGTCTGTAGGGTTCCGTAGGCACCTGCAGTGTTCTGTAGGAGCCCATAGGGTTTTAGTGAGGTTCCGTTGTGTTGCTAAGGGTCTTGTAGAGTCCTGTCGAGTCCTGGAGTATTCTGTAGGGTTCCAGAGGGCCTCGTAGGGTTCCGTCGAAATCTGAAGGGTTCCCTAGGGGCCCGTAGAGTCCCGTAGATTTCCGTAGGGGCCTGTAGGGTTATGTAAGTGCCCGCAGGGGTTGGTAGGAGCTTGTAGGGTGCCATATGTTTCCGGAGGGTTGTGTAGGGTTCCGTAGGGGCTGGTAGGGTTCCATAAAGTTCCGTGGGTTCCTGCAGAGTTCTGCAAGTGCCCGCAAGGGCCTGTAGGGGCCCACAGTGTTTCTGTCAGGTTCCGTAGAGTTCCGTAGGGGCCATATTTTTCTGTAGTGGCTGGTAGTATTCAGTAGGGGTCTGTAGGGTTCCGTAGGCGCCTGCAGTGTTCCGTAAGTGCCCACAGGTGTCTGTAGGGTTCCGTAGGGGTCTGTAGGGTTCCGTAGGCACCTGCAGTGTTCTGTAGGAGCCCATAGGGTTTTAGTGAGGTTCCGCTGTGTTGCTAAGGGTCTTGTAGAGTGCTGTCGGGTCCTGGAGTATTCTGTAGGGTTCCAGAGGGGCTGGTAGGGTTCCATCGAAATCTATAGGGTTCCCTAGGGGCCCATAGAGTCCCGTAGATTTCCGTAGGGACCTGTAGGGTTGTGTAAGTGCCCGCAGAAGTCTGTAGGAGTCTGTGGGATTCTGTAAGGTTCTGGAGGGTTCTGCAGGGTTCCGTAGGGACCCGTAGAGTTCCGTAGTGGCTGGTAAAGTTCCGTAGGGCCCTGTGGGGTTCTGTATGGACCTGTAGGGTTCTGTAGGGGCCTGCAGGGTTCCGTAAGTGCCCGCAGGTG
The DNA here is from genome assembly GCF_964106895.1 of Numenius arquata. Taxonomy (NCBI): domain Eukaryota; kingdom Metazoa; phylum Chordata; class Aves; order Charadriiformes; family Scolopacidae; genus Numenius; species Numenius arquata. Next base: position 263,229 of record NW_027414178.1, read on the forward strand.
TCTGTAGGGTTCCGTAGGGGTCTGTAGGGTTCCGTAGGCACCTGCAGTGTTCTGTAGGAGCCCATAGGGTTTTAGTGAGGTTCCGTTGTGTTGCTAAGGGTCTTGTAGAGTGCTGTCGGGTCCTGGAGTATTCTGTAGGGTTCCAGAGGGGCTGGTAGGGTTCCATCGAAATCTATAGGGTTCCCTAGGGGCCCATAGAGTCCCGTAGATTTCCGTAGGGACCTGTAGGGTTGTGTAAGTGCCCGCAGAAGTCTGTAGGAGTCTGTGGGATTCTGTAAGGTTCCGGAGGGTTCTGCAGGGTTCCGTAGGGACCCGTAGAGTTCCGTAGTGGCTGGTAAAGTTCCGTAGGGCCCTGTGGGGTTCTGTATGGACCTGTAGGGTTCCGTAGGGGCCTGCAGGGTTCCGTAAGTGCCCGCAGGTGTCTGTAGGGTTCCGTAGGGGTCTGTAGGGTTCCGTAGGCACCTGCAGTGTTCTGTAGGAGCCCATAGGGTTTTAGTGAGGTTCCGTTGTGTTGCTAAGGGTCTTGTAGAGTGCTGTCGGGTCCTGGAGTATTCTGTAGGGTTCCAGAGGGGCTGGTAGGGTTCCGTCGAAATCTGAAGGGTTCCCTAGGGGCCCGTAGAGTCCCGTAGATTTCCGTAGGGGCCTGTAGGGTTGTGTAAGTGCCCGCAGGGGTTGGTAGGAGCTTGTAGGGTGCCATATGTTTCCGGAGGGTTGTGTAGGGTTCCGTAGGGGCCTGTGGTGTTCCCTAGGGGCCTGTAGAGTCTCGTACAGTTCCGTAGGGTCCTGTAGGTTTCCATAAGCGCCCGCAGAGGTCTGAAGGGGCCCGTACTGTTCCGTAAGGATCCATAGGGTTCCCTAGAGCTTCGTAGGTTCCCTAGAGGCCTCTGGAGTACCGCAGGAGCCAGTAGTGTTCCGTAGGGTCCTCTAGGGTTGAGTAAGTGCCCGCAGGAGTCTATAGGAATCCGTGGGATTCTGTAAGGTTCTGGAGGGTTCTGCAGGGTTCCGTAGGGGCCCGTAGAGTTCCGTAGTGGCTGGTGAAGTTCCCTAGGGCCCTGTACCGTTCCGTAACTGCCTGCAAGGGTCTTTAGGCTTCCGTAGGGGCTGGTAGGGTTCCATAAAGTTCCGTGGGTTCCTGCAGAGTTCTGCAAGTGCCCGCAAGGGCCTGTAGGGGCCCACAGTGTTTCTGTCAGGTTCCGTAGAGTTCCGTAGGGGCCATATTTTTCTGTAGTGGCTGGTAGTATTCAGTAGGGGTCTGTAGGGTTCCGTAGGCGCCTGCAGTGTTCCGTAAGTGCCCACAGGTGTCTGTAGGGTTCCGTAGGGGTCTGTAGGGTTCCGTAGGCACCTGCAGTGTTCTGTAGGAGCCCATAGGGTTTTAGTGAGGTTCCGTTGTGTTGCTAAGGGTCTTGTAGAGTCCTGTCGAGTCCTGGAGTATTCTGTAGGGTTCCAGAGGGCCTCGTAGGGTTCCGTCGAAATCTGAAGGGTTCCCTAGGGGCCCGTAGAGTCCCGTAGATTTCCGTAGGGGCCTGTAGGGTTATGTAAGTGCCCGCAGGGGTTGGTAGGAGCTTGTAGGGTGCCATATGTTTCCGGAGGGTTGTGTAGGGTTCCGTAGGGGCTGGTAGGGTTCCATAAAGTTCCGTGGGTTCCTGCAGAGTTCTGCAAGTGCCCGCAAGGGCCTGTAGGGGCCCACAGTGTTTCTGTCAGGTTCCGTAGAGTTCCGTAGGGGCCATATTTTTCTGTAGTGGCTGGTAGTATTCAGTAGGGGTCTGTAGGGTTCCGTAGGCGCCTGCAGTGTTCTGTAGGAGCCCATAGGGTTTTAGTGAGGTTCCGTTGTGTTGCTAAGGGTCTTGTAGAGTCCTGTCGAGTCCTGGAGTATTCTGTAGGGTTCCAGAGGGCCTCGTAGGGTTCCGTCGAAATCTGAAGGGTTCCCTAGGGGCCCGTAGAATCCCGTAGATTTCGTAGGGGCCTGTAGGGTTATGTAAGTGCCCGCAGGGGTTGGTAGGAGCTTGTAGGGTGCCATATGTTTCCGGAGGGTTGTGTAGGGTTCCGTAGGGGCTGGTAGGGTTCCATAAAGTTCCGTGGGTTCCTGCAGAGTTCTGCAAGTGCCCGCAAGGGCCTGTAGGGGCCCACAGTGTTTCTGTCAGGTTCCGTAGAGTTCCGTAGGGGCCATATTTTTCTGTAGTGGCTGGTAGTATTCAGTAGGGGTCTGTAGGGTTCCGTAGGCGCCTGCAGTGTTCCGTAAGTGCCCACAGGTGTCTGTAGGGTTCCGTAGGGGTCTGTAGGGTTCCGTAGGCACCTGCAGTGTTCTGTAGGAGCCCATAGGGTTTTAGTGAGGTTCCGTTGTGTTGCTAAGGGTCTTGTAGAGTGCTGTCGGGTCCTGGAGTATTCTGTAGGGTTCCAGAGGGGCTGGTAGGGTTCCATCGAAATCTATAGGGTTCCCTAGGGGCCCATAGAGTCCCGTAGATTTCCGTAGGGACCTGTAGGGTTGTGTAAGTGCCCGCAGAAGTCTGTAGGAGTCTGTGGGATTCTGTAAGGTTCCGGAGGGTTCTGCAGGGTTCCGTAGGGACCCGTAGAGTTCCGTAGTGGCTGGTAAAGTTCCGTAGGGCCCTGTGGGGTTCTGTATGGACCTGTAGGGTTCTGTAGGGGCCTGCAGGGTTCCGTAAGTGCCCGCAGGTGTCTGTAGGGTTCCGTAGGGGTCTGTAGGGTTCCGTAGGCACCTGCAGTGTTCTGTAGGAGCCCATAGGGTTTTAGTGAGGTTCCGTTGTGTTGCTAAGGGTCTTGTAGAGTGCTGTCGGGTCCTGGAGTATTCTGTAGGGTTCCAGAGGGGCTGGTAGGGTTCCGTCGAAATCTGAAGGGTTCCCTAGGGGCCCGTAGAGTCCCGTAGATTTCCGTAGGGGCCTGTAGGGTTGTGTAAGTGCCCGCAGGGGTTGGTAGGAGCTTGTAGGGTGCCATATGTTTCCGGAGGGTTGTGTAGGGTTCCGTAGGGGCCAGTGGTGTTCCCTAGGGGCCTGTAGAGTCTCGTACAGTTCCGTAGGGTCCTGTAGGTTTCCATAAGCGCCCGCAGAGGTCTGAAGGGGCCCGTACTGTTCCGTAAGGATCCATAGGGTTCCCTAGAGCTTCGTAGGTTCCCTAGAGGCCTCTGGAGTACCGCAGGAGCCAGTAGTGTTCCGTAGGGTCCTCTAGGGTTGAGTAAGTGCCCGCAGGAGTCTATAGGAATCCGTGGGATTCTGTAAGGTTCTGGAGGGTTCTGCAGGGTTCCGTAGGGGCCCGTAGAGTTCCGTAGTGGCTGGTGAAGTTCCCTAGGGCCCTGTACCGTTCCGTAACTGCCTGCAAGGGTCTTTAGGCTTCCGTAGGGGCTGGTAGGGTTCCATAAAGTTCCGTGGGTTCCTGCAGAGTTCTGCAAGTGCCCGCAAGGGCCTGTAGGGGCCCACAGTGTTTCTGTCAGGTTCCGTAGAGTTCCGTAGGGGCCATATTTTTCTGTAGTGGCTGGTAGTATTCAGTAGGGGTCTGTAGGGTTCCGTAGGCGCCTGCAGTGTTCCGTAAGTGCCCACAGGTGTCTGTAGGGTTCCGTAGGGGTCTGTAGGGTTCCGTAGGCACCTGCAGTGTTCTGTAGGAGCCCATAGGGTTTTAGTGAGGTTCCGTTGTGTTGCTAAGGGTCTTGTAGAGTGCTGTCGGGTCCTGGAGTATTCTGTAGGGTTCCAGAGGGGCTGGTAGGGTTCCATCGAAATCTATAGGGTTCCCTAGGGGCCCATAGAGTCCCGTAGATTTCCGTAGGGACCTGTAGGGTTGTGTAAGTGCCCGCAGAAGTCTGTAGGAGTCTGTGGGATTCTGTAAGGTTCCGGAGGGTTCTGCAGGGTTCCGTAGGGACCCGTAGAGTTCCGTAGTGGCTGGTAAAGTTCCGTAGGGCCCTGTGGGGTTCTGTATGGACCTGTAGGGTTCCGTAGGGGCCTTCAGGGTTCCGTAAGTGCCCGCAGGTGTCTGTAGGGTTCCGTAGGGGTCTGTAGGGTTCCGTAGGCACCTGCAGTGTTCTGTAGGAGCCCATAGGGTTTTAGTGAGGTTCCGTTGTGTTGCTAAGGGTCTTGTAGAGTGCTGTCGGGTCCTGGAGTATTCTGTAGGGTTCCAGAGGGGCTGGTAGGGTTCCGTCGAAATCTGAAGGGTTCCCTAGGGGCCCGTAGAGTCCCGTAGATTTCCGTAGGGGCCTGTAGGGTTGTGTAAGTGCCCGCAGGGGTTGGTAGGAGCTTGTAGGGTGCCATATGTTTCCGGAGGGTTGTGTAGGGTTCCGTAGGGGCCTGTGGTGTTCCCTAGGGGCCTGTAGAGTCTCGTACAGATCCGTAGGGTCCTGTAGGTTTCCATAAGCGCCCGCAGAGGTCTGAAGGGGCCCGTACTGTTCCGTAAGGATCCATAGGGTTCCCTAGGGCTTCGTAGGTTCCCTAGAGGCCTCTGGAGTACCGCAGGAGCCAGTAGTGTTCCGTAGGGTCCTCTAGGGTTGAGTAAGTGCCCGCAGGAGTCTATAGGAATCCGTGGGATTCTGTAAGGTTCCGGAGGGTTCTGCAGGGTTCCGTAGGGACCCGTAGAGTTCCGTAGTGGCTGGTAAAGTTCCGTAGGGCCCTGTGGGGTTCTGTATGGACCTGTAGGGTTCCGTAGGGGCCTGCAGGGTTCCGTAAGTGCCCGCAGGTGTCTGTAGGGTTCCGTAGGGGTCTGTAGGGTTCCGTAGGCGCCTGCAGTGTTCTGTAGGAGCCCATAGGGTTTTAGTGAGGTTCCGTTGTGTTGCTAAGGGTCTTGTAGAGTGCTGTCGGGTCCTGGAGTATTCTGTAGGGTTCCAGAGGGCCTCGTAGGGTTCCGTCGAAATCTGAAGGGTTCCCTAGGGGCCCGTAGAGTCCCGTAGATTTCCGTAGGGGCCTGTAGGGTTATGTAAGTGCCCGCAGGGGTTGGTAGGAGCTTGTAGGGTGCCATATGTTTCCGGAGGGTTGTGTAGGGTTCCGTAGGGGCTGGTAGGGTTCCATAAAGTTCCGTGGGTTCCTGCAGAGTTCTGCAAGTGCCCGCAAGGGCCTGTAGGGGCCCACAGTGTTTCTGTCAGGTTCCGTAGAGTTCCGTAGGGGCCATATTTTTCTGTAGTGGCTGGTAGTATTCAGTAGGGGTCTGTAGGGTTCCGTAGGCGCCTGCAGTGTTCCGTAAGTGCCCACAGGTGTCTGTAGGGTTCTGTAGGGGTCTGTAGGGTTCCGTAGGCACCTGCAGTGTTCTGTAGGAGCCCATAGGGTTTTAGTGAGGTTCCGTTGTGTTGCTAAGGGTCTTGTAGAGTGCTGTCGGGTCCTGGAGTATTCTGTAGGGTTCCAGAGGGGCTGGTAGGGTTCCGTCGAAATCTGAAGGGTTCCCTAGGGGCCCGTAGAGTCCCGTAGATTTCCGTAGGGGCCTGTAGGGTTGTGTAAGTGCCCGCAGGGGTTGGTAGGAGCTTGTAGGGTGCCATATGTTTCCGGAGGGTTGTGTAGGGTTCCGTAGGGGCCTGTGGTGTTCCCTAGGGGCCTGTAGAGTCTCGTACAGTTCCGTAGGGTCCTGTAGGTTTCCATAAGCGCCCGCAGAGGTCTGAAGGGGCCCGTACTGTTCCGTAAGGATCCATAGGGTTCCGTAGAGCTTCGTAGGTTCCCTAGAGGCCTCTGGAGTACCGCAGGAGCCAGTAGTGTTCCGTAGGGTCCTCTAGGGTTGAGTAAGTGCCCGCAGGAGTCTATAGGAATCCGTGGGATTCTGTAAGGTTCTGGAGGGTTCTGCAGGGTTCCGTAGAGGCCCGTAGAGTTCCGTAGTGGCTGGTGAAGTTCCCTAGGGCCCTGTACCGTTCCGTAACTGCTTGCAAGGGTCTTTAGGCTTCCGTAGGGGCTGGTAGGGTTCCATAAAGTTCCGTGGGTTCCTGCAGAGTTCTGCAAGTGCCCGCAAGGGCCTGTAGGGGCCCACAGTGTTTCTGTCAGGTTCCGTAGAGTTCCGTAGGGGCCATATTTTTCTGTAGTGGCTGGTAGTATTCTGTAGGGGTCTGTAGGGTTCCGTAGGCGCCTGCAGTGTTCTGTAGGAGCCCATAGGGTTTTAGTGAGGTTCCGTTGTGTTGCTAAGGGTCTTGTAGAGTGCTGTCGGGTCCTGGAGTATTCTGTAGGGTTGCAGAGGGCCTCGTAGGGTTCCGTCGAAATCTATAGGGTTCCCTAGGGGCCCATAGAGTCCCGTAGATTTCCGTAGGGACCTGTAGGGTTGTGTAAGTGCCCGCAGTAGTCTGTAGGAGTCTGTGGGATTCTGTAAAGTTCCGGAGGGTTCTGCAGGGTTCCGTAGGGACCCGTAGAGTTCCGTAGTGGCTGGTAAAGTTCCGTAGGGCCCTGTGGGGTTCTGTATGGACCTGTAGGCTTCCGTAGGGGCCTTCAGGGTTCCGTAAGTGCCCGCAGGTGTCTGTAGGGTTCCGTAGGGGTCTGTAGGGTTCCGTAGGCACCTGCAGTGTTCTGTAGGAGCCCATAGGGTTTTAGTGAGGTTCCGTTGTGTTGCTAAGGGTCTTGTAGAGTGCTGTCGGGTCCTGGAGTATTCTGTAGGGTTCCAGAGGGGCTGGTAGGGTTCCGTCGAAATCTGAAGGGTTCCCTAGGGGCCCGTAGAGTCCCGTAGATTTCCGTAGGGGCCTGTAGGGTTGTGTAAGTGCCCGCAGGGGTTGGTAGGAGCTTGGTGGGTGCCATATGTTTCCGGAGGGTTGTGTAGGGTTCCATATGGGTCTGTGGTGTTCCCTAAGGGCCTATATAGTCTCATACGGTTCCGTAGGGGCCTGTGGTTTTCACTAGGGCCCTGCAGAGTCTTTAGATTTCCCGGTGGCTCTCGCCGGCTCTGGGTGGTAGCGCGTTGAGCTCGGTAGAGCGCCTGGCTGCAACCGGATGCGCAGGCTCAACAAATGGCGATACAGGGAGAGTGCTTGGCGGCACTCGGAGGCGCACGATAGTAGTGCGGCGAGCTCGGCAGAGCGCCCCGCGGCACCCAGAAAAGCGGGGTGATGGAGCGGCGATACGGGAGAACTCTCAGCGGCACTCGGAGGCGCCTGATGGTACCGCTGCTAGCGCGGCTGATCTCCCGGCTGCACCCCGAGCACCGTGGTGAAGGTGACGCGCGGAAACAAACATTACAACTCGCAGAGATTTATAAAGCATGTATGTTTATTGCAGCGCTGGGTGCAAGGGGGATTTCTCCACTAAACTTGTACACCGATTTGTGAAGCAAGCATCTATTGATGGTGAAAAGCATACATATTCATTATGGTGGTCAGGTTGTTATAATTAATGTCATACTATTCTAATTATTTCCAAGAACTCATTATCAAAAATCTCCTCCCCTCTCCTGACCGGATGGACAACTTTCCCAGACAGTTAGGTTCCTCCTCAGCACCTCCTTAGCATGCAGCTGCTCCCGCTATCTTATACACAAGGCCATTTCTTTATCTTGAAATGCTGGGGCTCAGAGCTTTTTTTCTTTCCCAGGCTTATTACATCAACACTAACAACCTGTAACCGTTCGTTTTCTGAATTAAGTCCCCCCTTTTCTTTCAACTTTGTAAATTCTTTTACAATCACCTATAACATATTCTCTCTCCCCATCTGATTTCTAAAAGACTTCCCAGATTCCACTCGTTCACGGATCTGATGCTTCTTCCATTGAATGTATTCGTCATTGGCCCCCCTGGTAGAATACATAAGACATCTAATTAATGCACACACTAAATTCCTAGCATAAGTGTTGCTATTAGAAGGATAAACAGTCGCTTAAGCCAAGCAAAGTTAGGTAACCACAAGGTGAACTTTTCCCAAAGATCAGAAAACCCGAATGTGGTGTCATCATGCGCAGTCAAATGCAAAATCTGAGTTTTAGCTATGAGATTTTGTAAGTCTTTCTCTACTCTCCCATTCTGGTTTACATATGAACAACAGCCTTGATTAATCACATTATGAGCCATATAAGCCTCCTTCTTTCCAGGTTAATAAGTCTAATGCCATTCTGTTTTGTTTCACCACATTTGCTAATGACTGGACTTCTTGTTGAAGTGCTTGTATAGCATCCATTGTAGATTTCTCGAGCACTTCTGTAGTGGCCGATATGTTCACAATTGCCTTTTCCAATTCACTGACGCCCAGGAACGGTATAAATCATCTTACAAAGCTGTGGAACCTTGTTCCCCTCGTCACTAGAGGGTTTTCCACTCCCCGAATTCTCCTCCAAGGTGTTCTCAGCATTCCTGAGGGGATTTCAGACTGATTAAACACCGTATCCTGGCTAGTTAGATAGCCTATCGTGCAAGTTCCCTTCCATCCTCCGGGCAGCTGTTTTCTACTATATCCATCTCCACACAACCACCAATACCCTTTAGGTAACTTACAGGGTCCAATAGTTGCCATCCAATTCGCACCTAAAAATTTCCCCGCCTTGTACCGTCCATACTCCCAGGAATATCCTTCTCCTTCGGAAATACCACTACTTTTATATGCAACTAGTTGTGTTTTGTCGCAAAAGTCAATATATGTTACCCTTATCCCTGTTAGATCCCAACTTCCCACATCAGCAGTTGTCTTATTAATCCAGTACTTGCTCCATCCCCAAGTTTTATTCTTATTCACCGGCCCCCTGTGTCTATGTTCCCCGTGTTCCCATGCACAATTGTTATTGCTAATTAATACCACAAACTCTTCTTTCAACAGTTGTAGATCAAATCTGGGTCAAATCAGGGGTAGATATTATCATCGTACTCACAATACCCATTCGACTCATCCCCCCACCTTTTGCCCAAAATTTAGGCCAGGTTCCGTTGGCATTGTTCCAATTGCTTGCTGCCACCCCACATAGAGGCAATTTCATTTCTCCTTTGGGTAGGATAGTACATACCCAAAAATTTGACAGATTAGTAGCATTTACCAATGTTCCCAGATTTCGTGAATATGTATTCACATCCCATGTCCCTCCCCCTGAAACACAAAGTCCTGGCATGTTGATGACTATTAATGTCATTAATGTCCCCAAGTTCGATCTCGTGTACTGGTCCATCCAGCCCACGAGCTCTTGTTCCCAGAACCAGTTTTTCTACCTCTCGGAGCTGTTTTTGTAAATTTATCAGGTAATCTGTTAGTATTTCATTCCCCAGCTCTGTGGATATTCCGTCTTGTACACTATATGATCTCCCATACAGTATTTCAAAGGGGCTCAAACCTTCTTTGGTTCTGGGTTTTGTTCTTATCCTGAGAAGGGCTAAGGGTAGTGATTGAGGCCAGGCCAAGTTAGCTTCCTGGCCTAGTTTCACAATTTGCGTTTTGATCAAGTGATTCATCTTTTCTACTTGACCACTCGATCGTGGGTTGTATGGGGTGTGAAGTTGCCAGTCTATACCCAATAGTCTGCTTACTTTCGAAACAACCCTTGCAGTGAAATGAGATCCTCGGTCCGAGGAAATTACTGCGGGAACCCCGAACCTTGGTATAATTTCATGCAACAACGCTTTGACCACTTCTCTTGTTTTGTTGGTTCGACAGGGAAATGCCTCTGGCCATCCTGAAAAGGTATCAGTTAACACCAATAGGTATCGAAACCCCCTTTTCTTGGAAGTTCTGAAAAATCAATTTGCCATTGTTGTCCCGGATAGTTTCCCTTCCCTATCTGGCCAAATTGGACTCTGGGGCCTGTCTTAGGGTTGTTCTGTAAACATACCTCACACTGCTGAGTGACTTGTTTGACAGTGGCGTATAGATTTTGAGCACATATTAGCCTGTTCAGGTATCTGTAAAGTGCCTCTGTTCCCCAATGAGATTTTCTATGTTCTGCCATGACCACTGCCCATAATAACGAAAAAGGGCACTTGCTGCTGGGCTATCTGTGCTTTCTGTGAAGAAACTTTATAGCCATTGTCACTTTGGCAGGCAGTAATACTGCATCTAAGAGTTTGAGAATTTCTTCAGCATGTTTGATGTGCTTCCCTTGTGTCGATAAGAGTCCTCTTCCTCTCCAGACCGCCCCGTGAGCATGCACTACCCCAAAAGCATATTTAGATTCTGTCCAGATACTTACCCGTTTTCCTTTGGCCAATTCCAGGGCTCGGGTTAGTGCTATAATCTCAGCCTTTTGGGCTGATGTATTTGCGGCCAGGGCCTTGGATTCTATTACCTTCTCTGTGGTGGTTACCGCATAGCCAGCTTTGCGTATCCCCTGTTGAATGATGCCGCTCCCGTCGGTGAACCAGGAATCCTCTGCATCCTCCAATGGTTCTTCTTTCAGGTCTGGTCGGCTGGAGTACACCGCCTCGATTGTTTCCAAGCAGTCGTGGGTCACTGATACTCCTTCGGTTCCGCTGAGGAAAGAGGCTGGATTGACAATATTAGTTACCGTTATATCTACATCATCTTGCTCTATCAGGATAGCCTGGTACTTAAGAAACCTCTGAGGTGAAAGCCAATGCCCCCCTTTTACTTCCAGTACTGCTGAGACTGTATGTGATACCATAACTGTGATTTTCTGGCCTAGGGTGAACTTACGGGCCTCTTGGATGTTTATTACCACTGCTGCCACCGCTCGGAGACAGCTAGGCCACCCTTTACTTACTTCGTCAAGCTGTTTGGAGAAGTATGCCACCGCCCTTCGATAGGGTCCCAAATTCTGGGCTAGGACTCCTAAGGCCATTCCTTGCTTTTCATAGGAAAACAACCAGAAAGGTTTAGTAGTGTCAGGTAATCCCAGGGCAGGTGCTTCCATTAACCTCTTTTTTAATCGATGGAAGGCTTTGTCTGCCTCCCTATTCCATATAGTATTCTTTGAGTCAGATTTTAAGAACTCGTATAAAGGCTTTACCAAAAGTCCGTAGTTATATATCCAGAGACGACACCATCCTGTCATTCCTAGGAAGGTTCGAAGTTCCTTAGGCGTCTGTGGTCGAGGTGTCTGGCAGATGGCCTCTTTCCTCTCCTTCCCCAGTGTCCGTTGGCCTGCGGTTATTTCATATCCCAGATAGGTCACTTGCTGCTGGGCTATCTGTGCTTTCTGTGAAGAAACTTTATAGCCATTAAGTCCAAGAAAATTTAACAGGCTCACAGTCCGTTTTATGCATGTTTCTCTGGTGTCAGGGGCGAGTAATATATCGTCCACATACTGCAAAACCACTCCTGACCCAAGCGGGCGTTTCCACTGTTCCAAGTCTTTAGCTAGCTGATTTCCAAAAAGCGTCGAGCTATTTTTGAAGCCCTGCGGTAGCACAGTCCATGTAAGCTGTGTTTTCCTCCCAGATTCTGGGTTTTCCCATTCGAATGCAAATAAAAGCTGGCTCTCTGGGCTCAAAGGCACGCAGAAAAAGGCATCCTTTAGGTTCAAAACGGTAAACCATGCCAATTCAGGTACCAGTTTAGTTAGAAGAGTGTATGGATTTGCTACTACCGGATGCAAATCCTCAACAGCTATCCTGTTGATAGCTCTGAGGTCCTGCACTATGCGATAGCTACCATCCGGCTTCTTAACAGGTAATATTGGAGTGTTATACTCTGATTCACATTCTTTCAGCAGCCCATACTCAATAAACCGATCTATAGTTGGTCGGATCCCCTCCCTGTCCTCTATTCTAAGGGGATACTGTTTAACTCTCACCGGTCGTGGTCCTTGTTGAGGCTTTATCACTATTGGGGAAGCATTTTTTGCTCTCCCCGGCACTCCCGAGGCCCAGACCCCCGGATAAATTTGGGCTTTAATCTCCTCAGGCACTCCTGTAGAAATGGGAGTTCCTATTAGGGCCAAACTTAGTATTTCAATTAGTTGATCTTCTCTTATGCGGAGTTCCATTTTCCTTTTTTGAATTTAATTTCTGCTCCCAATTGCTCTAATAAATCTCGCCCTAACAGGGGTCTCGGCGAATTTGGCAGATATAAAAATTTGTCTATCCCCAATTATTTTCCCAATTTGAACTTAAGAGGTTTGAGAAAATATGCCTTTTCGCTCCGGCCAGTGGCTCCTGTTACTGTTATAAAATCAGTATCGATAGGGGTCAGAGCTTGATTTAAAACCGAATACATTGCTCCTGTATCCACCAAAAATTCTATTCTTGTTGCTTTTTCCCTAGCCTTAGGGTAACCAGTGGATCCGCTAGGGTAGATTCCCCCGGTCCCCGTCAATCTTCTTTATAATGGGCCTGAATTTTTTCTTTTCGTCTTTTTGGGGACCCATTCTTCCAGTGCCCTCTCTGCTTACACCATGCACATTGATCTCTTTCTAATGGTTTCCTAAAATTCCCTGCTTTCGTTTCCCCCCTCCCATGTATTGCTACCACCAGTGCCCGTCTGTCCCTTTTCATATCCTCCTCCTCCTGGTTGTTAAACACTCTCCATGCCTCATCTAACAGAGTCTCTAGATTTCTGCTGTCGGTTGTTCTCAGTTTTTGCAGCTTCCTCCGGATATCGTTGGCAGACTGCCCTAAAAAGAGAGACACTAACTGCTGGATTCCTATCTCTGATCCAGGGTCCGAGGGGGTGTAGCGTCTCATTGCATCTCGTAATTTATCTAGAAACTCCGAGGGACTCTCCTTCGGCCCTCGTCTTACAGCATACAGCATTGATCAGTTAATGGCTTTCGGGATAGCCCTCTCCATCCCTGTTATAATCCAATCTCTGTAAGTTTCTAGCGCCTCTGAGTGAATGCTCCTGTTTGGGTTCCAGTGAGGGTTCTGCAAAGGGAAGTGTTCTTTAATGTCCCTTCCTGAATCTTTCAGTTGGTCCGTGGCTATATTGTGAGCAGTTTTTAAAACCAGTTGTTTCTCAGTTTCTCTTAGGTGATCTAATAATAACTGGATATCACTCCAGTCAGGATTGTGCTGCTTTACCAGAAACTGAAAATGTCTAGTAACCCCTACGGGATCATTCCGATGATTCTTTGCCACACTTTTCCAGGTTTCTAAATCAAATGAGGAAAAGGGACTTTTATCATTACGGGTGGTCCGTCCGGAGCCATGGCTTCCCTTAAGGGTGCTTGAATCGCTGCTTGCTCTGTCCTTTTCCGAGTACGGGACGATACAGGGCTGTCAGGTGGGGTTTTGGAATCAGCTTCAGTTTCTCTATCTTCTTGAGGAACCCTTACCCCATCCCAACGGTCTTCTATTGCTCTAACCGGTGGTAAGTAAGTGTCAAGAAAATCGTCTTCTTTAAGATCCCAAATCTTTTCAGGCTTTGTGCATCTCTGCCCTATGCTACAGGCTGAACAACATCTTTTTATATTACCTTTCATTTCTCCTCTTCTTTCTTTCTCTAAGGCTAATACCATCGGGTCTTGTGGAGGTAATAGCCCGCTGTCCCGTTTGTACTCTGGGTGGTTCCAAAGGGTGAAAAACATATCCGCATATGTGACTTCATCCCACATTCCTTCCCTTCTAAGGGACAGCATTAATTGTAGTATAGTATTGTAATTAAGAGTCCCGTTCAGGGCCATTTCTCCTGATCATCTAATTTGTAAAGGGGCCACCTTTGATTACAATATTCAATTAAGGTTTTCTTGTCCACGCTGCCACCTGGTGAGCCCCCGATCTCCTTCCAGTGTGCTAAAATACACCCTAGGGTACTACTTTTCAGTATCTCACTTCCTTGATTTTTGCCCTTTTAATGTTCCCTTACCCCCTTAGTTCAGAGGCGATCCTGATCTCCGTGTGTCACTTAGGTGTTACCCCCTCGCTGCCGCTGTCGCTACCTTTATCTCCAGGGGTAGGCTATGTCTCCACAGATTATTTGTTGCAACTCTCCCGCCCGCTCGATCTTTTCCCTCTCAGTCCAGCTACCACACTGTGGACACCAAAAATCGTCCTCCCGATCTACCCAAACCTCTGTATTACAAGCAAAGCACTTTAAGACAAAAATAGGATCACAAAAGTTATCCGAATGTCCAAGACACTGCCACTTAATATTCTCATTATTAGATTCACACAATGCTTCTGTACAGTCGTTCGTCTGTAAGCTTCGTTTGTCTCCGGCCGCTCTCCTCGCGGAGAACACGGAACCGCGGATCGGAACTTCACACTCGCTCTGCAGCAGTGCCGCGTCTCAATCACTCATACAACAATTACAGACAATAACACGGTAGGGATACCTTATGACAAATACACTAAATAATCAACAATATTACAATTCCACACACTAACCCAAAACCCAGGGATCCCACACCATTAGCCCAAGCTTGAGCATACCCCGGGGCGAGTACACCGACTCTTTACCACGCGTAGGACGTCTCCTCACGACTTACAGGTCCCCCCATGAAACTCTAAAACATACCTGGTCCGCAGGAGATGGTCCTTGTCTGTCCCCGCGGTGATCTGGATGAGTTGGGGAGTCCTTCCGAGAAATCTCGGGGGCGCCCAGAGGACTCCCGTCCTCAGCAGGTCCCGCAGCCGGACAGAGGGGGTCCCATCTGGGGTGCCAAATTGACGCTCGAAAACAAACCTTACAACTCGCAGAGAGTTAAAAAGCAGGTATGTTTATTGCAGCGCTGGGTGCAAGGGGGATTTCTCCGCCAAACTTGTACACCGGTTTGTGAGGCAAGCGTCCATTTATGGTAAAAAGCATACATATTCATTATGGTGGGCAGGTTATTAAAATTAAAAGCGTTACTATTCTAATTATTTCCAAGAACTCATTATCAAAAATCTCCTCCCCTGTCCTGACCAGATGGACACCTTTCCCAGACAGTTAGGTTCCTCCTCAGCACCTCCTTAGCATGCAGCTGCTCCCGCTATCTTATACACAAAGCCATTTCTTTATCTTGGAATTCTGGGGCCCCGAGCTTTTGTTCTTTCCCAGACTGTAATACAACTGCACTAACAAACTGTAACCGTTCGTTTTCTGAATCAAAGGAGCGGCGATATCGGGAGAGCGCTCGGTGGCACTCGGAGGCGCACTGTGGTACCGTGGCAAGATCCCGAGACCACCCAGAGGCACTCGCATGCACAGGGTGGAGCGCGACGAGCTCGGGAGAGCGCCCGGCGGCACCCCGAGGAGCGGGATGAGCATGCGTCGGGTCGACCAGAAGCACAGCGGCACCTGGAGGCGCACGGTGGTAGTGCGGCGAGCTCGGGAGAGCGCCCGGCGGCACCCCGACGCGCGTGGTCAACGAGTGTCGATACCGGGAGAGCGCTCGGAGGCGCACGGAGGCGCACGGTGGTAGTGCGGCGAGCTCGGGAGAGCGCCCGGCGGCACCCAGACAAGCAGGGTGAAGGAGCGGCGATATCGGGAGAGTGCTCGGCGGCACTCGGAGGCGCGCTGTGGTACCGCGGCGAGATCCCGAGAGTGCCCGCTGGCACTTGCCGGCGGACGGTGGTAGCGCGGAGAGCTCAGCAGAGCGTCCGGCGGCACCCCGAGGAGCGGGATGAGCGTGCATCGGGACGACCGGACACAGAGCGGCACCTGGAGGCGCACGGTGGTAGTGCGGCGAGCTCGGGAGAGCGCCCGGCGGCACCCCGACGCGCGTGGTCAACGAGTGTCGATACCGGGAGAGCGCTCGGCGGCACTCGGAGGCGCACGGTGGTAGCGCGGCGAGCTCGGCAGAGCACCCGGCGGCACCCCGAGCACCGTGGTGAAGGAGCGGCGATATCGGGAGAGGGCTCGGCGGCAGTCGGAGGCGCGCTGCAGTACCGCGGCGATATCCCGAGAGCACCCAGCGGCACTCGCATGTGCAGGGTGGAGCGCGAAGAGCTCGGGAGAGCGTCCGGCGGCACCCCGAGGAGCGGGATGAGCATGCGTCGGGTCGACCGGACGCACAGCGGCACCTGGAGGCGCACGGTGGTAGCGCGACGAGCTCGGGAGAGCGCCCGGCGGCACCCCGAGGAGCGGGATGAGCGTGCGTCGGGTCGACCGGACGCACAGCGGCACCTGGAGGCGCACGGTGGTAGTGCGGCAAGCTCGGGAAAGCGCCCGGCGGCACCCAGACAAGCAGGGTGAAGGAGCGGCGATACCGGGAGAGCGTTCAGCGGCACTCGGAGGCACGCGGTGGTACCGCTGTGAGCTCGGCAGTGCGCCCGGCGGCACCCCAGGCACTGTGGTGAAGGAGCAGCGATATTGGGAGAGCGCCTGGCGGCACCCCGACGTGCGGGGTCAACGAGTGGCGATACCGGGAGAGCGCTCGGTGGCACTCGGAGGCGCACGGTGGTACCGCGGCGAGATCCCGAGAGCACCCAGCGGCACTCACATGCGCAGGGTGGAGCACGAAGAGCTCGGGAGAGCGTCCGGCGGCACCCCGAGGAGCGGGATGAGCGTGCGTCGGGTCGACCGGACGCACAGCGGCACCTGGAGGCGCACGGTGGTAGCGCGACGAGCTCGGGAGAGCGCCCGGTGGCACCCCGAGGAGCGGGATGAGCGTGCGTCGGGTCGACCGGACGTACAGCGGCACCTGGAGGCGCACGGTGGTAGTGCGGCGAGCTCGGGAAAGCGCCCGGCGGCACCCCGAGGAGCGGGGTGAAGGAGCGGCGATATCGGGAGAGCGCTCGGCGGCAACTGATGAGCGGGATGAGCATGCGCCGGGTCGACCGGACGCACAGTGACACCCGGAAGCTCACGGTGGTAGCGCGGCGAGCTCGGAAGAGCCCCGCAGCACCCCGAAGAGCGGGGTGAAGGATCGGTGTGGTCGGGAGGAGGCGGAGCGACAGCCGGAGGCGCAGGGTGGTAGCATGGTGAGCTCGGACAGTGCCCGGCGGCACCCCAAAGAGAGCACTGAGGGCACGGGTGAGTCGGACGAGGACTCGTCGGCACCCCGAAGGGCGGGGGGAGCGGCTCGGGCAGGTGGGACGTGCGCCCGTCACCATCCCGAGGGGTGGGTTAAGGCTCGGCGGGATCGAGTTGGCGCCCGACGGCACCTGGAGGGGTGGGATGAGGGTGCGTCGGGGTTGGGAGGATGAGCAGCGACACCCGGAGGCGCAGAGTGGTAGCGCAGCAAGCTCGGCAGAGCGCCCGGAGGCACCCTGCCGAGCGGGGTGTATATACGGAGCGGTCGGAAGGCGCACTGCGACACCTGGAGGAGCACGGTAGTAGCGCGGCGAGCTCGGGAGAGCCCCGCATCACCCTGAAGAGCGGGGTGATGAATCGGCGTGGTCGGGAGGACGCGCAGCAACACGCAGAGGCGCATGCTGGTACAACGGCGAGCTCGGACAAGGGTTCCAGAGCTCGGGACTCTGTAGGGTTCCAGAGGGGCTCGTAGGGTTCCGTCGAAATCTGAAGGGTTCCCTAGGGGCCCGTAGAGTCCCGTAGATTTCCGTAGGGACCTGTAGGGTTATGTAAGTGCCCGCAGGGGTTGGTAGGAGCTTGTAGGGTGCCATATGTTTCCGGAGGGTTGTGTAGGGTTCCATAGGGGCCTGTGGTGTTCCCTAGGGGCCTGTAGAGTCTCGTACAGTTCCGTAGGGTCCTGTAGGTTTCCATAAGCGCCCGCAGAGGTCTGAAGGGGCCCATACTGTTCCGTAAGGATCCATAGGGTTCCGTAGAGCTTCGTAGGTTCCCTAGAGGCCTCTGGAGTACCGCAGGAGCCAGTAGTGTTCTGTAGGGGCCCGTAGGGTTCCTTCCATAGGAGCTGGCAATGTTCCGTAGGGTCCTCTAGGGTTCAGTAAGTGCCCGCAGGAGTCTGTAGGAATCCGTGGGATTCTGTAAGGTTCTGGAGGGTTCTGCAGGGTTCCGTAGGGGCCCGTAGAGTTCCGTAGTGGCTGGTAAAGTTCCCTAGGGCCCTGTACCGTTCCGTAACTGCCTGCAAGGGTCTTTAGGCTTCCGTAGGGGCTGGTAGGGTTCCATAAAGTTCCGTGGGTTCCTGCAGAGTTCTGCAAGTGCCCGCAAGGGCCTGTAGGGGCCCACAGTGTTTCTGTCAGGTTCCGTAGATTTCCGTAGGGGCCATATTTTTCTGTAGTGGCTGGTAGTATTCAGTAGGGGTCTGTAGGGTTCCGTAGGCGCCTGCAGTGTTCTGTAGGAGCCCATAGGGTTTTAGTGAGGTTCCGTTGTGTTGCTAAGGGTCTTGTAGAGTGCTGTCGGGTCCTGGAGTATTCTGTAGGGTTCCAGAGGGCCTCGTAGGGTTCCGTCGAAATCTATAGGGTTCCCTAGGGGCCCATAGAGTCCCGTAGATTTCCGTAGGGACCTGTAGGGTTGTGTAAGTGCCCGCAGGGGTTGGTAGGAGCTTGTAGGGTGCCATATGTTTCCGGAGGGTTGTGTAGGGTTCCGTAGGGGCCTGTGGTGTTCCCTAGGGGCCTGTAGAGTCTCGTACAGTTCCGTGGGATCCTGTAGGTTTCCATAAGCACCCGCAGAGGTCTGAAGGGGCCCGTACTGTTCCGTAAGGATCCATGGGATTCCGTAGAGCTTCGTAGGTTCCCTAGAGGCCTCTGGAGTACCGCAGGAGCCAGTAGTGTTCCGTAGGGTCCTCTAGGGTTGAGTAAGTGCCCGCAGGAGTCTGTAGGAGTCTGTGGGATTCTCTAAGGTTGCGGAGGGTTCTGCAGGGTTCCGTAGGGGCCCGTAGAGTTCCGTAGTGGCTGGTAAATTTCCGTAGGGCCCTGTGGGGTTCTGTATGGACCTGTAGGGTTCCGTAGGGGCCTGCAGGGTTCCGTAAGTGCCCGCAGGTGTCTGTAGGATTCCGTAGGGGTCTGTAGGGTTCCGTAGGCACCTGCAGTGTTCTGTAGGAGCCCATAGGGTTTTAGTGAGGTTCCGTTGTGTTGCTAAGGGTCTTGTAGAGTGCTGTCGGGTCCTGGAGTATTCTGTAGGGTTCCAGAGGGCCTGGTAGGGTTCCGTCGAAATCTGAAGGGTTCCCTAGGGGCCCGTAGAGTCCCGTAGATTTCCGTAGGGACTTGTAGGGTTATGTAAGTGCCCGCAGGGGTTGGTAGGAGCTTGTAGGGTGCCATATGTTTCCCGAGGGTTGTGTAGGGTTCCGTAGGGGCCTGTGGTGTTCCCTAGGGGCCTGTAGAGTCTCGTAGAGTTCCGTAGGGTCCTGTAGGTTTCCATAAGGGCCCGCAGAGGTCTGAAGGGGCCCGTACTGTTCCGTAAGGATCCATAGGGTTCCGTAGAGCTTCGTAGGTTCCCTAGAGGCCTCTGGAGTACCACAGGAGCCAGTAGTGTTCCGTAGGGTCCTCTAGGGTTGAGTAAGTGCCCGCAGGAGTCTGTAGGAATCCGTGGGATTCTGTAAGGTTCCGGAGGGTTCTGCAGCGTTCCGTAGGGGCCCGTAGAGTTCCGTAGTGGCTGGTAAAGTTCCCTAGGGCCCTGTACCGTTCCGTAACTGCCTGCAATGGTCTTTAGGCTTCCGTAGGGGCTGGTAGGGTTCCATAAAGTTCCGTGGGTTCCTGCAGAGTTCTGCAAGTGCCCGCAAGGGCCTGTAGGGGCCCACAGTGTTTCTGCCAGGTTCCGTAGAGTTCCGTAGGGGCCATATTTTTCTGTAGTGGCTGGTAGTATTCTGTAGGGGTCTGTAGGTTTCCGTAGGCACCTACAGTGTTCTATAGGAGCCCATAGGGTTTTAGTGAGGTTCCGTTGTGTTGCTAAGGGTCTTGTAGAGTGCTGTCGGGTCCTGGAGTATTCTGTAGGGTTCCAGAGGGGCTCATAGGGTTCCATCGAAATCTATAGGGTTCCCTAGGGGCCCATAGGGTCCCGTAGATTTCTGTAGGGACCTGTAGGGTTGTGTAAGTGCCCGCAGAAGTCTGTAGGAGTCTGTGGGATTCTGTAAGGTTCTGGAGGGTTCTGCAGTTTCGGTAGGGACCCGTAGAGTTCCATAGTGGCTGGTAAAGTTCCGTAGGGCCCTGTGGGGTTATGTATGGACCTGTAGGGTTCCGTAGGGGCCTGCAGGTTTCCGTAAGTGCCCGCAGGTGTCTGTAGGGTTCCGTAGGCACCTGCAGTGTTCTGTAGGAGCCCATAGGGTTTTAGTGAGGTTCCGTTGTGTTGCTAAGGGTCTTGTAGAGTCCTGTCGGGTCCTGGAGTATTCCGTAGGGTTCCAGAGGGCCTTGTAGGGTTCCGTCGAAATCTGAAGGGTTCCCTAGGGGCCCGTAGAGTCCCGTAGATTTCCGTAGGGACCTGTAGGGTTATGTAAGTGCCCGCAGGGGTTGGTAGGAGCTTGTAGGGTGCCATATGTTTCCGGAGGGTTGTGTAGGGTTCCGTAGGGGCCTGTGGTGTTCCCTAGGGGCCTGTAGTCTCGTACAGTTCCGTAGGGTCCTGTAGGTTTCCATAAGGGCCCGCAGAGGTCTGAAGGGGCCCGTACTGTTCCGTAAGGATCCATAGGGTTCCGTAGAGCTTCGTAGGTTCCCTAGAGGCCTCTGGAGTACCGCAGGAGCCAGTAGTGTTCCGTAGGGTCCTCTAGGGTTGAGTAAGTGCCCGCAGGAGTCTGTAGGAATCCGTGGGATTCTGTAAGGTTCTGGAGGGTTCTGCAGGGTTCCGTAGGGGCCCGTAGAGTTCCGTAGTGGCTGGTAAAGTTCCCTAGGGCCCTGTGGGGTTCTGTATGGACCTGTAGGGTTCCGTAGGGGCCTGCAGGGTTCTGTAAGTGCCCGTAGGTGTCTGTACGGGTCTGTAGGGTTCCGTAGGCACCTACAGTGTTCTGTAGGAGCCCATAGGGTTTTAGTGAGGTTCCGTTGTGTTGCTAAGGGTCTTGTAGAGTGCTGTCGGGTCCTGGAGTATTCTGTAGGGTTCCAGAGGGCCTTGTAGGGTTCCGTCGAAATCTGAAGGGTTCCCTAGGGGCCCGTAGAGTCCCGTAGATTTCCGCAGGGACCTGTAGGGTTATGTAAGTGCCCGCAGGGGTTGGTAGGAGCTTGTAGGGTGCCATATGTTTCCGGAGGGTTGCGTAGGGTTCCGTAGGGGCCTGTGGTGTTCCCTAGGGGCCTGTGGTGTTCCCTAGGGGCCTGTAGAGTCTCGTACAGTTCCGTAGGGTCCTGTAGGTTTCCATAAGGGCCCGCAGAGGTCTGAAGGGGCCCGTACTGTTCCGTAAGGATCCATAGGGTTCCGTAGAGCTTCGTAGGTTCCCTAGAGGCCTCTGGAGTACCGCAGGAGCCAGTAGTGTTCCGTAGGGTCCTCTAGGGTTGTTTAAGTGCCCGCAGGAGTCTGTAGGAATCCGTGGGATTCTGTAAGGTTCTGGAGGGTTCTGCAGGGTTCCGTAGGGGCCCGTAGAGTTCCGTAGTGGCTGGTAAAGTTCCCTAGGGCCCTGTACCGTTCCGTAACTGCCTGCAAGGGTCTTTAGGCTTCCGTAGGGGCTGGTAGGGTTCCATAAAGTTCCGTGGGTTCCTGCAGAGTTCTGCAAGTGCCCGCAAGGGCCTGTAGGGGCCCACAGTGTTTCTGTCAGGTTCTGTAGAGTTCCGTAGGGACCATATTTTTCTGTAGTGGCTGGTAGTATTCTGTAGGGGTCTGTAGGGTTCCGTAGGCGCCTGCAGTGTTCTGTAGGAGCCCATAGGATTTTAGTGAGGTTCCGTTGTGTTGCTAAGGGTCTTGTAGAGTGCTGTCGGGTCCTGGAGTATTCTGTAGGGTTCCAGAGGGCCTCGTAGGGTTCCATCGAAATCTATAGGGTTCCCTAGGGGCCCATAGAGTCCCGTAGATTTCCGTAGGGACCTGTAGGGTTGTGTAAGTGCCCGCAGAAGTCTGTAGGAGTCTGTGGGATTCTGTAAGGTTCCGGAGGGTTCTGCAGGGTTCTGTAGGGACCCGTAGAGTTCCGTAGTGGCTGGTAAAGTTCCGTAGGGCCCTGTGGGGTTCTGTATGGACCTGTAGGGTTCCGTAGGGACCTGCAGGTTTCCGTAAGTGCCCGTAAGTGTCTGTACGGGTCTGTAGGGTTCCATAGGCACCTACAGTGTTCTGTAGGAGCCCATAGGGTTTTAGTGAGGTTCCGTTGTGTTGCTAAGGGTCTTGTAGAGTGCTGTCGGGTCCTGGAGTATTCTGTAGGGTTCCAGAGGGGCTGGTAGGGTTCCGTCGAAATCTGAAGGGTTCCCTAGGGGCCCGTAGAGTCCCGTAGATTTCCGTAGGGACCTCTAGGGTTGTGTAAGTGCCCGCAGGGGTTGGTAGGAGCTTGTAGGGTGCCATATGTTTCCGGAGGGTTGTGTAGGGTTCCGTAGGGGCCTGTGGTGTTCCCTAGGGGCCTGTAGAGTCTCGTACAGTTCCGTAGGGTCCTGTAGGTTTCCATAAGCGCCCGCAGAGGTCTGAAGGGGCCCGTACTGTTCCGTAAGGATCCATAGGGTTCCGTAGAGCTTCGTAGGTTCCCTAGAGGCCTCTGGAGTACCGCAGGAGCCAGTAGTGTTCCGTAGGGTCCTCTAGGGTTGTTTAAGTGCCCGCAGGAGTCTGTAGGAATCCGTGGGATTCTGTAAGGTTCTGGAGGGTTCTGCAGGGTTCCGTAGGGGCCCGTAGAGTTCCGTAGTGGCTGGTAAAGTTCCCTAGGGCCCTGTGGGGTTCTGTATGGACCTGTAGGGTTCCGTAGGGGCCTGCAGGGTTCCGTAAGTGCCCGCAGGTGTCTGTACGGGTCTGTAGGGTTCCGTAGGCACCTACAGTGTTCTGTAGGAGCCCATAGGGTTTTAGTGAGGTTCCGTTGTGTTGCTAAGGGTCTTGTAGAGTGCTGTCGGGTCCTGGAGTATTCTGTAGGGTTCCAGAGGGCCTCGTAGGGTTCCATCGAAATCTATAGGGTTCCCTAGGGGCCCATAGAGTCCCGTAGATTTCCGTAGGGACCTGTAGGGTTGTGTAAGTGCCCGCAGAAGTCTGTAGGAGTCTGTGGGATTCTGTAAGGTTCTGGAGGGTTCTGCAGGGTTCTGTAAAGACCCGTAGAGTTCCGTAGTGGCTGGTAAAGTTCCGTAGGGCCCTGTGGGGTTCTGTATGGACCTGTAGGGTTCCGTAGGGGCCTGCAGGTTTCCGTAAGTGCCCGCAGGTGTCTGTAGGGTTCCGTAGGCACCTGCAGTGTTCTCTAGGAGCCCATAGGGTTTTAGTGAGGTTCCGTTGTGTTGCTAAGGGTCTTGTAGAGTCCTGTCGGGTCCTGGAGTATTCTGTAGGGTTCCAGAGGGCCTTGTAGGGTTCCGTCGAAATCTGAAGGGTTCCCTAGGGGCCCGTAGAGTCCCGTAGATTTCCATAGGGACCTGTAGGGTTATGTAAGTGCCTGCAGGGGTTGGTAGGAGCTTGTAGGGTGCCATATGTTTCCGGAGGGTTGTGTAGGGTTCCGTAGGGGCCTGTGGTGTTCCCTAGGGGCCTGTAGAGTCTCGTACAGTTCCTGGGATCCTGTAGGTTTCCATAAGGGCCCGCAGAGGTCTGAAGGGGCCCGTACTGTTCCGTAAGGATCCATAGGGTTCCGTAGAGCTTCGTAGGTTCCCTAGAGGCCTCTGGAGTACCGCAGGAGCCAGTAGTGTTCCGTAGGGTCCTCTAGGGTTGTTTAAGTGCCCGCAGGAGTCTGTAGGAATCCGTGGGATTCTGTAAGGTTCTGGAGGGTTCTGCAGGGTTCCGTAGGGGCCCGTAGAGTTCCGTAGTGGCTGGTAAAGTTCCGTAGGGCCCTGTGGGGTTCTGTATGGACCTGTAGGGTTCCGTAGGGGCCTGCAGGGTTCTGTAAGTGCCCGTAGGTGTCTGTACGGGTCTGTAGGGTTCCGTAGGCACCTACAGTGTTCTGTAGGAGCCCATAGGGTTTTAATGAGGTTCCGTTGTGTTGCTAAGGGTCTTGTAGAGTGCTGTCGGGTCCTGGAGTATTCTGTAGGGTTCCAGAGGGCCTTGTAGGGTTCCATCGAAATCTGAAGGGTTCCCTAGGGGCCCGTAGAGTCCCGTAGATTTCCGCAGGGACCTGTAGGGTTATGTAAGTGCCCGCAGGGGTTGGTAGGAGCTTGTAGGGTGCCATATGTTTCTGGAGGGTTGTGTAGGGTTCCGTAGGGGCCTGTGGTGTTCCCTAGGGGCCTGTAGAGTCTCGTACAGTTCCGTAGGGTCCTGTAGGTTTCCATAAGCGCCCGCAGAGGTCTGAAGGGGCCCGTACTGTTCCGTAAGGATCCATAGGGTTCCGTAGAGCTTCGTAGGTTCCCTAGAGGCCTCTGGAGTACCGCAGGAGCCAGTAGTGTTCCGTAGGGTCCTCTAGGGTTGTTTAAGTGCCCGCAGGAGTCTGTAGGAATCCTTGGGATTCTGTAAGGTTCTGGAGGGTTCTGCAGGGTTCCGTAGGGGCCCGTAGAGTTCCGTAGTGGCTGGTAAAGTTCCCTAGGGCCCTGTACCGTTCCGTAACTGCCTGCAAGGGTCTTTAGGCTTCCGTAGGGGCTGGTAGGGTTCCATAAAGTTCCGTGGGTTCCTGCAGAGTTCTGCAAGTGCCCGCAAGGGCCTGTAGGGACCCACAGTGTTTCTGTCAGGTTCCGTAGAGTTCCGTAGGGACCATATTTTTCTGTAGTGGCTGGTAGTATTCTGTAGGGGTCTGTAGGGTTCCGTAGGCGCCTGCATTGTTCTGTAGGAGCCCATAGGATTTTAGTGAGGTTCCGTTGTGTTGCTAAGGGTCTTGTAGAGTGCTGTCGGGTCCTGGAGTATTCTGTAGGGTTCCAGAGGGCCTCGTAGGGTTCCATCGAAATCTGAAGGGTTCCCTAGGGGCCCATAGAGTCCCGTAGATTTCCGTAGGGACCTGTAGGGTTGTGTAAGTGCCCGCAGAAGTCTGTAGGAGTCTGTGGGATTCTGTAAGGTTCCGGAGGGTTCTGCAGGGTTCCGTAGGGACCCGTAGAGTTCCGTAGTGGCTGGTAAAGTTCCGTAGGGCCCTGTGGGGTTCTGTATGGACCTGTAGGGTTCCGTAGGGGCCTGCAGGTTTCCGTAAGTGCCCGCAGGTGTCTGTAGGTTTCCGTAGACACCTGCAGTGTTCTGTAGGAGCCCATAGGGTTTTAGTGAGGTTCCGTTGTGTTGCTAAGGGTCTTGTAGAGTGCTGTCGGGTCCTGGAGTATTCTGTAGGGTTCCAGAGGGGCTGGTAGGGTTCCGTCGAAATCTGAAGGGTTCCCTAGGGGCCCGTAGA
This sequence comes from Numenius arquata, assembly GCF_964106895.1. Taxonomy (NCBI): domain Eukaryota; kingdom Metazoa; phylum Chordata; class Aves; order Charadriiformes; family Scolopacidae; genus Numenius; species Numenius arquata. The sequence goes on from NW_027414178.1 coordinate 288,141, forward strand.
GTCCCGTAGATTTCCGCGGACCTGTAGGGTTGTGTAAGTGCCCGCAGGGGTTGGTAGGAGCTTGTAGGGTGCCATATGTTTCCGGAGGGTTGTGTAGGGTTCCGTAGGGGCCTGTGGTGTTCCCTAGGGGCCTGTAGAGTCTCGTACAGTTCCGTAGGGTCCTGTAGGTTTCCATAAGGGCCCGCAGAGGTCTGAAGGGGCCCATACTGTTCCGTAAGGATCCATGGGATTCCGTAGAGCTTCGTAGGTTCCCTAGAGGCCTCTGGAGTACCGCAGGAGCCAGTAGTGCTCCGTAGGGTCCTCTAGGGTTGTTTAAGTGCCCGCAGGAGTCTGTAGGAATCCGTGGGATTCTGTAAGGTTCCGGAGGGTTCTGCAGGGTTCCGTAGGGGCCCGTAGAGTTCCGTAGTGGCTGGTAAAGTTCCCCAGGGCCCTGTACCGTTCCGTAACTGCCTGCAATGGTCTTTAGGCTTCCGTAGGGGCTGGTAGGGTTCCATAAAGTTCCGTGGGTTCCTGCAGAGTTCTGCAAGTGCCCGCAAGGGCCTGTAGGGGCCCACAGTGTTTCTGCCAGGTTCCGTAGAGTTCCGTAGGGGCCATATTTTTCTGTAGTGGCTGGTAGTATTCTGTAGGGGTCTGTAGGTTTCCGTAGGCACCTACAGTGTTCAGTAGGAGCCCATAGGGTTTTAGTGAGGTTCCGTTGTGTTGCTAAGGGTCTTGTAGAGTTCTGTCGGGTCCTGGAGTATTCTGTAGGGTTCCAGAGGGCCTCGTAGGGTTCCGTCGAAATCTATAGGGTTCCCTAGGGGCCCATAGAGTCCCGTAGATTTCTGTAGGGACTTGTAGGGTTGTGTAAGTGCCCGCAGAAGTCTGTAGGAGTCTGTGGGATTCTGTAAGGTTCTGGAGGGTTCTGCAGGTTCTGTAGGGACCCGTAGAGTTCCGTAGTGGCTGGTAAAGTTCCGTAGGGCCCTGTGGGGTTCCGTATGGACCTGTAGGGTTCCGTAGGGGCCTGCAGGTTTCCGTAAGTGCCCGCAGGTGTCTGTAGGGTTCCGTAGGCACCTGCAGTGTTCTGTAGGAGCCCATAGGGTTTTAGTGAGGTTCCGTTGTGTTGCTAAGGGTCTTGTAGAGTGCTGTCGGGTCCTGGAGTATTCTGTAGGGTTCCAGAGGGCCTTGTAGGGTTCCGTCGAAATCTGAAGGGTTCCCTAGGGGCCCGTAGAGTCCCGTAGATTTCCGCAGGGAGCTGTAGGGTTATGTAAGTGCCCGCAGGGGTTGGTAGGAGCTTGTAGGGTGCCATATGTTTCTGGAGGGTTGTGTAGGGTTCCGTAGGGGCCTGTGGTGTTCCCTAGGGGCCTGTAGAGTCTCGTACAGTTCCGTAGGGTCCTGTAGGTTTCCATAAGCACCCGCAGAGGTCTGAAGGGGCCCGTACTGTTCCGTAAGGATCCATAGGGTTCCGTAGAGCTTCGTAGGTTCCCTAGAGGCCTCTGGAGTACCGCAGGAGCCAGTAGTGTTCCGTAGGGTCCTCTAGGGTTGTTTAAGTGCCCGCAGGAGTCTGTAGGAATCCTTGGGATTCTGTAAGGTTCTGGAGGGTTCTGCAGGGTTCCGTAGGGGCCCGTAGAGTTCCGTAGTGGCTGGTAAAGTTCCCTAGGGCCCTGTGGGGTTCTGTATGGACCTGTAGGGTTCCGTAGGGGCCTGCAGGGTTCTGTAAGTGCCCGTAGGTGTCTGTACGGGTCTGTAGGGTTCCGTAGGCACCTACAGTGTTCTGTAGGAGCCCATAGGGTTTTAGTGAGGTTCCGTTGTGTTGCTAAGGGTCTTGTAGAGTGCTGTCGGGTCCTGGAGTATTCTGTAGGGTTCCAGAGGGCCTTGTAGGGTTCCATCGAAATCTGAAGGGTTCCCTAGGGGCCCGTAGAGTCCCGTAGATTTCCGCAGGGACCTGTAGGGTTATGTAAGTGCCCGCAGGGGTTGGTAGGAGCTTGTAGGGTGCCATATGTTTCTGGAGGGTTGTGTAGGGTTCCGTAGGGGCCTGTGGTGTTCCCTAGGGGCCTGTAGAGTCTCGTACAGTTCCGTAGGGTCCTGTAGGTTTCCATAAGGGCCCGCAGAGGTCTGAAGGGGCCCGTACTGTTCCGTAAGGATCCATAGGGTTCCGTAGAGCTTCGTAGGTTCCCTAGAGGCCTCTGGAGTACCGCAGGAGCCAGTAGTGTTCCGTAGGGTCCTCTAGGGTTGTTTAAGTGCCCGCAGGAGTCTGTAGGAATCCTTGGGATTCTGTAAGGTTCTGGAGGGTTCTGCAGGGTTCCGTAGGGGCCCGTAGAGTTCCGTAGTGGCTGGTAAAGTTCCCTAGGGCCCTGTGGGGTTCTGTATGGACCTGTAGGGTTCCGTAGGGGCCTGCAGGGTTCTGTAAGTGCCCGTAGGTGTCTGTACGGGTCTGTAGGGTTCCGTAGGCACCTACAGTGTTCTGTAGGAGCCCATAGGGTTTTAGTGAGGTTCCGTTGTGTTGCTAAGGGTCTTGTAGAGTGCTGTCGGGTCCTGGAGTATTCTGTAGGGTTCCAGAGGGCCTTGTAGGGTTCCATCGAAATCTGAAGGGTTCCCTAGGGGCCCGTAGAGTCCCGTAGATTTCCGTAGGGACCTGTAGGGTTATGTAAGTGCCCGCAGGGGTTGGTAGGAGCTTGTAGGGTGCCATATGTTTCCGGAGGGTTGTGTAGGGTTCCGTAGGGGCCTTTGGTGTTCCCTAGGGGCCTGTAGAGTCTCGTACAGTTCCGTAGGGTCCTGTAGGTTTCCATAAGGGCCCGCAGAGGTCTGAAGGGGCCCGTACTGTTCCGTAAGGATCCATAGGGTTCCGTAGAGCTTCGTAGGTTCCCTAGAGGCCTCTGGAGTACCGCAGGAGCCAGTAGTGTTCCGTAGGGTCCTCTAGGGTTGAGTAAGTGCCCGCAGGAGTCTGTAGGAATCCGTGGGATTCTGTAAGGTTCTGGAGGGTTCTGCAGGGTTCCGTAGGGGCCCGTAGAGTTCCATAGTGGCTGGTAAAGTTCCCTAGGGCCCTGTACCGTTCCGTAACTGCCTGCAAGGGTCTTTAGGCTTCCGTAGGGGCTGGTAGGGTTCCATAAAGTTCCGTGGGTTCCTGCAGAGTTCTGCAAGTGCCCGCAAGGGCCTGTAGGGGCCCACAGTGTTTCTGTCAGGTTCCGTAGAGTTCCGTAGGGACCATATTTTTCTGTAGTGGCTGGTAGTATTCTGTAGGGGTCTGTAGGGTTCCGTAGGCGCCTGCAGTGTTCAGTAGGAGCCCATAGGATTTTAGTGAGGTTCCGTTGTGTTGCTAACGGTCTTGTAGAGTGCTGTCGGGTCCTGGAGTATTCTGTAGGGTTCCAGAGGGCCTCGTAGGGTTCCATCGAAATCGATAGGGTTCCCTAGGGGCCCATAGAGTCCCGTAGATTTCCGTAGGGACCTGTAGGGTTGTGTAAGTGCCCGCAGAAGTCTGTAGGAGTCTGTGGGATTCTGTAAGGTTCCGGAGGGTTCTGCAGGGTTCCGTAGGGACCCGTAGAGTTCCGTAGTGGCTGGTAAAGTTCCCTAGGGCCCTGTGGGGTTCTGTATGGACCTGTAGGGTTCCGTAGGGGCCTGCAGTGTTCCGTAAGTGCCCGCAGGTGTCTGTAGGGTTCCGTAGGCACCTGCAGTGTTCTGTAGGAGCCCATAGGGTTTTAGTGAGGTTCCGTTGTGTTGCTAAGGGTCTTGTAGAGTGCTGTCGGGTCCTGGAGTATTCTGTAGGGTTCCAGAGGGGCTGGTAGGGTTCCGTCGAAATCTGAAGGGTTCCCTAGGGGCCCGTAGAGTCCCGTAGATTTCCGCAGGGACCTGTAGGGTTATGTAAGTGCCCGCAGGGGTTGGTAGGAGCTTGTAGGGTGCCATATGTTTCCGGAGGGTTGTGTAGGGTTCCGTAGGGGCCTGTGGTGTTCCCTAGGGGCCTGTAGAGTCTCGTACAGTTCCGTAGGGTCCTGTAGGTTTCCATAAGGGCCCGCAGAGGTCTGAAGGGGCCCATACTGTTCCGTAAGGATCCATAGGGTTCCGTAGAGCTTCGTAGGTTCCCTAGAGGCCTCTGGAGTACCGCAGGAGCCAGTAGTGTTCCGTAGGGTCCTCTAGGGTTGTTTAAGTGCCCGCAGGAGTCTGTAGGAATCCGTGGGATTCTGTAAGGTTCCGGAGGGTTCTGCAGGGTTCCGTAGGGGCCCGTAGAGTTCCGTAGTGGCTGGTAAAGTTCCCTAGGGCCCTGTACCGTTCCGTAACTGCCTGCAATGGTCTTTAGGCTTTCGTAGGGGCTGGTAGGGTTCCATAAAGTTCCGTGGGTTCCTGCAGAGTTCTGCAAGTGCCCGCAAGGGCCTGTAGGGGCCCACAGTGTTTCTGCCAGGTTCCGTAGAGTTCCGTAGGGGCCATATTTTTCTGTAGTGGCTGGTAGTATTCTGTAGGGGTCTGTAGGTTTCCGTAGGCACCTACAGTGTTCTGTAGGAGCCCATAGGGTTTTAGTGAGGTTCCGTTGTGTTGCTAAGGGTCTTGTAGAGTTCTGTCGGGTCCTGGAGTATTCTGTAGGGTTCCAGAGGGGCTCATAGGGTTCCATCGAAATCTATAGGGTTCCCTAGGGGCCCATAGAGTCCCGTAGATTTCTGTAGGGACTTGTAGGGTTGTGTAAGTGCCCGCAGAAGTCTGTAGGAGTCTGTGGGATTCTGTAAGGTTCTGGAGGGTTCTGCAGGTTCTGTAGGGACCCGTAGAGTTCCATAGTGGCTGGTAAAGTTCCGTAGGGCCCTGTGGGGTTCCGTATGGACCTGTAGGGTTCCGTAGGGGCCTGCAGGTTTCCGTAAGTGCCCGCAGGTGTCTGTAGGGTTCCGTAGGCACCTGCAGTGTTCTGTAGGAGCCCATAGGGTTTTAGTGAGGTTCCGTTGTGTTGCTAAGGGTCTTGTAGAGTGCTGTCGGGTCCTGGAGTATTCTGTAGGGTTCCAGAGGGCCTTGTAGGGTTCCGTCGAAATCTGAAGGGTTCCCTAGGGGCCCGTAGAGTCCCGTAGATTTCCGCAGGGAGCTGTAGGGTTATGTAAGTGCCCGCAGGGGTTGGTAGGAGCTTGTAGGGTGCCATATGTTTCCGGAGGGTTGTGTAGGGTTCCGTAGGGGCCTGTGGTGTTCCCTAGGGGCCTGTAGAGTCTCGTACAGTTCCGTAGGGTCCTGTAGGTTTCCATAAGCACCCGCAGAGGTCTGAAGGGGCCCGTACTGTTCCGTAAGGATCCATAGGGTTCCGTAGAGCTTCGTAGGTTCCCTAGAGGCCTCTGGAGTACCGCAGGAGCCAGTAGTGTTCCGTAGGGTCCTCTAGGGTTGTTTAAGTGCCCGCAGGAGTCTGTAGGAATCCTTGGGATTCTGTAAGGTTCTGGAGGGTTCTGCAGGGTTCCGTAGGGGCCCGTAGAGTTCCGTAGTGGCTGGTAAAGTTCCCTAGGGCCCTGTGGGGTTCTGTATGGACCTGTAGGGTTCCGTAGGGGCCTGCAGGGTTCTGTAAGTGCCCGTAGGTGTCTGTACGGGTCTGTAGGGTTCCGTAGGCACCTACAGTGTTCTGTAGGAGCCCATAGGGTTTTAGTGAGGTTCCGTTGTGTTGCTAAGGGTCTTGTAGAGTGCTGTCGGGTCCTGGAGTATTCTGTAGGGTTCCAGAGGGCCTTGTAGGGTTCCATCGAAATCTGAAGGGTTCCCTAGGGGCCCGTAGAGTCCCGTAGATTTCCGCAGGGACCTGTAGGGTTATGTAAGTGCCCGCAGGGGTTGGTAGGAGCTTGTAGGGTGCCATATGTTTCTGGAGGGTTGTGTAGGGTTCCGTAGGGGCCTGTGGTGTTCCCTAGGGGCCTGTAGAGTCTCGTACAGTTCCGTAGGGTCCTGTAGGTTTCCATAAGGGCCCGCAGAGGTCTGAAGGGGCCCGTACTGTTCCGTAAGGATCCATAGGGTTCCGTAGAGCTTCGTAGGTTCCCTAGAGGCCTCTGGAGTACCGCAGGAGCCAGTAGTGTTCCGTAGGGTCCTCTAGGGTTGTTTAAGTGCCCGCAGGAGTCTGTAGGAATCCTTGGGATTCTGTAAGGTTCTGGAGGGTTCTGCAGGGTTCCGTAGGGGCCCGTAGAGTTCCGTAGTGGCTGGTAAAGTTCCCTAGGGCCCTGTGGGGTTCTGTATGGACCTGTAGGGTTCCGTAGGGGCCTGCAGGGTTCTGTAAGTGCCCGTAGGTGTCTGTACGGGTCTGTAGGGTTCCGTAGGCACCTACAGTGTTCTGTAGGAGCCCATAGGGTTTTAGTGAGGTTCCGTTGTGTTGCTAAGGGTCTTGTAGAGTGCTGTCGGGTCCTGGAGTATTCTGTAGGGTTCCAGAGGGCCTTGTAGGGTTCCATCGAAATCTGAAGGGTTCCCTAGGGGCCCGTAGAGTCCCGTAGATTTCCGTAGGGACCTGTAGGGTTATGTAAGTGCCCGCAGGGGTTGGTAGGAGCTTGTAGGGTGCCATATGTTTCCGGAGGGTTGTGTAGGGTTCCGTAGGGGCCTTTGGTGTTCCCTAGGGGCCTGTAGAGTCTCGTACAGTTCCGTAGGGTCCTGTAGGTTTCCATAAGGGCCCGCAGAGGTCTGAAGGGGCCCGTACTGTTCCGTAAGGATCCATAGGGTTCCGTAGAGCTTCGTAGGTTCCCTAGAGGCCTCTGGAGTACCGCAGGAGCCAGTAGTGTTCCGTAGGGTCCTCTAGGGTTGAGTAAGTGCCCGCAGGAGTCTGTAGGAATCCGTGGGATTCTGTAAGGTTCTGGAGGGTTCTGCAGGGTTCCGTAGGGGCCCGTAGAGTTCCATAGTGGCTGGTAAAGTTCCCTAGGGCCCTGTACCGTTCCGTAACTGCCTGCAAGGGTCTTTAGGCTTCCGTAGGGGCTGGTAGGGTTCCATAAAGTTCCGTGGGTTCCTGCAGAGTTCTGCAAGTGCCCGCAAGGGCCTGTAGGGGCCCACAGTGTTTCTGTCAGGTTCCGTAGAGTTCCGTAGGGACCATATTTTTCTGTAGTGGCTGGTAGTATTCTGTAGGGGTCTGTAGGGTTCCGTAGGCGCCTGCAGTGTTCAGTAGGAGCCCATAGGATTTTAGTGAGGTTCCGTTGTGTTGCTAACGGTCTTGTAGAGTGCTGTCGGGTCCTGGAGTATTCTGTAGGGTTCCAGAGGGCCTCGTAGGGTTCCATCGAAATCGATAGGGTTCCCTAGGGGCCCATAGAGTCCCGTAGATTTCCGTAGGGACCTGTAGGGTTGTGTAAGTGCCCGCAGAAGTCTGTAGGAGTCTGTGGGATTCTGTAAGGTTCCGGAGGGTTCTGCAGGGTTCCGTAGGGACCCGTAGAGTTCCGTAGTGGCTGGTAAAGTTCCCTAGGGCCCTGTGGGGTTCTGTATGGACCTGTAGGGTTCCGTAGGGGCCTGCAGTGTTCCGTAAGTGCCCGCAGGTGTCTGTAGGGTTCCGTAGGCACCTGCAGTGTTCTGTAGGAGCCCATAGGGTTTTAGTGAGGTTCCGTTGTGTTGCTAAGGGTCTTGTAGAGTGCTGTCGGGTCCTGGAGTATTCTGTAGGGTTCCAGAGGGGCTGGTAGGGTTCCGTCGAAATCTGAAGGGTTCCCTAGGGGCCCGTAGAGTCCCGTAGATTTCCGCAGGGACCTGTAGGGTTATGTAAGTGCCCGCAGGGGTTGGTAGGAGCTTGTAGGGTGCCATATGTTTCCGGAGGGTTGTGTAGGGTTCCGTAGGGGCCTGTGGTGTTCCCTAGGGGCCTGTAGAGTCTCGTACAGTTCCGTAGGGTCCTGTAGGTTTCCATAAGGGCCCGCAGAGGTCTGAAGGGGCCCATACTGTTCCGTAAGGATCCATAGGGTTCCGTAGAGCTTCGTAGGTTCCCTAGAGGCCTCTGGAGTACCGCAGGAGCCAGTAGTGTTCCGTAGGGTCCTCTAGGGTTGTTTAAGTGCCCGCAGGAGTCTGTAGGAATCCGTGGGATTCTGTAAGGTTCCGGAGGGTTCTGCAGGGTTCCGTAGGGGCCCGTAGAGTTCCGTAGTGGCTGGTAAAGTTCCCTAGGGCCCTGTACCGTTCCGTAACTGCCTGCAATGGTCTTTAGGCTTTCGTAGGGGCTGGTAGGGTTCCATAAAGTTCCGTGGGTTCCTGCAGAGTTCTGCAAGTGCCCGCAAGGGCCTGTAGGGGCCCACAGTGTTTCTGCCAGGTTCCGTAGAGTTCCGTAGGGGCCATATTTTTCTGTAGTGGCTGGTAGTATTCTGTAGGGGTCTGTAGGTTTCCGTAGGCACCTACAGTGTTCTGTAGGAGCCCATAGGGTTTTAGTGAGGTTCCGTTGTGTTGCTAAGGGTCTTGTAGAGTTCTGTCGGGTCCTGGAGTATTCTGTAGGGTTCCAGAGGGGCTCATAGGGTTCCATCGAAATCTATACGGTTCCCTAGGGGCCCATAGAGTCCCGTAGATTTCTGTAGGGACTTGTAGGGTTGTGTAAGTGCCCGCAGAAGTCTGTAGGAGTCTGTGGGATTCTGTAAGGTTCTGGAGGGTTCTGCAGGGTTCTGTAGGGACCCGTAGAGTTCCGTAGTGGCTGGTAAAGTTCCGTAGGGCCCTGTGGGGTTCTGTATGGACCTGTAGGGTTCCGTAGGGGCCTGCAGGGTTCCGTAAGTGCCCGCAGGTGTCTGTAGGGTTCCGTAGGCACCTGCAGTGTTCTGTAGGAGCCCATAGGGTTTTAGTGAGGTTCCGTTGTGTTGCTAAGGGTCTTGTAGAGTCCTGTCGGGTCCTGGAGTATTCCGTAGGGTTCCAGAGGGCCTTGTAGGGTTCCGTCGAAATCTGAAGGGTTCCCTAGGGGCCCGTAGAGTCCCGTAGATTTCCGCAGGGACCTGTAGGGTTATGTAAGTGCCCGCAGGGGTTGGTAGGAGCTTGTAGGGTGCCATATGTTTCCGGAGGGTTGTGTAGGGTTCCGTAGGGGCCTGTGGTGTTCCCTAGGGGCCTGTAGAGTCTCGTACAGTTCCGTAGGGTCCTGTAGGTTTCCATAAGGGCCCGCAGAGGTCTGAAGGGGCCCGTACTGTTCCGTAAGGATCCATAGGGTTCCGTAGAGCTTCGTAGGTTCCCTAGAGGCCTCTGGAGTACCGCAGGAGCCAGTAGTGTTCCGTAGGGTCCTCTAGGGTTGAGTAAGTGCCCGCAGGAGTCTGTAGGAATCCGTGGGATTCTGTAAGGTTCCGGAGGGTTCTGCAGGGTTCTGTAGGGACCCGTAGAGTTCCGTAGTGGCTGGTAAAGTTCCCTAGGGCCCTGTACCGTTCCGTAACTGCCTGCAAGGGTCTTTAGGCTTCCGTAGGGGCTGGTAGGGTTCCATAAAGTTCCGTGGGTTCCTGCAGAGTTCTGCAAGTGCCCGCAAGGGCCTGTAGGGGCCCACAGTGTTTCTGTCAGGTTCCGTAGAGTTCCGTAGGGGCCATATTTTTCTGTAGTGGCTGGTAGTATTCTGTAGGGGTCTGTAGGGTTCCGTAGGCGCCTGCAGTGTTCTGTAGGAGCCCATAGGGTTTTAGTGAGGTTCCGTTGTGTTGCTAAGGGTCTTGTAGAGTGCTGTCGGGTCCTGGAGTATTCTGTAGGGTTCCAGAGGGCCTCGTAGGGTTCCGTCGAAATCTATAGGGTTCCCTAGGGGCCCATAGAGTCCCGTAGATTTCCGTAGGGACCTGTAGGGTTGTGTAAGTGCCCGCAGAAGTCTGTAGGAGTCTGTGGGATTCTGTAAGGTTTTGGAGGGTTCTGCAGGGTTCTGTAGGGACCCGTAGAGTTCCGTAGTGGCTGGTAAAGTTCCGTAGGGCCCTGTGGGGTTCTGTATGGACCTGTAGGGTTCCGTAGGGGCCTGCAGGGTTCCGTAAGTGCCCGCAGGTGTCTGTAGGGTTCCGTAGGGGTCTGTAGGGTTCCGTAGGCACCTGCAGTGTTCTGTAGGAGCCCATAGGGTTTTAGTGAGGTTCCGTTGTGTTGCTAAGGGTCTTGTAGAGTCCTGTCGGGTCCTGGAGTATTCCGTAGGGTTCCAGAGGGCCTTGTAGGGTTCCGTCGAAATCTGAAGGGTTCCCTAGGGGCCCGTAGAGTCCCGTAGATTTCCGCAGGGACCTGTAGGGTTATGTAAGTGCCCGCAGGGGTTGGTAGGAGCTTGTAGGGTGCCATATGTTTCCGGAGGGTTGTGTAGGGTTCCGTAGGGGCCTGTGGTGTTCCCTAGGGGCCTGTAGAGTCTCGTACAGTTCCGTAGGGTCCTGTAGGTTTCCATAAGGGCCCGCAGAGGTCTGAAGGGGCCCGTACTGTTCCGTAAGGATCCATAGGGTTCCGTAGAGCTTCGTAGGTTCCCTAGAGGCCTCTGGAGTACCGCAGGAGCCAGTAGTGTTCCGTAGGGTCCTCTAGGGTTGAGTAAGTGCCCGCAGGAGTCTGTAGGAATCCGTGGGATTCTGTAAGGTTCCGGAGGGTTCTGCAGGGTTCCGTAGGGGCCCGTAGAGTTCCGTAGTGGCTGGTAAAGTTCCCTAGGGCCCTGTACCGTTCCGTAACTGCCTGCAAGGGTCTTTAGGCTTCCGTAGGGGCTGGTAGGGTTCCATAAAGTTCCGTGGGTTCCTGCAGAGTTCTGCAAGTGCCCGCAGGGGCCTGTAGGGGCCCACAGTGTTTCTGTCAGGTTCCGTAGAGTTCCGTAGGGGCCATATTTTTCTGTAGTGGCTGGTAGTATTCTGTAGGGGTCTGTAGGGTTCCGTAGGCGCCTGCAGTGTTCTGTAGGAGCCCATAGGGTTTTAGTGAGGTTCCGTTGTGTTGCTAAGGGTCTTGTAGAGTGCTGTCGGGTCCTGGAGTATTCTGTAGGGTTCCAGAGGGCCTCGTAGGGTTCCGTCGAAATCGATAGGGTTCCCTAGGGGCCCATAGAGTCCCGTAGATTTCCGTAGGGACCTGTAGGGTTGTGTAAGTGCCCGCAGAAGTCTGTAGGAGTCTGTGGGATTCTGTAAGGTTCCGGAGGGTTCTGCAGGGTTCTGTAGGGACCCGTAGAGTTCCGTAGTGGCTGGTAAAGTTCCGTAGGGCCCTGTGGGGTTCTGTATGGACCTGTAGGGTTCCGTAGGGGCCTGCAGGTTTCCGTAAGTGCCCGCAGGTGTCTGTAGGGTTCCGTAGGCACCTGCAGTGTTCTGTAGGAGCCCATAGGGTTTTAGTGAGGTTCCGTTGTGTTGCTAAGGGTCTTGTAGAGTGCTGTCGGGTCCTGGAGTATTCCGTAGGGTTCCAGAGGGCCTTGTAGGGTTCCATCGAAATCTGAAGGGTTCCCTAGGGGCCCGTAGAGTCCCGTAGATTTCCGTAGGGACCTGTAGGGTTATGTAAGTGCCCGCAGGGGTTGGTAGGAGCTTGTAGGGTGCCATATGTTTCCGGAGGGTTGTGTAGGGTTCCGTAGGGGCCTTTGGTGTTCCCTAGGGGCCTGTAGAGTCTCGTACAGTTCCGTAGGGTCCTGTAGGTTTCCATAAGGGCCCGCAGAGGTCTGAAGGGGCCCATACTGTTCCGTAAGGATCCATAGGGTTCCGTAGAGCTTCGTAGGTTCCCTAGAGGCCTCTGGAGTACCGCAGGAGCCAGTAGTGTTCCGTAGGGTCCTCTAGGGTTGTTTAAGTGCCCGCAGGAGTCTGTAGGAATCCGTGGGATTCTGTAAGGTTCCGGAGGGTTCTGCAGGGTTCCGTAGGGGCCCGTAGAGTTCCGTAGTGGCTGGTAAAGTTCCCTAGGGCCCTGTACCGTTCCGTAACTGCCTGCAATGGTCTTTAGGCTTTCGTAGGGGCTGGTAGGGTTCCATAAAGTTCCGTGGGTTCCTGCAGAGTTCTGCAAGTGCCCGCAAGGGCCTGTAGGGGCCCACAGTGTTTCTGCCAGGTTCCGTAGAGTTCCGTAGGGGCCATATTTTTCTGTAGTGGCTGGTAGTATTCTGTAGGGGTCTGTAGGTTTCCGTAGGCACCTACAGTGTTCTGTAGGAGCCCATAGGGTTTTAGTGAGGTTCCGTTGTGTTGCTAAGGGTCTTGTAGAGTTCTGTCGGGTCCTGGAGTATTCTGTAGGGTTCCAGAGGGGCTCATAGGGTTCCATCGAAATCTATACGGTTCCCTAGGGGCCCATAGAGTCCCGTAGATTTCTGTAGGGACTTGTAGGGTTGTGTAAGTGCCCGCAGAAGTCTGTAGGAGTCTGTGGGATTCTGTAAGGTTCTGGAGGGTTCTGCAGGGTTCTGTAGGGACCCGTAGAGTTCCGTAGTGGCTGGTAAAGTTCCGTAGGGCCCTGTGGGGTTCTGTATGGACCTGTAGGGTTCCGTAGGGGCCTGCAGGGTTCCGTAAGTGCCCGCAGGTGTCTGTAGGGTTCCGTAGGCACCTGCAGTGTTCTGTAGGAGCCCATAGGGTTTTAGTGAGGTTCCGTTGTGTTGCTAAGGGTCTTGTAGAGTCCTGTCGGGTCCTGGAGTATTCCGTAGGGTTCCAGAGGGCCTCGTAGGGTTCCGTCGAAATCTGAAGGGTTCCCTAGGGGCCCGTAGAGTCCCGTAGATTTCCGCAGGGACCTGTAGGGTTATGTAAGTGCCCGCAGGGGTTGGTAGGAGCTTGTAGGGTGCCATATGTTTCCGGAGGGTTGTGTAGGGTTCCGTAGGGGCCTGTGGTGTTCCCTAGGGGCCTGTAGAGTCTCGTACAGTTCCGTAGGGTCCTGTAGGTTTCCATAAGGGCCCGCAGAGGTCTGAAGGGGCCCGTACTGTTCCGTAAGGATCCATAGGGTTCCGTAGAGCTTCGTAGGTTCCCTAGAGGCCTCTGGAGTACCGCAGGAGCCAGTAGTGTTCCGTAGGGTCCTCTAGGGTTGAGTAAGTGCCCGCAGGAGTCTGTAGGAATCCGTGGGATTCTGTAAGGTTCCGGAGGGTTCTGCAGGGTTCTGTAGGGACCCGTAGAGTTCCGTAGTGGCTGGTAAAGTTCCCTAGGGCCCTGTACCGTTCCGTAACTGCCTGCAAGGGTCTTTAGGCTTCCGTAGGGGCTGGTAGGGTTCCATAAAGTTCCGTGGGTTCCTGCAGAGTTCTGCAAGTGCCCGCAAGGGCCTGTAGGGGCCCACAGTGTTTCTGTCAGGTTCCGTAGAGTTCCGTAGGGGCCATATTTTTCTGTAGTGGCTGGTAGTATTCTGTAGGGGTCTGTAGGGTTCCGTAGGCGCCTGCAGTGTTCTGTAGGAGCCCATAGGGTTTTAGTGAGGTTCCGTTGTGTTGCTAAGGGTCTTGTAGAGTGCTGTCGGGTCCTGGAGTATTCTGTAGGGTTCCAGAGGGCCTCGTAGGGTTCCGTCGAAATCTATAGGGTTCCCTAGGGGCCCATAGAGTCCCGTAGATTTCCGTAGGGACCTGTAGGGTTGTGTAAGTGCCCGCAGAAGTCTGTAGGAGTCTGTGGGATTCTGTAAGGTTTTGGAGGGTTCTGCAGGGTTCTGTAGGGACCCGTAGAGTTCCGTAGTGGCTGGTAAAGTTCCGTAGGGCCCTGTGGGGTTCTGTATGGACCTGTAGGGTTCCGTAGGGGCCTGCAGGGTTCCGTAAGTGCCCGCAGGTGTCTGTAGGGTTCCGTAGGGGTCTGTAGGGTTCCGTAGGCACCTGCAGTGTTCTGTAGGAGCCCATAGGGTTTTAGTGAGGTTCCGTTGTGTTGCTAAGGGTCTTGTAGAGTCCTGTCGGGTCCTGGAGTATTCCGTAGGGTTCCAGAGGGCCTTGTAGGGTTCCGTCGAAATCTGAAGGGTTCCCTAGGGGCCCGTAGAGTCCCGTAGATTTCCGCAGGGACCTGTAGGGTTATGTAAGTGCCCGCAGGGGTTGGTAGGAGCTTGTAGGGTGCCATATGTTTCCGGAGGGTTGTGTAGGGTTCCGTAGGGGCCTGTGGTGTTCCCTAGGGGCCTGTAGAGTCTCGTACAGTTCCGTAGGGTCCTGTAGGTTTCCATAAGGGCCCGCAGAGGTCTGAAGGGGCCCGTACTGTTCCGTAAGGATCCATAGGGTTCCGTAGAGCTTCGTAGGTTCCCTAGAGGCCTCTGGAGTACCGCAGGAGCCAGTAGTGTTCCGTAGGGTCCTCTAGGGTTGAGTAAGTGCCCGCAGGAGTCTGTAGGAATCCGTGGGATTCTGTAAGGTTCCGGAGGGTTCTGCAGGGTTCCGTAGGGGCCCGTAGAGTTCCGTAGTGGCTGGTAAAGTTCCCTAGGGCCCTGTACCGTTCCGTAACTGCCTGCAAGGGTCTTTAGGCTTCCGTAGGGGCTGGTAGGGTTCCATAAAGTTCCGTGGGTTCCTGCAGAGTTCTGCAAGTGCCCGCAGGGGCCTGTAGGGGCCCACAGTGTTTCTGTCAGGTTCCGTAGAGTTCCGTAGGGGCCATATTTTTCTGTAGTGGCTGGTAGTATTCTGTAGGGGTCTGTAGGGTTCCGTAGGCGCCTGCAGTGTTCTGTAGGAGCCCATAGGGTTTTAGTGAGGTTCCGTTGTGTTGCTAAGGGTCTTGTAGAGTGCTGTCGGGTCCTGGAGTATTCTGTAGGGTTCCAGAGGGCCTCGTAGGGTTCCGTCGAAATCGATAGGGTTCCCTAGGGGCCCATAGAGTCCCGTAGATTTCCGTAGGGACCTGTAGGGTTGTGTAAGTGCCCGCAGAAGTCTGTAGGAGTCTGTGGGATTCTGTAAGGTTCCGGAGGGTTCTGCAGGGTTCTGTAGGGACCCGTAGAGTTCCGTAGTGGCTGGTAAAGTTCCGTAGGGCCCTGTGGGGTTCTGTATGGACCTGTAGGGTTCCGTAGGGGCCTGCAGGTTTCCGTAAGTGCCCGCAGGTGTCTGTAGGGTTCCGTAGGCACCTGCAGTGTTCTGTAGGAGCCCATAGGGTTTTAGTGAGGTTCCGTTGTGTTGCTAAGGGTCTTGTAGAGTGCTGTCGGGTCCTGGAGTATTCCGTAGGGTTCCAGAGGGCCTTGTAGGGTTCCATCGAAATCTGAAGGGTTCCCTAGGGGCCCGTAGAGTCCCGTAGATTTCCGTAGGGACCTGTAGGGTTATGTAAGTGCCCGCAGGGGTTGGTAGGAGCTTGTAGGGTGCCATATGTTTCCGGAGGGTTGTGTAGGGTTCCGTAGGGGCCTTTGGTGTTCCCTAGGGGCCTGTAGAGTCTCGTACAGTTCCGTAGGGTCCTGTAGGTTTCCATAAGGGCCCGCAGAGGTCTGAAGGGGCCCGTACTGTTCCGTAAGGATCCATAGGGTTCCGTAGAGCTTCGTAGGTTCCCTAGAGGCCTCTGGAGTACCGCAGGAGCCAGTAGTGTTCCGTAGGGTCCTCTAGGGTTGAGTAAGTGCCCGCAGGAGTCTGTAGGAATCCGTGGGATTCTGTAAGGTTCTGGAGGGTTCTGCAGGGTTCCGTAGGGGCCCGTAGAGTTCCATAGTGGCTGGTAAAGTTCCCTAGGGCCCTGTACCGTTCCGTAACTGCCTGCAAGGGTCTTTAGGCTTCCGTAGGGGCTGGTAGGGTTCCATAAAGTTCCGTGGGTTCCTGCAGAGTTCTGCAAGTGCCCGCAAGGGCCTGTAGGGGCCCACAGTGTTTCTGTCAGGTTCCGTAGAGTTCCGTAGGGACCATATTTTTCTGTAGTGGCTGGTAGTATTCTGTAGGGGTCTGTAGGGTTCCGTAGGCGCCTGCAGTGTTCAGTAGGAGCCCATAGGATTTTAGTGAGGTTCCGTTGTGTTGCTAACGGTCTTGTAGAGTGCTGTCGGGTCCTGGAGTATTCTGTAGGGTTCCAGAGGGCCTCGTAGGGTTCCATCGAAATCTATAGGGTTCCCTAGGGGCCCATAGAGTCCCGTAGATTTCCGTAGGGACCTGTAGGGTTGTGTAAGTGCCCGCAGAAGTCTGTAGGAGTCTGTGGGATTCTGTAAGGTTCCGGAGGGTTCTGCAGGGTTCCGTAGGGACCCGTAGAGTTCCGTAGTGGCTGGTAAAGTTCCCTAGGGCCCTGTGGGGTTCTGTATGGACCTGTAGGGTTCCGTAGGGGCCTGCAGTGTTCCGTAAGTGCCCGCAGGTGTCTGTAGGGTTCCGTAGGCACCTGCAGTGTTCTGTAGGAGCCCATAGGGTTTTAGTGAGGTTCCGTTGTGTTGCTAAGGGTCTTGTAGAGTGCTGTCGGGTCCTGGAGTATTCTGTAGGGTTCCAGAGGGGCTGGTAGGGTTCCGTCGAAATCTGAAGGGTTCCCTAGGGGCCCGTAGAGTCCCGTAGATTTCCGCAGGGACCTGTAGGGTTATGTAAGTGCCCGCAGGGGTTGGTAGGAGCTTGTAGGGTGCCATATGTTTCCGGAGGGTTGTGTAGGGTTCCGTAGGGGCCTGTGGTGTTCCCTAGGGGCCTGTAGAGTCTCGTACAGTTCCGTAGGGTCCTGTAGGTTTCCATAAGGGCCCGCAGAGGTCTGAAGGGGCCCATACTGTTCCGTAAGGATCCATAGGGTTCCGTAGAGCTTCGTAGGTTCCCTAGAGGCCTCTGGAGTACCGCAGGAGCCAGTAGTGTTCCGTAGGGTCCTCTAGGGTTGTTTAAGTGCCCGCAGGAGTCTGTAGGAATCCGTGGGATTCTGTAAGGTTCCGGAGGGTTCTGCAGGGTTCCGTAGGGGCCCGTAGAGTTCCGTAGTGGCTGGTAAAGTTCCCTAGGGCCCTGTACCGTTCCGTAACTGCCTGCAATGGTCTTTAGGCTTTCGTAGGGGCTGGTAGGGTTCCATAAAGTTCCGTGGGTTCCTGCAGAGTTCTGCAAGTGCCCGCAAGGGCCTGTAGGGGCCCACAGTGTTTCTGCCAGGTTCCGTAGAGTTCCGTAGGGGCCATATTTTTCTGTAGTGGCTGGTAGTATTCTGTAGGGGTCTGTAGGTTTCCGTAGGCACCTACAGTGTTCTGTAGGAGCCCATAGGGTTTTAGTGAGGTTCCGTTGTGTTGCTAAGGGTCTTGTAGAGTTCTGTCGGGTCCTGGAGTATTCTGTAGGGTTCCAGAGGGGCTCATAGGGTTCCATCGAAATCTATACGGTTCCCTAGGGGCCCATAGAGTCCCGTAGATTTCTGTAGGGACTTGTAGGGTTGTGTAAGTGCCCGCAGAAGTCTGTAGGAGTCTGTGGGATTCTGTAAGGTTCTGGAGGGTTCTGCAGGGTTCTGTAGGGACCCGTAGAGTTCCGTAGTGGCTGGTAAAGTTCCGTAGGGCCCTGTGGGGTTCTGTATGGACCTGTAGGGTTCCGTAGGGGCCTGCAGGGTTCCGTAAGTGCCCGCAGGTGTCTGTAGGGTTCCGTAGGCACCTGCAGTGTTCTGTAGGAGCCCATAGGGTTTTAGTGAGGTTCCGTTGTGTTGCTAAGGGTCTTGTAGAGTCCTGTCGGGTCCTGGAGTATTCCGTAGGGTTCCAGAGGGCCTTGTAGGGTTCCGTCGAAATCTGAAGGGTTCCCTAGGGGCCCGTAGAGTCCCGTAGATTTCCGCAGGGACCTGTAGGGTTATGTAAGTGCCCGCAGGGGTTGGTAGGAGCTTGTAGGGTGCCATATGTTTCCGGAGGGTTGTGTAGGGTTCCGTAGGGGCCTGTGGTGTTCCCTAGGGGCCTGTAGAGTCTCGTACAGTTCCGTAGGGTCCTGTAGGTTTCCATAAGGGCCCGCAGAGGTCTGAAGGGGCCCGTACTGTTCCGTAAGGATCCATAGGGTTCCGTAGAGCTTCGTAGGTTCCCTAGAGGCCTCTGGAGTACCGCAGGAGCCAGTAGTGTTCCGTAGGGTCCTCTAGGGTTGAGTAAGTGCCCGCAGGAGTCTGTAGGAATCCGTGGGATTCTGTAAGGTTCCGGAGGGTTCTGCAGGGTTCTGTAGGGACCCGTAGAGTTCCGTAGTGGCTGGTAAAGTTCCCTAGGGCCCTGTACCGTTCCGTAACTGCCTGCAAGGGTCTTTAGGCTTCCGTAGGGGCTGGTAGGGTTCCATAAAGTTCCGTGGGTTCCTGCAGAGTTCTGCAAGTGCCCGCAAGGGCCTGTAGGGGCCCACAGTGTTTCTGTCAGGTTCCGTAGAGTTCCGTAGGGGCCATATTTTTCTGTAGTGGCTGGTAGTATTCTGTAGGGGTCTGTAGGGTTCCGTAGGCGCCTGCAGTGTTCTGTAGGAGCCCATAGGGTTTTAGTGAGGTTCCGTTGTGTTGCTAAGGGTCTTGTAGAGTGCTGTCGGGTCCTGGAGTATTCTGTAGGGTTCCAGAGGGCCTCGTAGGGTTCCGTCGAAATCTATAGGGTTCCCTAGGGGCCCATAGAGTCCCGTAGATTTCCGTAGGGACCTGTAGGGTTGTGTAAGTGCCCGCAGAAGTCTGTAGGAGTCTGTGGGATTCTGTAAGGTTCCGGAGGGTTCTGCAGGGTTCTGTAGGGACCCGTAGAGTTCCGTAGTGGCTGGTAAAGTTCCGTAGGGCCCTGTGGGGTTCTGTATGGACCTGTAGGGTTCCGTAGGGGCCTGCAGGGTTCCGTAAGTGCCCGCAGGTGTCTGTAGGGTTCCGTAGGGGTCTGTAGGGTTCTGTAGGAGCCCATAGGGTTTTAGTGAGGTTCCGTTGTGTTGCTAAGGGTCTTGTAGAGTGCTGTTGGGTCCTGGAGTATTCTGTAGGGTTCCAGAGGGCCTTGTAGGGTTCCGTCGAAATCTGAAGGGTTCCCTAGGGGCCCGTAGAGTCCCGTAGATTTCCGTAGGGGCCTGTAGGGTTGTGTAAGTGCCCGCGGGGGTTGGTAGGAGCTTGTAGGGTGCCATATGTTTCCGGAGGGTTGTGTAGGGTTCCCTAGGGGCCTTTGGTGTTCCCTAGGGGCCTGTAGAGTCTCGTACAGTTCCGTAGGGTCCTGTAGGTTTCCATAAGGGCCCGCAGAGGTCTGAAGGGGCCCGTACTGTTCCGTAAGGATCCATAGGGTTCCGTAGAGCTTCGTAGGTTCCCTAGAGGCCTCTGGAGTACCGCAGGAGCCAGTAGTGTTCTGTAGGGGCCCGTAGGGTTCCTTCCATAGGAGCTGGCAGTGTTCCTTAGGATCCTCTAGGGTTGAGTAAGTGCCCGCAGGAGTCTGTAGGAATCCGTGGGATTCTGTAAGGTTCCGGAGGGTTCTGCAGGGTTCCGTAGGGGCCCGTAGAGTTCCATAGTGGCTGGTAAAGTTCCCTAGGGCCCTGTACCGTTCCGTAACTGCCTGCAACGGTCTTTAGGCTTCCATAGGGGCTGGTAGGGTTCCATAAAGTTCCGTGGGTTCCTGCAGAGTTCTGCAAGTGCCCGCAAGGGCCTGTAGGGGCCCACAGTGTTTCTGTCAGGTTCCGTAGAGTTCCGTAGGGGCCATATTTTTCTGTAGTGGCTGGTAGTATTCTGTAGGGGTCTGTAGGGTTCCGTAGGCGCCTGCAGTGTTCTGTAGGAGCCCATAGGGTTTTAGTGAGGTTCCGTTGTGTTGCTAAGGGTCTTGTAGAGTGCTGTCGGGTCCTGGAGTATTCTGTAGGGTTCCAGAGGGCCTCGTAGGGTTCCATCGAAATCGATAGGGTTCCCTAGGGGCCCATAGAGTCCCGTAGATTTCCGTAGGGACCTGTAGGGTTGTGTAAGTGCCCGCAGAAGTCTGTAGGAGTCTGTGGGATTCTGTAAGGTTCCGGAGGGTTCTGCAGGGTTCTGTAGGGACCCGTAGAGTTCCGTAGTGGCTGGTAAAGTTCCGTAGGGCCCTGTGGGGTTCTGTATGGACCTGTAGGGTTCCGTAGGGGCCTGCAGGTTTCCGCAAGTGCCCGCAGGTGTCTGTAGGGTTCCGTAGGCACCTGCAGTGTTCTCTAGGAGCCCATAGGGTTTTAGTGAGGTTCCGTTGTGTTGCTAAGGGTCTTGTAGAGTGCTGTCGGGTCCTGGAGTATTCTGTAGGGTTCCAGAGGGCCTTGTAGGGTTCCGTCGAAATCTGAAGGGTTCCCTAGGGGCCCGTAGAGTCCCGTAGATTTCCGCAGGGACCTGTAGGGTTATGTAAGTGCCCGCAGGGGTTGGTAGGAGCTTGTAGGGTGCCATATGTTTCCGGAGGGTTGCGTAGGGTTCCGTAGGGGCCTGTGGTGTTCCCTAGGGGCCTGTGGTGTTCCCTAGGGGCCTGTAGAGTCTCGTACAGTTCCGTAGGGTCCTGTAGGTTTCCATAAGGGCCCGCAGAGGTCTGAAGGGGCCCATACTGTTCCGTAAGGATCCATAGGGTTCCGTAGAGCTTCGTAGGTTCCCTAGAGGCCTCTGGAGTACCGCAGGAGCCAGTAGTGTTCCGTAGGGTCCTCTAGGGTTGTTTAAGTGCCCGCAGGAGTCTGTAGGAATCCGTGGGATTCTGTAAGGTTCCGGAGGGTTCTGCAGGGTTCCGTAGGGGCCCGTAGAGTTCCGTAGTGGCTGGTAAAGTTCCCTAGGGCCCTGTACCGTTCCGTAACTGCCTGCAAGGGTCTTTAGGCTTTCGTAGGGGCTGGTAGGGTTCCATAAAGTTCCGTGGGTTCCTGCAGAGTTCTGCAAGTGCCCGCAAGGGCCTGTAGGGGCCCACAGTGTTTCTGTCAGGTTCCGTAGAGTTCCGTAGGGGCCATATTTTTCTGTAGTGGCTGGTAGTATTCTGTAGGGGTCTGTAGGTTTCCGTAGGCACCTACAGTGTTCTGTAGGAGCCCATAGGGTTTTAGTGAGGTTCCGTTGTGTTGCTAAGGGTCTTGTAGAGTTCTGTCGGGTCCTGGAGTATTCTGTAGGGTTCCAGAGGGGCTCATAGGGTTCCATCGAAATCTATAGGGTTCCCTAGGGGCCCATAGAGTCCCGTAGATTTCTGTAGGGACTTGTAGGGTTGTGTAAGTGCCCGCAGAAGTCTGTAGGAGTCTGTGGGATTCTGTAAGGTTCTGGAGGGTTCTGCAGGGTTCTGTAGGGACCCGTAGAGTTCCGTAGTGGCTGGTAAAGTTCCGTAGGGCCCTGTGGGGTTCTGTATGGACCTGTAGGGTTCCGTAGGGGCCTGCAGGTTTCCGTAAGTGCCCGCAGGTGTCTGTAGGGTTCCGTAGGCACCTGCAGTGTTCTGTAGGAGCCCATAGGGTTTTAGTGAGGTTCCGTTGTGTTGCTAAGGGTCTTGTAGAGTCCTGTCGGGTCCTGGAGTATTCCGTAGGGTTCCAGAGGGCCTTGTAGGGTTCCGTCGAAATCTGAAGGGTTCCCTAGGGGCCCGTAGAGTCCCGTAGATTTCCGCAGGGACCTGTAGGGTTATGTAAGTGCCCGCAGGGGTTGGTAGGAGCTTGTAGGGTGCCATATGTTTCCGGAGGGTTGTGTAGGGTTCCGTAGGGGCCTGTGGTGTTCCCTAGGGGCCTGTAGAGTCTCGTACAGTTCCGTAGGGTCCTGTAGGTTTCCATAAGGGCCCGCAGAGGTCTGAAGGGGCCCGTACTGTTCCGTAAGGATCCATAGGGTTCCGTAGAGCTTCGTAGGTTCCCTAGAGGCCTCTGGAGTACCGCAGGAGCCAGTAGTGTTCCGTAGGGTCCTCTAGGGTTGAGTAAGTGCCCGCAGGAGTCTGTAGGAATCCGTGGGATTCTGTAAGGTTCCGGAGGGTTCTGCAGGGTTCCGTAGGGGCCCGTAGAGTTCCGTAGTGGCTGGTAAAGTTCCCTAGGGCCCTGTACCGTTCCGTAACTGCCTGCAAGGGTCTTTAGGCTTCCGTAGGGGCTGGTAGGGTTCCATAAAGTTCCGTGGGTTCCTGCAGAGTTCTGCAAGTGCCCGCAAGGGCCTGTAGGGGCCCACAGTGTTTCTGTCAGGTTCCGTAGAGTTCCGTAGGGGCCATATTTTTCTGTAGTGGCTGGTAGTATTCTGTAGGGGTCTGTAGGGTTCCGTAGGCGCCTGCAGTGTTCTGTAGGAGCCCATAGGGTTTTAGTGAGGTTCCGTTGTGTTGCTAAGGGTCTTGTAGAGTGCTGTCGGGTCCTGGAGTATTCTGTAGGGTTCCAGAGGGCCTCGTAGGGTTCCGTCGAAATCTATAGGGTTCCCTAGGGGCCCATAGAGTCCCGTAGATTTCCGTAGGGACCTGTAGGGTTGTGTAAGTGCCCGCAGAAGTCTGTAGGAGTCTGTGGGATTCTGTAAGGTTCTGGAGGGTTCTGCAGGGTTCTGTAGGGACCCGTAGAGTTCCGTAGTGGCTGGTAAAGTTCCGTAGGGCCCTGTGGGGTTCTGTATGGACCTGTAGGGTTCCGTAGGGGCCTGCAGGTTTCCGTAAGTGCCCGCAGGTGTCTGTAGGGTTCCGTAGGGGTCTGTAGGGTTCTGTAGGAGCCCATAGGGTTTTAGTGAGGTTCCGTTGTGTTGCTAAGGGTCTTGTAGAGTCCTGTCGGGTCCTGGAGTATTCCGTAGGGTTCCAGAGGGCCTTGTAGGGTTCCGTCGAAATCTGAAGGGTTCCCTAGGGGCCCGTAGAGTCCCGTAGATTTCCGCAGGGACCTGTAGGGTTATGTAAGTGCCCGCAGGGGTTGGTAGGAGCTTGTAGGGTGCCATATGTTTCCGGAGGGTTGTGTAGGGTTCCGTAGGGGCCTGTGGTGTTCCCTAGGGGCCTGTAGAGTCTCGTACAGTTCCGTAGGGTCCTGTAGGTTTCCATAAGCACCCGCAGAGGTCTGAAGGGGCCCGTACTGTTCCGTAAGGATCCATAGGGTTCCGTAGAGCTTCGTAGGTTCCCTAGAGGCCTCTGGAGTACCGCAGGAGCCAGTAGTGTTCCGTAGGGTCCTCTAGGGTTGAGTAAGTGCCCGCAGGAGTCTGTAGGAATCCGTGGGATTCTGTAAGGTTCCGGAGGGTTCTGCAGGGTTCTGTAGGGACCCGTAGAGTTCCGTAGTGGCTGGTAAAGTTCCCTAGGGCCCTGTACCGTTCCGTAACTGCCTGCAAGGGTCTTTAGGCTTCCGTAGGGGCTGGTAGGGTTCCATAAAGTTCCGTGGGTTCCTGCAGAGTTCTGCAAGTGCCCGCAAGGGCCTGTAGGGGCCCACAGTGTTTCTGTCAGGTTCCGTAGAGTTCCGTAGGGGCCATATTTTTCTGTAGTGGCTGGTAGTATTCTGTAGGGGTCTGTAGGGTTCCGTAGGCGCCTGCAGTGTTCTGTAGGAGCCCATAGGGTTTTAGTGAGGTTCCGTTGTGTTGCTAAGGGTCTTGTAGAGTGCTGTCGGGTCCTAGAGTATTCTGTAGGGTTCCAGAGGGCCTCGTAGGGTTCCGTCGAAATCTATAGGGTTCCCTAGGGGCCCATAGAGTCCCGTAGATTTCCGTAGGGACCTGTAGGGTTGTGTAAGTGCCCGCAGAAGTCTGTAGGAGTCTGTGGGATTCTGTAAGGTTCCGGAGGGTTCTGCAGGGTTCTGTAGGGACCCGTAGAGTTCCGTAGTGGCTGGTAAAGTTCCGTAGGGCCCTGTGGGGTTCTGTATGGACCTGTAGGGTTCCGTAGGGGCCTGCAGGGTTCCGTAAGTGCCCGCAGGTGTCTGTAGGGTTCCGTAGGGGTCTGTAGGGTTCCGTAGGCACCTGCAGTGTTCTGTAGGAGCCCATAGGGTTTTAGTGAGGTTCCGTTGTGTTGCTAAGGGTCTTGTAGAGTCCTGTCGGGTCCTGGAGTATTCCGTAGGGTTCCAGAGGGCCTTGTAGGGTTCCGTCGAAATCTGAAGGGTTCCCTAGGGGCCCGTAGAGTCCCGTAGATTTCCGCAGGGACCTGTAGGGTTATGTAAGTGCCCGCAGGGGTTGGTAGGAGCTTGTAGGGTGCCATATGTTTCCGGAGGGTTGTGTAGGGTTCCGTAGGGGCCTGTGGTGTTCCCTAGGGGCCTGTAGAGTCTCGTACAGTTCCGTAGGGTCCTGTAGGTTTCCATAAGGGCCCGCAGAGGTCTGAAGGGGCCCGTACTGTTCCGTAAGGATCCATAGGGTTCCGTAGAGCTTCGTAGGTTCCCTAGAGGCCTCTGGAGTACCGCAGGAGCCAGTAGTGTTCCGTAGGGTCCTCTAGGGTTGTTTAAGTGCCCGCAGGAGTCTGTAGGAATCCGTGGGATTCTGTAAGGTTCCGGAGGGTTCTGCAGGGTTCCGTAGGGGCCCGTAGAGTTCCGTAGTGGCTGGTAAAGTTCCCTAGGGCCCTGTACCGTTCCGTAACTGCCTGCAATGGTCTTTAGGCTTTCGTAGGGGCTGGTAGGGTTCCATAAAGTTCCGTGGGTTCCTGCAGAGTTCTGCAAGTGCCCGCAAGGGCCTGTAGGGGCCCACAGTGTTTCTGTCAGGTTCCGTAGAGTTCCGTAGGGGCCATATTTTTCTGTAGTGGCTGGTAGTATTCTGTAGGGGTCTGTAGGTTTCCGTAGGCACCTACAGTGTTCTGTAGGAGCCCATAGGGTTTTAGTGAGGTTCCGTTGTGTTGCTAAGGGTCTTGTAGAGTTCTGTCGGGTCCTGGAGTATTCTGTAGGGTTCCAGAGGGGCTCATAGGGTTCCATCGAAATCTATAGGGTTCCCTAGGGGCCCATAGAGTCCCGTAGATTTCTGTAGGGACTTGTAGGGTTGTGTAAGTGCCCGCAGAAGTCTGTAGGAGTCTGTGGGATTCTGTAAGGTTCTGGAGGGTTCTGCAGGGTTCTGTAGGGACCCGTAGAGTTCCGTAGTGGCTGGTAAAGTTCCGTAGGGCCCTGTGGGGTTCTGTATGGACCTGTAGGGTTCCGTAGGGGCCTGCAGGTTTCCGTAAGTGCCCGCAGGTGTCTGTAGGGTTCCGTAGGCACCTGCAGTGTTCTGTAGGAGCCCATAGGGTTTTAGTGAGGTTCCGTTGTGTTGCTAAGGGTCTTGTAGAGTCCTGTCGGGTCCTGGAGTATTCCGTAGGGTTCCAGAGGGCCTTGTAGGGTTCCGTCGAAATCTGAAGGGTTCCCTAGGGGCCCGTAGAGTCCCGTAGATTTCCGCAGGGACCTGTAGGGTTATGTAAGTGCCCGCAGGGGTTGGTAGGAGCTTGTAGGGTGCCATATGTTTCCGGAGGGTTGTGTAGGGTTCCGTAGGGGCCTGTGGTGTTCCCTAGGGGCCTGTAGAGTCTCGTACAGTTCCGTAGGGTCCTGTAGGTTTCCATAAGGGCCCGCAGAGGTCTGAAGGGGCCCGTACTGTTCCGTAAGGATCCATAGGGTTCCGTAGAGCTTCGTAGGTTCCCTAGAGGCCTCTGGAGTACCGCAGGAGCCAGTAGTGTTCCGTAGGGTCCTCTAGGGTTGAGTAAGTGCCCGCAGGAGTCTGTAGGAATCCGTGGGATTCTGTAAGGTTCCGGAGGGTTCTGCAGGGTTCCGTAGGGGCCCGTAGAGTTCCGTAGTGGCTGGTAAAGTTCCCTAGGGCCCTGTACCGTTCCGTAACTGCCTGCAAGGGTCTTTAGGCTTCCGTAGGGGCTGGTAGGGTTCCATAAAGTTCCGTGGGTTCCTGCAGAGTTCTGCAAGTGCCCGCAAGGGCCTGTAGGGGCCCACAGTGTTTCTGTCAGGTTCCGTAGAGTTCCGTAGGGGCCATATTTTTCTGTAGTGGCTGGTAGTATTCTGTAGGGGTCTGTAGGGTTCCGTAGGCGCCTGCAGTGTTCTGTAGGAGCCCATAGGGTTTTAGTGAGGTTCCGTTGTGTTGCTAAGGGTCTTGTAGAGTGCTGTCGGGTCCTGGAGTATTCTGTAGGGTTCCAGAGGGCCTCGTAGGGTTCCGTCGAAATCTATAGGGTTCCCTAGGGGCCCATAGAGTCCCGTAGATTTCCGTAGGGACCTGTAGGGTTGTGTAAGTGCCCGCAGAAGTCTGTAGGAGTCTGTGGGATTCTGTAAGGTTCTGGAGGGTTCTGCAGGGTTCTGTAGGGACCCGTAGAGTTCCGTAGTGGCTGGTAAAGTTCCGTAGGGCCCTGTGGGGTTCTGTATGGACCTGTAGGGTTCCGTAGGGGCCTGCAGGTTTCCGTAAGTGCCCGCAGGTGTCTGTAGGGTTCCGTAGGGGTCTGTAGGGTTCTGTAGGAGCCCATAGGGTTTTAGTGAGGTTCCGTTGTGTTGCTAAGGGTCTTGTAGAGTCCTGTCGGGTCCTGGAGTATTCCGTAGGGTTCCAGAGGGCCTTGTAGGGTTCCGTCGAAATCTGAAGGGTTCCCTAGGGGCCCGTAGAGTCCCGTAGATTTCCGCAGGGACCTGTAGGGTTATGTAAGTGCCCGCAGGGGTTGGTAGGAGCTTGTAGGGTGCCATATGTTTCCGGAGGGTTGTGTAGGGTTCCGTAGGGGCCTGTGGTGTTCCCTAGGGGCCTGTAGAGTCTCGTACAGTTCCGTAGGGTCCTGTAGGTTTCCATAAGCACCCGCAGAGGTCTGAAGGGGCCCGTACTGTTCCGTAAGGATCCATAGGGTTCCGTAGAGCTTCGTAGGTTCCCTAGAGGCCTCTGGAGTACCGCAGGAGCCAGTAGTGTTCCGTAGGGTCCTCTAGGGTTGAGTAAGTGCCCGCAGGAGTCTGTAGGAATCCGTGGGATTCTGTAAGGTTCCGGAGGGTTCTGCAGGGTTCTGTAGGGACCCGTAGAGTTCCGTAGTGGCTGGTAAAGTTCCCTAGGGCCCTGTACCGTTCCGTAACTGCCTGCAAGGGTCTTTAGGCTTCCGTAGGGGCTGGTAGGGTTCCATAAAGTTCCGTGGGTTCCTGCAGAGTTCTGCAAGTGCCCGCAAGGGCCTGTAGGGGCCCACAGTGTTTCTGTCAGGTTCCGTAGAGTTCCGTAGGGGCCATATTTTTCTGTAGTGGCTGGTAGTATTCTGTAGGGGTCTGTAGGGTTCCGTAGGCGCCTGCAGTGTTCTGTAGGAGCCCATAGGGTTTTAGTGAGGTTCCGTTGTGTTGCTAAGGGTCTTGTAGAGTGCTGTCGGGTCCTAGAGTATTCTGTAGGGTTCCAGAGGGCCTCGTAGGGTTCCGTCGAAATCTATAGGGTTCCCTAGGGGCCCATAGAGTCCCGTAGATTTCCGTAGGGACCTGTAGGGTTGTGTAAGTGCCCGCAGAAGTCTGTAGGAGTCTGTGGGATTCTGTAAGGTTCCGGAGGGTTCTGCAGGGTTCTGTAGGGACCCGTAGAGTTCCGTAGTGGCTGGTAAAGTTCCGTAGGGCCCTGTGGGGTTCTGTATGGACCTGTAGGGTTCCGTAGGGGCCTGCAGGGTTCCGTAAGTGCCCGCAGGTGTCTGTAGGGTTCCGTAGGGGTCTGTAGGGTTCCGTAGGCACCTGCAGTGTTCTGTAGGAGCCCATAGGGTTTTAGTGAGGTTCCGTTGTGTTGCTAAGGGTCTTGTAGAGTCCTGTCGGGTCCTGGAGTATTCCGTAGGGTTCCAGAGGGCCTTGTAGGGTTCCGTCGAAATCTGAAGGGTTCCCTAGGGGCCCGTAGAGTCCCGTAGATTTCCGCAGGGACCTGTAGGGTTATGTAAGTGCCCGCAGGGGTTGGTAGGAGCTTGTAGGGTGCCATATGTTTCCGGAGGGTTGTGTAGGGTTCCGTAGGGGCCTGTGGTGTTCCCTAGGGGCCTGTAGAGTCTCGTACAGTTCCGTAGGGTCCTGTAGGTTTCCATAAGGGCCCGCAGAGGTCTGAAGGGGCCCGTACTGTTCCGTAAGGATCCATAGGGTTCCGTAGAGCTTCGTAGGTTCCCTAGAGGCCTCTGGAGTACCGCAGGAGCCAGTAGTGTTCCGTAGGGTCCTCTAGGGTTGAGTAAGTGCCCGCAGGAGTCTGTAGGAATCCGTGGGATTCTGTAAGGTTCCGGAGGGTTCTGCAGGGTTCCGTAGGGGCCCGTAGAGTTCCGTAGTGGCTGGTAAAGTTCCCTAGGGCCCTGTACCGTTCCGTAACTGCCTGCAAGGGTCTTTAGGCTTCCGTAGGGGCTGGTAGGGTTCCATAAAGTTCCGTGGGTTCCTGCAGAGTTCTGCAAGTGCCCGCAAGGGCCTGTAGGGGCCCACAGTGTTTCTGTCAGGTTCCGTAGAGTTCCGTAGGGGCCATATTTTTCTGTAGTGGCTGGTAGTATTCTGTAGGGGTCTGTAGGGTTCCGTAGGCGCCTGCAGTGTTCTGTAGGAGCCCATAGGGTTTTAGTGAGGTTCCGTTGTGTTGCTAAGGGTCTTGTAGAGTGCTGTCGGGTCCTGGAGTATTCTGTAGGGTTCCAGAGGGCCTCGTAGGGTTCCGTCGAAATCTATAGGGTTCCCTAGGGGCCCATAGAGTCCCGTAGATTTCCGTAGGGACCTGTAGGGTTGTGTAAGTGCCCGCAGAAGTCTGTAGGAGTCTGTGGGATTCTGTAAGGTTCCGGAGGGTTCTGCAGGGTTCTGTAGGGACCCGTAGAGTTCCGTAGTGGCTGGTAAAGTTCCGTAGGGCCCTGTGGGGTTCTGTATGGACCTGTAGGGTTCCGTAGGGGCCTGCAGGGTTCCGTAAGTGCCCGCAGGTGTCTGTAGGGTTCCGTAGGGGTCTGTAGGGTTCTGTAGGAGCCCATAGGGTTTTAGTGAGGTTCCGTTGTGTTGCTAAGGGTCTTGTAGAGTGCTGTTGGGTCCTGGAGTATTCTGTAGGGTTCCAGAGGGCCTTGTAGGGTTCCGTCGAAATCTGAAGGGTTCCCTAGGGGCCCGTAGAGTCCCGTAGATTTCCGTAGGGGCCTGTAGGGTTGTGTAAGTGCCCGCGGGGGTTGGTAGGAGCTTGTAGGGTGCCATATGTTTCCGGAGGGTTGTGTAGGGTTCCCTAGGGGCCTTTGGTGTTCCCTAGGGGCCTGTAGAGTCTCGTACAGTTCCGTAGGGTCCTGTAGGTTTCCATAAGGGCCCGCAGAGGTCTGAAGGGGCCCGTACTGTTCCGTAAGGATCCATAGGGTTCCGTAGAGCTTCGTAGGTTCCCTAGAGGCCTCTGGAGTACCGCAGGAGCCAGTAGTGTTCTGTAGGGGCCCGTAGGGTTCCTTCCATAGGAGCTGGCAGTGTTCCTTAGGATCCTCTAGGGTTGAGTAAGTGCCCGCAGGAGTCTGTAGGAATCCGTGGGATTCTGTAAGGTTCCGGAGGGTTCTGCAGGGTTCCGTAGGGGCCCGTAGAGTTCCATAGTGGCTGGTAAAGTTCCCTAGGGCCCTGTACCGTTCCGTAACTGCCTGCAACGGTCTTTAGGCTTCCATAGGGGCTGGTAGGGTTCCATAAAGTTCCGTGGGTTCCTGCAGAGTTCTGCAAGTGCCCGCAAGGGCCTGTAGGGGCCCACAGTGTTTCTGTCAGGTTCCGTAGAGTTCCGTAGGGACCATATTTTTCTGTAGTGGCTGGTAGTATTCTGTAGGGGTCTGTAGGGTTCCGTAGGCGCCTGCAGTGTTCTGTAGGAGCCCATAGGGTTTTAGTGAGGTTCCGTTGTGTTGCTAAGG
Source organism: Numenius arquata (assembly GCF_964106895.1). Taxonomy (NCBI): domain Eukaryota; kingdom Metazoa; phylum Chordata; class Aves; order Charadriiformes; family Scolopacidae; genus Numenius; species Numenius arquata. The sequence goes on from NW_027414178.1 coordinate 317,226, forward strand.
GTCTTGTAGAGTGCTGTCGGGTCCTGGAGTATTCTGTAGGGTTCCAGAGGGCCTCGTAGGGTTCCATCGAAATCGATAGGGTTCCCTAGGGGCCCATAGAGTCCCGTAGATTTCCGTAGGGACCTGTAGGGTTGTGTAAGTGCCCGCAGAAGTCTGTAGGAGTCTGTGGGATTCTGTAAGGTTCCGGAGGGTTCTGCAGGGTTCTGTAGGGACCCGTAGAGTTCCGTAGTGGCTGGTAAAGTTCCGTAGGGCCCTGTGGGGTTCTGTATGGACCTGTGGGGTTCTGTATGTACCTGTAGGGTTCCGTAGGGGCCTGCAGGGTTCCGTAAATGCCCGCAGGTGTCTGTAGGGTTCCGTAGGGGTCTGTAGGGTTCCGTAGGCACCTGCAGTGTTCTGTAGGAGCCCATAGGGTTTTAGTGAGGTTCCGTTGTGTTGCTAAGGGTCTTGTAGAGTGCTGTCGGGTCCTGGAGTATTCTGTAGGGTTCCAGAGGGGCTGGTAGGGTTCCGTCGAAATCTGAAGGGTTCCCTAGGGGCCCGTAGAGTCCCGTAGATTTCCGTAGGGGCCTGTAGGGTTGTGTAAGTGCCCGCAGGGGTTGGTAGGAGCTTGTAGGGTGCCATATGTTTCCGGAGGGTTGTGTAGGGTTCCGTAGGGGCCTGTGGTGTTCCCTAGGGGCCTGTAGAGTCTCGTACAGTTCCGTAGGGTCCTGTAGGTTTCCATAAGGGCCCGCAGAGGTCTGAAGGGGCCCGTACTGTTCCGTAAGGATCCATAGGGTTCCGTAGAGCTTCGTAGGTTCCCTAGAGGCCTCTGGAGTACCGCAGGAGCCAGTAGTGTTCCGTAGGGTCCTCTAGGGTTGAGTAAGTGCCCGCAGGAGTCTGTAGGAATCCGTGGGATTCTGTAAGGTTCTGGAGGGTTCTGCAGGGTTCCGTAGGGGCCCGTAGAGTTCCGTAGTGGCTGGTAAAGTTCCCTAGGGCCCTGTACCGTTCCGTAACTGCCTGCAATGGTCTTTAGGCTTCCGTAGGGGCTGGTAGGGTTCCATAAAGTTCCGTGGGTTCCTGCAGAGTTCTGCAAGTGCCCGCAAGGGCCTGTAGGGGCCCACAGTGTTTCTGCCAGGTTCCGTAGAGTTCCGTAGGGGCCATATTTTTCTGTAGTGGCTGGTAGTATTCAGTAGGGGTCTGTAGGGTTCCGTAGGCGCCTGCAGTGTTCTGTAGGAGCCCATAGGGTTTTAGTGAGGTTCCGTTGTGTTGCTAAGGGTCTTGTAGAGTGCTGTCGGGTCCTGGAGTATTCTGTAGGGTTCCAGAGGGGCTGGTAGGGTTCCGTCGAAATCTGAAGGGTTCCCTAGGGGCCCATAGAGTCCCGTAGATTTCCGTAGGGACCTGTAGGGTTGTGTAAGTGCCCGCAGAAGTCTGTAGGAGTCTGTGGGATTCTGTAAGGTTCCGGAGGATTCTGCAGGGTTCCGTAGGGACCCGTAGAGTTCCGTAGTGGCTGGTAAAGTTCCGTAGGGCCCTGTGGGGTTCTGTATGGACCTGTAGGGTTCCGTAGGGGCCTGCAGGGTTCCGTAAGTGCCCGCAGGTGTCTGTAGGGTTCCGTAGGGGTCTGTAGGGTTCCGTAGGCGCCTGCAGTGTTCTGTAGGAGCCCATAGGGTTTTAGTGAGGTTCCGTTGTGTTGCTAAGGGTCTTGTAGAGTGCTGTCGGGTCCTGGAGTATTCTGTAGGGTTCCAGAGGGGCTGGTAGGGTTCCATCGAAATCTATAGGGTTCCCTAGGGGCCCATAGAGTCCCGTAGATTTCCGTAGGGACCTGTAGGGTTGTGTAAGTGCCCGCGGGGGTTGGTAGGAGCTTGTAGGGTGCCATATGTTTCCGGAGGGTTGTGTAGGGTTCCGTAGGGGCCTGTGGTGTTCCCTAGGGGCCTGTAGAGTCTCGTACAGTTCCGTAGGGTCCTGTAGGTTTCCATAAGGGCCCGCAGAGGTCTGAAGGGGCCCGTACTGTTCCGTAAGGATCCATAGGGTTCCGTAGAGCTTCGTAGGTTCCCTAGAGGCCTCTGGAGTACCGCAGGAGCCAGTAGTGTTCTGTAGGGGCCCGTAGGGTTCCTTCCATAGGAGCTGGCAGTGTTCCTTAGGATCCTCTAGGGTTGAGTAAGTGCCCGCAGGAGTCTGTAGGAATCCGTGGGATTCTGTAAGGTTCCGGAGGGTTCTGCAGGGTTCCGTAGGGGCCCGTAGAGTTCCATAGTGGCTGGTAAAGTTCCCTAGGGCCCTGTACCGTTCCGTAACTGCCTGCAACGGTCTTTAGGCTTCCATAGGGGCTGGTAGGGTTCCATAAAGTTCCGTGGGTTCCTGCAGAGTTCTGCAAGTGCCCGCAAGGGCCTGTAGGGGCCCACAGTGTTTCTGTCAGGTTCCGTAGAGTTCCGTAGGGACCATATTTTTCTGTAGTGGCTGGTAGTATTCTGTAGGGGTCTGTAGGGTTCCGTAGGCGCCTGCAGTGTTCTGTAGGAGCCCATAGGGTTTTAGTGAGGTTCCGTTGTGTTGCTAAGGGTCTTGTAGAGTGCTGTCGGGTCCTGGAGTATTCTGTAGGGTTCCAGAGGGCCTCGTAGGGTTCCATCGAAATCTATAGGGTTCCCTAGGGGCCCATAGAGTCCCGTAGATTTCCGTAGGGACCTGTAGGGTTGTGTAAGTGCCCGCAGAAGTCTGTAGGAGTCTGTGGGATTCTGTAAGGTTCCGGAGGGTTGTGCAGGGTTCTGTAGGGACCCGTAGAGTTCCGTAGTGGCTGGTAAAGTTCCGTAGGGCCCTGTGGGGTTCTGTATGGACCTGTAGGGTTCCGTAGGGGCCTGCAGGGTTCCGTAAGTGCCCGCAGGTGTCTGTAGGGTTCCGTAGGGGTCTGTAGGGTTCCGTAGGCACCTGCAGTGTTCTGTAGGAGCCCATAGGGTTTTAGTGAGGTTCCATTGTGTTGCTAAGGGTCTTGTAGAGTGCTGTCGGGTCCTGGAGTATTCTGTAGGGTTCCAGAGGGGCTGGTAGGGTTCCGTCGAAATCTGAAGGGTTCCCTAGGGGCCCGTAGAGTCCCGTAGATTTCCGTAGGGGCCTGTAGGGTTGTGTAAGTGCCCGCAGGGGTTGGTAGGAGCTTGTAGGGTGCCATATGTTTCCGGAGGGTTGTGTAGGGTTCCGTAGGGGCCTGTGGTGTTCCCTAGGGGCCTGTAGAGTCTCGTACAGTTCCGTAGGGTCCTGTAGGTTTCCATAAGCACCCGCAGAGGTCTGAAGGCGCCCGTACTGTTCCGTAAGGATCCATAGGGTTCCGTAGAGCTTCTTAGGTTCCCTAGAGGCCTCTGGAGTACCGCAGGAGCCAGTAGTGTTCCGTAGGGTCCTCTAGGGTTGAGTAAGTGCCCGCAGGAGTCTGTAGGAATCCGTGGGATTCTGTAAGGTTCTGGAGGGTTCTGCAGGGTTCCGTAGGGGCCCGTAGAGTTCCGTAGTGGCTGGTAAAGTTCCCTAGGGCCCTGTACCGTTCCGTAACTGCCTGCAATGGTCTTTAGGCTTCCGTAGGGGCTGGTAGGGTTCCATAAAGTTCCGTGGGTTCCTGCAGAGTTCTGCAAGTGCCCGCAAGGGCCTGTAGGGGCCCACATTGTTTCTGCCAGGTTCCGTACAGTTCCGTAGGGGCCATATTTTTCTGTAGTGGCTGGTAGTATTCTGTAGGGGTCTGTAGGGTTCCGTAGGCGCCTGCAGTGTTCTGTAGGAGCCCATAGGATTTTAGTGAGGTTCCGTTGTGTTGCTAAGGGTCTTGTAGAGTGCTGTCGGGTCCTGGAGTATTCTGTAGGGTTCCAGAGGGGCTGGTAGGGTTCCGTCGAAATCTGAAGGGTTCCCTAGGGGCCCGTAGAGTCCCGTAGATTTCCGTAGGGGCCTCTAGGGTTGTGTAAGTGCCCGCAGGGGTTGGTAGGAGCTTGTAGGGTGCCATATGTTTCCGGAGGGTTGTGTAGGGTTCCGTAGGGGCCTGTGGTGTTCCCTAGGGGCCTGTAGAGTCTCGTAGAGTTCCGTAGGGTCCTGTAGGTTTCCATAAGGGCCCGCAGAGGTCTGAAGGGGCCCGTACTGTTCCGTAAGGATCCATAGGGTTCCGTAGAGCTTCGTAGGTTCCCTAGAGGCCTCTGGAGTACCGCAGGAGCCAGTAGTGTTCCGTAGGGTCCTCTAGGGTTGAGTAAGTGCCCGCAGGAGTCTGTAGGAATCCGTGGGATTCTGTAAGGTTCTGGAGGGTTCTGCAGGGTTCCGTAGGGGCCCGTAGAGTTCCGTAGTGGCTGGTAAAGTTCCCTAGGGCCCTGTACCGTTCCGTAACTGCCTGCAATGGTCTTTAGGCTTCCGTAGGGGCTGGTAGGGTTCCATAAAGTTCCGTGGGTTCCTGCAGAGTTCTGCAAGTGCCCGCAAGGGCCTGTAGGGGCCCACAGTGTTTCTGCCAGGTTCCGTAGAGTTCCGTAGGAGCCATATTTTTCTGTAGTGGCTGGTAGTATTCTGTAGGGGTCTGTAGGGTTCCGTAGGGGCCTGCAGGGTTCCGTAAATGCCCGCAGGTGTCTGTAGGGTTCCGTAGGGGTCTGTAGGGTTCCGTAGGCACCTGCAGTGTTCTGTAGGAGCCCATAGGGTTTTAGTGAGGTTCCGTTGTGTTGCTAAGGGTCTTGTAGAGTGCTGTCGGGTCCTGGAGTATTCTGTAGGGTTCCAGAGGGGCTGGTAGGGTTCCGTCGAAATCTGAAGGGTTCCCTAGGGGCCCGTAGAGTCCCGTAGATTTCCGTAGGGGCCTGTAGGGTTGTGTAAGTGCCCGCAGGGGTTGGTAGGAGCTTGTAGGGTGCCATATGTTTCCGGAGGGTTGTGTAGGGTTCCGTAGGGGCCTGTGGTGTTCCCTAGGGGCCTGTAGAGTCTCGTAGAGTTCCGTAGGGTCCTGTAGGTTTCCATAAGGGCCCGCAGAGGTCTGAAGGGGCCCGTACTGTTCCGTAAGGATCCATAGGGTTCCGTAGAGCTTCGTAGGTTCCCTAGAGGCCTCTGGAGTACCGCAGGAGCCAGTAGTGTTCCGTAGGGTCCTCTAGGGTTGAGTAAGTGCCCGCAGGAGTCTGTAGGAATCCGTGGGATTCTGTAAGGTTCTGGAGGGTTCTGCAGGGTTCCGTAGGGGCCCGTAGAGTTCCGTAGTGGCTGGTAAAGTTCCCTAGGGCCCTGTACCGTTCCGTAACTGCCTGCAAGGGTCTTTAGGCTTCCGTAGGGGCTGGTAGGGTTCCATAAAGTTCCGTGGGTTCCTGCAGAGTTCTGCAAGTGCCCGCAAGGGCCTGTAGGGGCCCACAGTGTTTCTGCCAGGTTCCGTAGAGTTCCGTAGGGGCCATATTTTTCTGTAGTGGCTGGTAGTATTCTGTAGGGGTCTGTAGGGTTCCGTAGGCGCCTGCAGTGTTCTGTAGGAGCCCATAGGGTTTTAGTGAGGTTCCGTTGTGTTGCTAAGGGTCTTGTAGAGTGCTGTCGGGTCCTGGAGTATTCTGTAGGGTTCCAGAGGGGCTGGTAGGGTTCCGTCGAAATCTGAAGGGTTCCCTAGGGGCCCATAGAGTCCCGTAGATTTCCGTAGGGACCTGTAGGGTTGTGTAAGTGCCCGCAGAAGTCTGTAGGAGTCTGTGGGATTCTGTAAGGTTCCGGAGGATTCTGCAGGGTTCCGTAGGGACCCGTAGAGTTCCGTAGTGGCTGGTAAAGTTCCGTAGGGCCCTGTGGGGTTCTGTATGGACCTGTAGGGTTCCGTAGGGGCCTGCAGGGTTCCGTAAGTGCCCGCAGGTGTCTGTAGGGTTCCGTAGGGGTCTGTAGGGTTCCGTAGGCGCCTGCAGTGTTCTGTAGGAGCCCATAGGGTTTTAGTGAGGTTCCGTTGTGTTGCTAAGGGTCTTGTAGAGTGCTGTCGGGTCCTGGAGTATTCTGTAGGGTTCCAGAGGGGCTGGTAGGGTTCCGTCGAAATCTGAAGGGTTCCCTAGGGGCCCGTAGAGTCCCGTAGATTTCCGTAGGGGCCTGTAGGGTTGTGTAAGTGCCCGCGGGGGTTGGTAGGAGCTTGTAGGGTGCCATATGTTTCCGGAGGGTTGTGTAGGGTTCCCTAGGGGCCTTTGGTGTTCCCTAGGGGCCTGTAGAGTCTCGTACAGTTCCGTAGGGTCCTGTAGGTTTCCATAAGGGCCCGCAGAGGTCTGAAGGGGCCCGTACTGTTCCGTAAGGATCCATAGGGTTCCGTAGAGCTTCGTAGGTTCCCTAGAGGCCTCTGGAGTACCGCAGGAGCCAGTAGTGTTCTGTAGGGGCCCGTAGGGTTCCTTCCATAGGAGCTGGCAGTGTTCCTTAGGATCCTCTAGGGTTGAGTAAGTGCCCGCAGGAGTCTGTAGGAATCCGTGGGATTCTGTAAGGTTCCGGAGGGTTCTGCAGGGTTCCGTAGGGGCCCGTAGAGTTCCATAGTGGCTGGTAAAGTTCCCTAGGGCCCTGTACCGTTCCGTAACTGCCTGCAACGGTCTTTAGGCTTCCATAGGGGCTGGTAGGGTTCCATAAAGTTCCGTGGGTTCCTGCAGAGTTCTGCAAGTGCCCGCAAGGGCCTGTAGGGGCCCACAGTGTTTCTGTCAGGTTCCGTACAGTTCCGTAGGGACCATATTTTTCTGTAGTGGCTGGTAGTATTCTGTAGGGGTCTGTAGGGTTCCGTAGGCGCCTGCAGTGTTCTGTAGGAGCCCATAGGGTTTTAGTGAGGTTCCGTTGTGTTGCTAAGGGTCTTGTAGAGTGCTGTCGGGTCCTGGAGTATTCTGTAGGGTTCCAGAGGGCCTCGTAGGGTTCCATCGAAATCGATAGGGTTCCCTAGGGGCCCATAGAGTCCCGTAGATTTCCGTAGGGACCTGTAGGGTTGTGTAAGTGCCCGCAGAAGTCTGTAGGAGTCTGTGGGATTCTGTAAGGTTCCGGAGGGTTGTGCAGGGTTCTGTAGGGACCCGTAGAGTTCCGTAGTGGCTGGTAAAGTTCCGTAGGGCCCTGTGGGGTTCTGTATGGACCTGTGGGGTTCTGTATGTACCTGTAGGGTTCCGTAGGGGCCTGCAGGGTTCCGTAAGTGCCCGCAGGTGTCTGTAGGGTTCCGTAGGGGTCTGTAGGGTTCCGTAGGCACCTGCAGTGTTCTGTAGGAGCCCATAGGGTTTTAGTGAGGTTCCGTTGTGTTGCTAAGGGTCTTGTAGAGTGCTGTCGGGTCCTGGAGTATTCTGTAGGGTTCCAGAGGGCCTCGTAGGGTTCCATCGAAATCTATAGGGTTCCCTAGGGGCCCATAGAGTCCCGTAGATTTCCGTAGGGACCTGTAGGGTTGTGTAAGTGCCCGCGGGGGTTGGTAGGAGCTTGTAGGGTGCCATATGTTTCCGGAGGGTTGTGTAGGGTTCCGTAGGGGCCTGTGGTGTTCCCTAGGGGCCTGTAGAGTCTCGTACAGTTCCGTAGGGTCCTGTAGGTTTCCATAAGGGCCCGCAGAGGTCTGAAGGGGCCCGTACTGTTCCGTAAGGATCCATAGGGTTCCGTAGAGCTTCGTAGGTTCCCTAGAGGCCTCTGGAGTACCGCAGGAGCCAGTAGTGTTCTGTAGGGGCCCGTAGGGTTCCTTCCATAGGAGCTGGCAGTGTTCCTTAGGATCCTCTAGGGTTGAGTAAGTGCCCGCAGGAGTCTGTAGGAATCCGTGGGATTCTGTAAGGTTCCGGAGGGTTCTGCAGGGTTCCGTAGGGGCCCGTAGAGTTCCATAGTGGCTGGTAAAGTTCCCTAGGGCCCTGTACCGTTCCGTAACTGCCTGCAACGGTCTTTAGGCTTCCGTAGGGGCTGGTAGGGTTCCATAAAGTTCCGTGGGTTCCTGCAGAGTTCTGCAAGTGCCCGCAAGGGCCTGTAGGGGCCCACAGTGTTTCTGTCAGGTTCCGTAGAGCTCCGTAGGGACCATATTTTTCTGTAGTGGCTGGTAGTATTCTGTAGGGGTCTGTAGGGTTCCGTAGGCGCCTGCAGTGTTCTGTAGGAGCCCATAGGGTTTTAGTGAGGTTCTGTTGTGTTGCTAAGGGTCTTGTAGAGTGCTGTCGGGTCCTGGAGTATTCTGTAGGGTTCCAGAGGGGCTGGTAGGGTTCCGTCGAAATCTGAAGGGTTCCCTAGGGGCCCATAGAGTCCCGTAGATTTCCGTAGGGGCCTCTAGGGTTGTGTAAGTGCCCGCAGGGGTTGGTAGGAGCTTGTAGGGTGCCATATGTTTCCGGAGGGTTGTGTAGGGTTCCGTAGGGGCCTGTGGTGTTCCCTAGGGGCCTGTAGAGTCTCGTAGAGTTCCGTAGGGTCCTGTAGGTTTCCATAAGCACCCGCAGAGGTCTGAAGGGGCCCGTACTGTTCCGTAAGGATCCATAGGGTTCCGTAGAGCTTCGTAGGTTCCCTAGAGGCCTCTGGAGTACCGCAGGAGCCAGTAGTGTTCCGTAGGGTCCTCTAGGGTTGAGTAAGTGCCCGCAGGAGTCTGTAGGAATCCTTGGGATTCTGTAAGGTTCTGGAGGGTTCTGCAGGGTTCCGTAGGGGCCCGTAGAGTTCCGTAGTGGCTGGTAAAGTTCCCTAGGGCCCTGTACCGTTCCGTAACTGCCTGCAAGGGTCTTTAGGCTTCCGTAGGGGCTGGTAGGGTTCCATAAAGTTCCGTGGGTTCCTGCAGAGTTCTGCAAGTGCCCGCAAGGGCCTGTAGGGGGCGCACAGTGTTTCTGCCAGGTTCCGTAGAGTTCCGTAGGGGCCATATTTTTCTGTAGTGGCTGGTAGTATTCTGTAGGGGTCTGTAGGTTTCTGTAGGCACCTACAGTGTTCTGTAGGAGCCCATAGGGTTTTCGTGAGGTTCCGTTGTGTTGCTAAGGGTCTTGTAGAGTGCTGTCGGGTCCTGGAGTATTCTGTAGGGTTCCAGAGGGGCTCGTAGGGTTCCATCGAAATCTATAGGGTTCCGTAGGGGCCCATAGAGTCCCGTAGATTTCCGTAGGGACCTGTAGGGTTGTGTAAGTGCCCGCAGAAGTCTGTAGGAGTCTGTGGGATTCTGTCAGATTCCGGAGGGTTCTGCAGGGTTCCGTAGGGACCCGTAGAGTTCCATAGTGGCTGGTAAAGTTCCGTAGGGCCCTGTGGGGTTCTGTATGGACCTGTAGGGTTCCGTAGGGGCCTGCAGTGTTCTGTAAGTGCCCGTAGGTGTCTGTACGGGTCTGTAGGGTTCCGTAGGCACCTGCAGTGTTCTGTAGGAGCCCATAGGGTTTTAGTGAGGTTCCGTTGTGTTGCTAAGGGTCTTGTAGAGTGCTGTCGGGTCCTGGAGTATTCTGTAGGGTTCCAGAGGGGCTCGTAGGGTTCCGTCGAAATCTGAAGGGTTCCCTAGGGGCCCATAGAGTCCGGTAGATTTCCGTAGGGGCCTGTAGGGTTGTGTAAGTGCCCGCAGGGGTTGGTAGGAGCTTGTAGGGTGCCATATGTTTCCGGAGGGTTGTGTAGGGTTCCGTAGGGGCCTGTGGTGTTCCCTAGGGGCCTGTAGAGTCTCGTACAGTTCCGTAGGGTCCTGTAGGTTTCCATAAGCGCCCGCAGAGGTCTGAAGGGGCCCGTACTGTTCCGTAAGGATCCATAGGGTTCCGTAGAGCTTCGTAGGTTCCCTAGAGGCCTCTGGAGTACCGCAGGAGCCAGTAGTGTTGCGTAGGGTCCTCTAGGGTTGAGTAAGTGCCCGCAGGAGTCTGTAGGAATCCGTGGGATTCTGTAAGGTTCTGGAGGGTTCTGCAGGGTTCCGTAGGGGCCCGTAGAGTTCCGTAGTGGCTGGTAAAGTTCCGTAGGGCCCTGTACCGTTCCGTAACTGCCTGCAAGGGTCTTTAGGCTTCCGTAGGGGCTGGTAGGGTTCCATAAAGTTCCGTGGGTTCCTGCAGAGTTCTGCAAGTGCCCGCAAGGGCCTGTAGGGGCCCACAGTGTTTCTGCCAGGTTCCGTAGAGTTCCGTAGGGGCCATATTTTTCTGTAGTGGCTGGTAGTATTCTGTAGGGGTCTGTAGGTTTCCGTAGGCACCTGCAGTGTTCTGTAGGAGCCCATAGGGTTTTAGTGAGGTTCCGTTGTGTTGCTAAGGGTCTTGTAGAGTGCTGTCGGGTCCTGGAGTATTCTGTATGGTTCCAGAGGGGCTCGTAGGGTTCCGTCGAAATCTGTAGGGTTCCCTAAGGGCCCATAGAGTCCCGTAGATTGCCGTAGGGACCTGTAGGGTTGTGTAAGTGCTCGCAGGGGTTGGTAGGAGCTTGTAGGGTTCCATAAGTTTCCAGAGGGTTGTGTAGGGTTCCGTAGGGGCCTGTGGTGTTCCCTAGGGGCCTGTAGAGTCTCGTACAGTTCCGTAGGGTCCTGTAGGTTTCCATAAGCGCCCGCAGAGGTCTGAAGGGGCCCGTACTGTGCCGTAAGGATCCATAGGGTTCCGTAGAGCTTCGTAGGTTCCCTAGAGGCCTGTGGAGCACCGCAGGAGCCAGTAGTGTTCCGTAGGGTCCTCTAGGGTTGAGTAAGTGCCCGCAGGAGTCTGTAGGAATCCGTGGGATTCTGTAAGGTTCTGGAGGGTTCTGCAGGGTTCCGTAGGGGCCCGTAGAGTTCCGTAGTGGCTGGTAAAGTTCCCTAGGGCCCTGTACCGTTCCGTAACTGCCTGCAAGGGTCTTTAGGCTTCCGTAGGGGCTGGTAGGGTTCCATAAAGTTCCGTGGGTTCCTGCAGAGTTCTGCAAGTGCCCGCAAGGGCCTGTAGGGGCCCACAGTGTTTCTGCCAGGTTCCGTAGAGTTCCGTAGGGGCCATATTTTTCTGTAGTGGCTGGTAGTATTCTGTAGGGGTCTGTAGGTTTCTGTAGGCACCTACAGTGTTCTGTAGGAGCCCATAGGGTTTTCGTGAGGTTCCGTTGTGTTGCTAAGGGTCTTGTAGAGTGCTGTCGGGTCCTGGAGTATTCTGTAGGGTTCCAGAGGGGCTCGTAGGGTTCCATCGAAATCTATAGGGTTCCGTAGGGGCCCATAGAGTCCCGTAGATTTCCGTAGGGACCTGTAGGGTTGTGTAAGTGCCCGCAGAAGTCTGTAGGAGTCTGTGGGATTCTGTCAGATTCCGGAGGGTTCTGCAGGGTTCCGTAGGGACCCGTAGAGTTCCATAGTGGCTGGTAAAGTTCCGTAGGGCCCTGTGGGGTTCTGTATGGACCTGTAGGGTTCCGTAGGGGCCTGCAGTGTTCTGTAAGTGCCCGTAGGTGTCTGTACGGGTCTGTAGGGTTCCGTAGGCACCTGCAGTGTTCTGTAGGAGCCCATAGGGTTTTAGTGAGGTTCCGTTGTGTTGCTAAGGGTCTTGTAGAGTGCTGTCGGGTCCTGGAGTATTCTGTAGGGTTCCAGAGGGGCTCGTAGGGTTCCGTCGAAATCTGTAGGGTTCCCTAAGGGCCCATAGAGTCCCGTAGATTGCCGTAGGGACCTGTAGGGTTGTGTAAGTGCTCGCAGGGGTTGGTAGGAGCTTGTAGGGTTCCATAAGTTTCCAGAGGGTTGTGTAGGGTTCCGTAGGGGCCTGTGGTGTTCCCTAGGGGCCTGTAGAGTCTCGTACAGTTCCGTAGGGTCCTGTAGGTTTCCATAAGCGCCCGCAGAGGTCTGAAGGGGCCCGTACTGTTCCGTAAGGATCCATAGGGTTCCGTTGAGCTTCGTAGGTTCCCTAGACGCCTCTGGAGTACCGCAGGAGCCAGTAGTGTTCCGTAGGGGCCCGTAGGGTTCCTTCCATAGGAGCTGGCAGTGTTCCGTAGGGTCCTCTAGGGTTGAGTAAGTGCCCGCAGGAGTCTGTAGGAATCCGTGGGATTCTGTAAGGTTCTGGAGGGTTCTGCAGGGTTCCGTAGGGGCCCGTAGAGTTCCGTAGTGGCTGGTAAAGTTCCGTAGGGTCTGTACCGTTCCGTAACTGCCTGCAAGGGTCTTTAGGCTTCCGTAGGGGCTGGTAGGGTTCCATAAAGTTCCGTGGGTTCCTGCAGAGTTCTGCAAGTGCCCGCAAGGGCCTGTAGGGGCCCACAGTGTTTCTGCCAGGTTCCGTAGAGTTCCGTAGGGGCCATATTTTTCTGTAGTGGCTGGTAGTATTCTGTAGGGGTCTGTAGGTTTCCGTAGGCACCTGCAGTGTTCTGTAGGAGCCCATAGGGTTTTAGTGAGGTTCCGTTGTGTTGCTAAGGGTCTTGTAGAGTCCTGTCGCTTCCTGGAGTATTCTGTATGGTTCCAGAGGGGCTGGTAGGGTTCCGTCGAAATCTGAAGGGTTCCCTAGGGGCCCGTAGAGTCCCGTAGATTTCCGTAGGGGCCTGTAGGGTTATGTAAGTGCCCGCAGGGGTTGGTAGGAGCTTGTAGGGTGCCATATGTTTCCGGAGGGTTGTGTAGGGTTCCGTAGGGGCCTGTGGTGTTCCCTAGGGGCCTGTAGAGTCTCGTACAGTTCCGTAGGGTCCTGTAGGTTTCCATAAGCGCCCGCAGAGGTCTGAAGGGGCCCGTACTGTGCCGTAAGGATCCATAGGGTTCCGTAGAGCTTCGTAGGTTCCCTAGAGGCCTGTGGAGCACCGCAGGAGCCAGTAGTGTTCCGTAGGGTCCTCTAGGGTTGAGTAAGTGCCCGCAGGAGTCTGTAGGAATCCGTGGGATTCTGTAAGGTTCTGGAGGGTTCTGCAGGGTTCCGTAGGGGCCCGTAGAGTTCCGTAGTGGCTGGTAAAGTTCCCTAGGGCCCTGTACCGTTCCGTAACTGCCTGCAAGGGTCTTTAGGCTTCCGTAGGGGCTGGTAGGGTTCCATAAAGTTCCGTGGGTTCCTGCAGAGTTCTGCAAGTGCCCGCAAGGGCCTGTAGGGGCGCACAGTGTTTCTGCCAGGTTCCGTAGAGTTCCGTAGGGGCCATATTTTTCTGT